>NC_081570.1:52049540-52364981 GCF_022355385.1 Mustela nigripes | reverse complement strand
ACACACACACACACACACACACACACACACACACACACACACACACACAATGGAATACTATGCAGCCATCAAAAGAAATGAAATCTTGCCATTTGCAATGACATGGATGGAACTAGAGGGCATTATGCTTAGCAAAATAAGTCAATTGGAGAAAGATAACTATCATATGATCTCCCTGATATGAGGAAGTGGAGATGCAATGTGGGAGGTTTGGGGGGTAGGAAAACAATGAATGAAACAAGATGGGATTGGGAAGGAGACAAACCATAAGAGACACTTAATCTCACAAAACAAACTGAGGGTTGCTGGGGGATAGGGGGTAAGAAGAGGGTGGTGGGGTTATAGACATTGGGGAGTGTATGTGCTATGGTGAGTATTGTGAAGTGTGTAAACCTGGTGATTCACAGACCTGTACCCCTGGGGCTAATAATACATTATATGTTTATAAAAAAAATAAAAAAAATATTTTTAAAAAATGAGAATATACCATACAGAGTTTTTGCTTGTACACACCTGCTTTGGGAACTTGTCATTCAGTGAAATATAGTAGTAACTAAATCACACCGTCTTCTACCTACAAGCAGACTCGACACACAAAGTAGGAGGGGGAACAAAGACCTCGGTGTTGGGGCTGTGCTGTGGGTTAACCCTCAGAGAGGGTTAATACTCAGAGGAGTAAAAATTTATTATACTCAGAGTATAATAAAAATAACAGGTTTAATATTTGCTGATTGTCTTCTAGAACAAAATGATGTTAGCTATTATTATTAATATGGGCCAGGTACTGTTGGAAGTACTTTTCATTAACTCATTAATTTTATCCTCACAACCAACTCCTTATGAGGCAGGCGCCATACTTATGCCCATTTTTACAGGTGAGGAAGCCAAAGGGACAGAGTGGTTATGTAACCTGCCCCAGGATATGCAGCTAGTAATTCAAAAGCTGGGACTCCTCCCCTGGTTTCACAAAAGTAGGGAGGATGAGGGAGGTCTGAGTGGTGGGGTAGGAAGCTTTGCCAGGCATGTCGCTTTTGTACTCCCTACTTTATACAGTGGCAAGTGACACAGAACCCAGTCATCTCTGGAGGCCATTCTGGTCGTTCTCATCCTAGGAACTATTCTTGGGTTCTTTTGTAATGACTGCCTGCATGTCTATGGGCGGATGGAGAGAGAGAAAGTGATCACATGGAAAAGTGCTTACCACAGCGCCTAACAGATCAATAGATCTTCTATACCAGGAATATAATAGATCCAGAAGAGATTGTCTGTGTATCGGAGATCTATCTCTCTGTCTATGTGGACTCTTGAGAGACGATAGAACAGATTAAAGGAACTATGCATCTTCGAGTCAGAAACTTCTGAAGACTGCCTTTGTCATCATCTGTGCAACCTTCAGTAGGCACTAAGCCTCTCTGAGCAAACCCATCTGTAAAATGAGAACTGTAATACTTATTTCATAGGGTTGTTGTAAACCGTAAATGAAAGAACAAAGGAAGTTATCTCCTCTAGTACCTACTAGAGGAGAGTCACTTGATGTCACTTACCCTTAGAATAGAAAAGGATTCAGAGATAAAAACTTTGGGCTAGGAATTCTAAATAACCTTAATCAGGAAACAACCTCTCTGACCTCCATCTCCTCATTTACATAAGGGGAATAATTGCTCTACCAATCTTACTTGTTTTTTTTTTTTTTAAAGATTTTATTTAGTATTTATTTGACAGAAAGAGATCACAAGTAGGCAGAGAGGCAGGCAGAGAGAGAGAGAGGAGGAAGCAGGCTCCCTGCTGAGCAGAGAGCCCGATGCGGGACTCGATCCCAGGACCCTGAGATCATGACCTGAGCCGAAGGCAGAGGCTTAACCCACTGAGCCACCCAGGCGCCCCTTACTTGGTTTTTGTGAGAGATAGTGTTCATGACAAAACTTCAGAAAATTGAAAACTGCCACACAATTGTTGGATTATTAACATTATAAAAACACTTCCCAATTTCTCAGTACCTTAGTGTGTGCCGGGCTGGGAGTGGGGGGGATTCCCTCTTGTTATTCTTGGATTTTCAGTGAAATCATTAGGAGGGTAACGATTACAAAGGAATGAGGTTAATTTAGTACTCATGTAACGCTAGTCATTTTTCTGGCCCAGATTTTCAGCAACAAGAGAAAGTAGGGCTCTCACCTGTCTGGCAAACAAAGGAGTCTATTCTGTACTCATTCCGTATCAGATTATTCACAGAGCGCCTGCGATTGTAAACGGGAGGTCTGGGACAAATCCCCCTGTGGGTCTGCACGAGAACAAACTTCAAGAAGCCGAATTCTTTAAACACAAGCAAACTTGGCTCGTTCTGATTACACGGAGCATAGGCAAACGAGCCCACACTGTCTTCTCGCCAATGGAAATAATCAAGCAGAACGATACGCAGCCATGTTGGAAGTGACTGGAAACAAATTTCGGCCTAATGTCAACCTGTGATACAGCACATGTACTTCCCCACACACCTCTCTCCACATTAGGCCAGAAGGGAGTCAGTCTGACTCAAGAAACTTCAAATAAAAACATTCCACAGAACAACTAATGTTACTCATGGAAAATTAGAAAGCTAACATTTGCTCAACCTCTTTTTAACAGCCTTGTGTTTTTATTCATCACTTCAACCAGTGACTTGGTGTCATCTTGGTTTCACATGTAGATAAATTAAGACTAAGAAAGAACAAAGAATTTGACAAAGCCAGAAAGTGGTGGAGTCTGGGTTGGAAAGCAAGCCTGTCTGTCTTCAGTGTTTCTATGCTTTCAAAATTATATTGCTAATAAAAATTAAAATACTGTATGGAATTGTTCTTCATCATTCTCCTTAAGATTCCAAGGCTCCCTTTAGTGAGGGCTCATAGCTGGTGGGGATCACACTATTAAACAGAATCACATTAGAACAATGGACTCTATTCTTACTAGTCACTTTAAAGGGTAATGGACACCCTCAGTGTATTACAATGAAAACTGGCTGAAAATTAGAATGGTGAAGATTTTTAATACTTTGAAATAGTTATTTAAAAGTTAAATGCACCTATTAGTTACATCAAGTTAAATACTTGGGATTTTTTAAACCAATGATTTAGTCTGGATCACATGATTAATTTCCTTTTAAAAATCAACAATTGGTTATCACAGTTCGCATCTGACATTCCTATTTTATTTTTACAAAGATATTCAATACTTTGATTGGTAATTAAATATAACAGAGAAAATACTTCTTTCTTATCCTGGGGCTTAAAACAAGGTAAACATGATTTCTTATTCAAGAGGTACTTTCATAAAGTGAAACATCATCTAAGTTATTACTTTTAAGTTAAAACAAAAAAAATCCTTAGATCTTCAATATGGCAAAGGTGGGGGAGAAACCTTACAGGTCATTAGAATTCCAAAAATAAACAAATAAACACATTAAATTATAGTCTTACATGAAAAAATAAAAACCATAGAAAACAAATAGGAATTGCTATCATCTATTATTTGAAAACTACAAAGTAAGGGGGTCTGTAGCAGATGGGAGCCTGAACCAGTGATATTCAAACATATGCCAGGAAGACAAAGTAGAAAACGTGTTAACTAGGTCTTCAGTTGGTATGCTAGGTCCACCATTAGGTCTCTCAATTCAAAGAGGAAATACTAAGAAGATGATCTGTATTATGCATTCTCAAATTAATCCTTAGAAAGACTCTGATTGGCCATACATGGGGATTAAAATTTTTTTTCCTCAGCAAATTTTTTTCAAGATTTTTATTTATTTGACAGACAGAGCAAGCAGCAAACAGAGCAGCAGAGGCAGAGGGAGAAGCAGGCTCTCTGCTGAGCAGGGAGCGGATGCGGGGCTTGATCCCAAAACCCAGGGATCATGTCCTAAGCCGAACGAAGGCAGACACTTAACCGACTGAGCCACCCAGGTGTCCCTCTTCAGCAAACGTTTTAACCACAATAACCACAATGTTTTAACCACAATAAGTGCTCATTTGTGAGCACTTGAGAAAAATCTTAGTAACCAGAATCCACATGAGTTCACTAAAAGTTTCTATAAATTCTTAGGACCACAGTTTTCTCTATAAAAGGAAAGAGTTGGGCTAATCTTTTCTCTTTTATTGAAAAAAAAAGTTAAATTACAGTAAAAAAATAACATTTACCATCTTAACCATTTTTAAGTGTACAGTTTAGTAGCACTAAGCATAGGCAGATATTCATACAACAGATTTTCCATCTTGCAAAACTTAAACTCTATACTCATTGGAAATAACTCTCCATTTCCCCCTCCCTCTAGCCCCTGAAAACAACTGGTCTACTTTTTGTTTCTATGACTTTGATTACTTTAGATACCTCATACAGTATTTGTCTTTAAATGATTGGCTTATTTCACTCAGTAAAATGTCCTCAAGTTTAATCTATATTGTTGCATGTGTCATACTTCCTTTTTAAGGCTGAATAATATTCCTTTGTACATATATACTACATTTTCTTTATGGATTCCTCCATCGATGGGCTTGCTTCAACCTCTCAGCTATTGTGAATAATACCATGATGTACATGGGTATATATCCAGAAGTAGGATTGCTGGGTTCTATGTCTCACTGTGGTTTTGATTTGCATTTCTTTAATGCCTTATGATATTGAACATCTTTTCATATACTGTTGGCCATTTGTAAAATGTCTGTTTAAATCTTTTGCCCACTTTTTAATTGGGCTAATCTTTAAGTGCTAAAATTCAATAGGTTTTATAAAATCAAGTCTCTTTCATTTTGATAGGATTATTTTAGAGTGGTAGACCAAGTGCATTTAAACTTTTAGCAAGACATTTGATCAGGTGACCCATGATATCCTTATGTACCAAAGATAGAGGGCTAGATAACAATATCATTAGATAGATTTCTAATTTACCAATAAGCTGGTACCCTAATAGGGTTAATCAGCAAATCTACCTTAAATTGTAGAAAGCTAAGCTTGAGCAAACCTGCCTGTTTGACATTATCATCAACTATTCAATAATGACATATCGATCAAACTTGAAAATGACTCAAATCTAGGAAAGATATCTGACTATAGAAATAAAATTTTATTTTCATTTATTTAAGATTTTATTTCTTTGACAAACAGAGAGACAGAGTGTACAAACAGGGGGAGAGGCAGACAGAGGGAGAGGGAGAGGCAGACTCCCCACCAAGCAGGGAGCCAAATGAGGGGCTTGATCCCAGGACCCTGAGATTATGACCAGAGCTTAAGGCAGATGCCAAACTGACTGAGCCACCCAGGTGCCCCTATACCAGAAAGCTTTAGAGGCTCATACAGACAGGCTAAAACAATGACCCAAAACCAACAGTTGACGCTTTACAAATAAATATTATAGCTTACAGTTAGGTTAAAGCTCTTGTTTAAAGAAGCCCATGATTAAGTAAATCTACTAGATAATTTTTTGATGTAACAGAACCAAGGAAAAAAGAGAGGAAAAAAGGCTATTAAATTTTAATGAAGACTTGAGGCTCAGTTGGACCCAGCAACAACACCATGAAATTGCTCCAAAAATTGTATATATGGTACTTTTAGCAAAAAAATACCCTTCCTAGGCAATACTGAGTGATGATTGAAAATATCATGGTCTTTTCTACCTCTGCTGGTTTAAAAACACCAAAAAAGGTATCTTCTAAGAGCAACATTTCTAAGGAAGGCTTCAAAAAAACAGGAAACATTCAGAGGAAAAGGAAGATGGGTAAAGAAAGGTTGGAAGAGCTACATGCTCTTTAGACCAAATTAAAAATTGAATGAAGGATGTGATAGGTACCTTTAAACGTAGATAATAAAGGATTATCAGAGGTTACAGACTGGATCAGTACATTGTTCTAGACTTGTTCCTTATTAGGGTTTATTTATATTTTTTAATTTGAAGTTCTGGCCAACATTTTTTTTTCTTTTACAACTTAATTTAATTTAACTTAATATTTATTTATTAACATATATTGTATTATTTGTCCCAGGGGTACAGGTCTGAGAATCCTCAGGCTTACACATTTCACAGCACTCACCATAGCACATACATAGCACAATGTCCATAACCCAGCCACCCTATTCCTACCCCCCACCCCCAGTAACCCTCAGTTTGTTTTGTGAGATTAAGAGTGTTTTATGGTTTGTCTCCCTCCTGATCCCATCTTGTTTCATTTTTTCTTTCCCTACCCCCCACAATCCCCTCCCTATCTCTCAAATTCCTCATATCAGAGAGATCATGTGATAATTGTCTTTCTCTGACTTATTTTGCTCAGCATAAAACCCTGTAGTTCCATCCATGTCATTGCAAATGGCAAGATTTCATTTCTTTTGATGGCTGCATAGTATTCCATTGTATGTATGTATGTGTGTGTGTGTGTGTGTGTATACACACACCACATCTTTTTTATCCTTTCATCTGTTGATGGACATGTAGGTACTTTCCATAGTTTGGCTATTGTGGACATTACTGCTATAAACATTCGGGTGCACGTGCCCCTTCAGATCACTACATTTATATCTTTAGGGTAAATACCCAGTAGTGTGATTGCTGGGTCGTAGGGTAGCTCTATTTTGAGGAACCTCCATACTATTTTCCAGAGCTGCACCAGCTTGAATTCCTGCCAACAACGTAGAAGGGTTCCCCTTTCTCCATATCCTTGCCAAAATCTGTCATTTCCTTGTTAATTTTAGCCATTCTGACTGGTGTGAGGTGGTATCTCATTGTGGTTTTGATGCATGCTCAACATTTTTTCAAAATCAGGAGATTTCCCATATTGATTTTGGTTTCAGGCTTAACAAATGCAAATTTTGAGCAGAGGCATCCATCCCATAACCTGTTTGGGGTGGTGAGATGTCTCCGTTTCTGAAGGTCTCTGGCAATGTTCAGACAGAGGCTAGATGATTTCAATGGTTCCCCTCAAAGCTCTCTGATTTTATAAACTGAGTTGACATACCTTATTTAGGCTCCTATTGTCCTTTTGACTCTCTTGTGAAGCAAGCGATTTAAAGCTAGAGATGAATATCTTCCCTATGTGTCTTAAGATCCAGTATCAGCCCTTTTCTACTCAGGTCTATGCTGAGGCTGACTTGTATGGACAGTATCAATGAGCACGCTTGATCTCTGGCTTCCAGTTAGGTTCAGCCAATGGGAGACATTGGCAGGACAAGAAGAACTGCCCAGAGCAAGAAGAGTATGGTTGCCATGTTAGTTCCCAGGCTTCCTCCTTGCTGAGTTGCAGAGGACTGACTACCCCTCTCTACCAAAGGCCACAGCCTTTGGATGGGCCTCTTTTCATTCTCAGCTCTGCTCCACAAGGTAAGGTAACTAATCATTCCTTTGACCCTTCAAGCCTAGGATGGCAATGCCTCCTACTTCTGCTAGCCGTGGGTTCTTCACCTTGTTGGTTTCCCCTAACTCTGCCAATACTTTCATGAACAGTCTCTCTACAAAATTCTCCATGGTGTGTTTATTTGTGCCTTTTGTTTCCTGCCAGAACCGTGGCTGCTAGGAAGCCAATAGCAAAGATCATTGCAGTGTTACATGAGAATTCTGTCACCAAAGGGTTAAAGTGTTAAGGAGCCCTTCCCATTGGCACAGTGTGGTGTCCCTGTCCCGCCCAAATAGTTAAGAGCTTCCCAAAGCTTGTTGCTACAGCAGCTGACACCCTGGATAAGTGACTCAATATATTTTGAGAATGATAAAAAAATCTTTGAGGAAAAAATTATTTTATGGTTAAAAATGTTTATGGAACATGACTTTGTTATAAGTTTTGGGTAACTATTGTTCTTTACTTTGTCGAAAATATATAGAGACTGGAGAATAAAGTACATCTTGAAAATCTCTGTAGCATAAAAATAACTCTTCCGGAAAACTTCAAACCGTACAAAGCTGTGCTCTATTCCTCCCTCCGTTCCCCCTCCCCACCATCCAATTCACTGTAATGTTCAATTTTGGTTTGAAGAAATGGCTGAAAGACAAATTGCCTCACAACAGGTCTTCTATGAAATATGGGAGAAGGCTGCTGACAGAGTGAGTTAAAAACTCTAGTGTTCGCAATCTGGAAAACATCTGCCTTGCCCCAAACTGTAAACCACCACATTGTAGAAAATGGTTTGTGACAAAGCAGAACCCAGGGCGGGTGTTTGTAAGGTTATGGGACAAGTCAGGGCTATTCAGGCACAGAACTGGGCGCTGTGCCCTTTGGCAGACTGTTGCAAGCCGAGGACTTAAAAGGAAATACGAAAGTAATAGGCCAGGTACGAAAAGTGCCCTTGGAGCCAAATGACCCCCTACTTTTCTTATCGGTGAGCGCTCAGTGGAGAAGTTGGTTGAGGAGTCAAAACCATAGCACTGCTTAGAAGTTCTAGCTCTTTGGTAGAGGGAGAGACCCTTTATTGAGGTCTCTTGGGCATGCCAGGCCGGCTGGCGAAAGAAATGTGGCCTCTGGACTTAATCTAGAGTAAAATAAAGGGCCAAGGTTTGACTATGAAAGCACTAATACAATCAAGATTCCACCTCCCTATACAAGTCAAGAGAGGAACAAATGGGGGACCTCAGTGAGTGGGGGAGAGAGAAAAAAGAGGTCACCTGGGTAGAATACAGCCGAAGTAAAATGGTCAGATCCTGCAAAAACTGCTCCCAGAGAAACTGGCATTTTCCACAGTTCTGCCCCAGGGCTGTGTCGAAAAGCAATGATAAGGGCTACAGTGAAACTGTGAACCTGGGAGGTGTGTCTAGGTGCCAGTTGGAAAGAACATAGGCAAATGTTTCTTTTTCGACGTAGTTTCCACCCAACCCACAGTATTTGGCTTGGAAGGTGGCCACAGTGACTAGAGGTAAAGGCATAGTGAATGAAGGTTTGCAGGCAGGCTCTCAGGGAAAATGGCCAACTCTGAGGGCTGGGGACCTGGGGCTGCCGGGAAGGGAGGAGAACTGGATTTAACGGGAAACGGGTAGACGCTGTGAGCCTTGCACGGAGCTGCTGGGGGAGCTAGTCCTCACCGGGGCTGAGGCTGAGGCGAGCAACTAGAATCTCTCAGAGTAGATGGCTGGGAGCCCTGCATGTGTGGAGCTGCGAACAAGAAAATCAATGGACAGCATCCCAAAGATCTAGAGAGTCCCTAATGATCAAAGGAAAGAGGAAAATGAGAAAGGAATGTTTATTCCTCCGAATCATCTAGAATTTGTTCTTGAGGCAGTTGTGCTACAGTAGACAGAAGACTGGACCTGTAGTCCTATGGACCTGGTTTTAATGTTGGCTTTACGAAAAACATGGCCTCCAGTTCTCCATCAGTAAAATGGAGAAGATTCCTTTGTCCTGCAGTTATTATGAGGATTCATTCATTCAACACATTTTATTAGCATCAACTAAGTCAGAGGCCAGATGCTGGTTTTACAGAATAGACAGCAGCCATTAAGACAATGCCAAGTGCATGACAGCGCACAGAAACGTTGGGAGCTATAAAACAGTCCTTAATATGATTCATATTTATTCCAACTGACTGTCTCACCAGATTGTAAGCTGCATGAAGGCAGGCTTTCATCTACCCTATCCACAAAGTCTGAGGCATAGTAGAAACTCAATACATACTGAGTTTCTGTGAATAACTAAATAAGTAACTAACCATTCTGATTGTTAGATGCCTCGGATAAGAAGGAAAAAGACAGGGACTGGAAAAGACAGGGAGAGGTCAGGGACAGGTCAGGTCTTGCCCAAACAAATCTTTGGTTCTTTCCCCTCCTCCAAGCATTACCTGGCACAAGCAGAGAGTCCTGGCGGAGCCAATTCCCAGAGTTCACAGCAGACATATTTGGTTGTGTTTAACTTTATGTTCTGTCTTAGAGTGAAAGTTTGCAGATAAAACGGTCTGTGGCAGGCCATTCCCAAATGCCTTTATTCTAGAAAGTACAACAAAAGCTCACATTCTGCATTTAATTAGGCCTATACTTCTTTTAGCCTTACTTAGTTGAAACGAAAACAAAAGTTATCAGTAGGAAAATGAGAAACCACATGGAGATTTTGAAATCTCCTTAATTCTGACTTAACTAAAGAATGCAAGAACATTCCCGTGAGACTCCATCCCATTTGCGAGGGAGAAGGAAAAGCACTCATTTTAAATATGCCCCACAAGCTTTTAGCTCACTGTAGGATAAAATGTTATTCTCAATATTTATCTATCTACCTATCTATCTGACACAACTACTGGCTATAGGTTGGAATCCTAGTTTAATTCTTACTAACCATGTGGCATTGGACAAGTTACTTAGTCTGAGTCTCAGTTTTCTCTTCTTGGGTAGAATAAAACCCAACTCACAGGGCTAGAAGACTATTATAAAGGATATAATGCATTAAAAAAAACCTTTTAGTATGGTCTTTGACTCATTGTAACCACTCAATAAATGGCAATTGCTGTTTAATGTTATTGTTTTTCTATAGTTTAAATGAGATAATTCCTATCCAGTCTCAGGGTTCCTACACCCTGGCATTGTTGACATTTTGGGCTGGATAGTTCTTTGTATGGGTCCATCTGTGCATCTAGCTTGTTTAGCAGCACCTCTGGACTCGACCCCCAGATGCCAGAAATAACACACAACCCCCCCTTCCCAGGAGTGATGACCAAAATATCTTGAGACACTGCCAAATGCTCCCTGGGAGACAAATCTTCTGTCGTTTGGGAAGCATTGCTATAGAACAAAGAGCAGTGAGTGGTCCTAGAGAGAGGAGAACTGGTTTCTGTTAACTGATTTGTGATCTTGGGTAAGTCCTACCACTTCCTGGGCCTTGGTTTTCTCATATGGTAAAAGAGGGTGGGAAATTCCTACTTTCTCTTTCAGAATTTTTCTAAGAATGAAGAGAGAAAGGAAATCAAATGCTTGCAGGAAGTGTTTGAAAAGTAGGATGCTATTATGACTAAGTTGCTGGAGGTGGTCTATCGAGGGGCAATTCTGAGAAGACTTGCCCAGCAACATCCCCTGTTGCCCAACAGCTGATGGCAACCTGCCTTCTTCCTTAACACTCCCCCTCCCAGCAGCTGCTCCTTGGTCAACGTCAAAGATTCCCTGTGCCTTTAATGGATGTACTTGTGGCTTGGCTTGAAGAATTCCAGAGGAACTGTTTCCTTTCAACGTGAAATGCAAATGCTCTTTTTGATAAAAATTATTATTCTAAGTGCCGGAAACTGCCTTGTCATCTCTAGATTGAGTATTCGTCTAAATTTATCTCTCACACGACGAGAACTTACCAGTGGTCAGAATGTTAAGTTGTCCTCTGTGGATTGATATTCAGAAAGAAAGTTTCAGGGCTTCTAACATCACTGTACTGATTAACACTACGATAATACAGAGTCATACGAAGGGGGATTTCCTCATCAGCAAGGGAAAGTAATTTGATGTCAAAGCATACTATGAGAAATCTAGATCCTAGAATCCAGAGGTGCAGGCTATTGTCATTCTTTTATCTATTTCTGAAAAAAAAGAAAAATCTTTAAACGGGAGATAGCAGCAGGTCTGGGAAAAGAGCTGTGAGCTTTGAGTTTGGTCACAGCTATTTGTGGACAGAGGAGGGTTCAAGCTCCAATCTCATCCTTTGTGTGATGCAGACCCATCCTTTAGCCCTTCTGAACCTCAGTGGACTTTAACACCCACCCCACAGTGTGGATATGAGTTTTAAATGCACATGAGTATGTAAGCATGGAGTTTTGTATGGGCACATGGTAAGTGTTTTGTGAGATGTAGGCGGTCTTTCTCTCTCTGTCCACAGTCCGAAAGACTGTTTAAGGATTTCTTTCATCCCTCAGAGTGTGTACTTGGTCTGATGACTTCAGGAAGGTCACTGAAATGAAAACCATACATTTTAGGTGTAATTTAGAGTCCTGACTAAACTAAACGAATTACAATAAAGCTTGAATCAGCTTATCAACAAATCTTCCAGTTTATGAGCAAATTACTTCCCTACTTCTGCTGGGTATTGGTTGGAAATTAGGGGTCAGAAGACACCCAAAGGACAATTGCATGTATCCAGAGAGGAGCGAACAATGTGTTTCTTCCCTAAAATAATTCATCTGGTCTCTTTAAGGACACACATCAGTATTCTGAGATAGCATGGTAGAGTAGCAGGAAGATGAGATTAGACTCAGACAGATATGCTATTTAGAAGCTGGGTGTAACACCAACAGCACAGGATTAGTAATACCCATCACAGTGTAAAGTCAACTATAAAAGAAGCCTATGAAAACCCCGAGTACCACGTCTGACACGTGGAAGGTGCTCAGTTCGTGATGCTTTTTATCCTTGACTCTCTTACAGATCTTTGTACCTCACTTGGTTTAGGAGAAGGGGTGGACAGCCAAGAAAATGATTATAAATCTACATTTATTTTTATGCGTTCCTATGAATGTTGAATATAGCATGTGGGAAAGTCATGAATAATTAAGGACACACCGTTTAAAAAATACGGGATAATTTGCTTTGAAGTTTCCAATGGTGGTTCTGGAAGAGTTTTGCTTCATAATTTGTTCTTTATGATGCATATGAAGGCATTTTAAAGCCAAGCAACACAAAAGAGTTTGGTCACCTCTTTCTCAAACTTGGCATGTTTAACCACCCATAAAACCCATTTTGCAAGAGAAGACAATATAGTAACAGGTAACACATAAGAATGAAATCATAGAATAATAGTTTCCCACATTTTCATCACTAAGGTTTCTTTTCAACATTTTTATTGCTTCTTCCTATGTTCCTCTTTAGTATGTTTTCGCTTCCTCTGTTCCATGACATTCGTGCTAACTTCTCTTGCATCACACACCCTGCACTGTGATTGTAATGTGAATCACATTGTATTTCTCTTTCAAACCCCCTGCTCCACAGTGGGCTCTCAAACAATATTTGCTAAACTGAGAGCAAACATTCCTCTACGTTGACTACATACCAATAGTAGATGCCTCCTTATATACTGACTATTATTTGTTAAGCATTTACCACCTTCCAGACATCATACAGATTTTTTTTTTTAAACAACTCATTTATTCTCCCAATAGGATGTTATGATTACGTCCATTTTCCTGCTATTGCTTTTCCTGCAGTGACATTGGACTCTGAGCCGGGAGAACCCAGCAGACATCATCTATAAGAACTAGGACCAGGAGGGGCGCCTGGATGGCTCAGTGGGTTAAAGCCTCTGCCTACAGCTCAAGTCATGATACCAGGGTCATGGGATTGAGCTCTGCATCACATGGGGTTCTCTGCTCAGCAGGGAGCCCGTTTCCCTTCCTCTCTCTGCCTGCCTCTCTGCCTACTTGTGATCTCTGTCTGTCAAATATAATTAAAAAAAAAAAAAAAAAGAACTAGGACCAGGAAGAAGATTCAGTTCCTAGACAGTTCCAACTCCAGGTTTCACTCTAATTTTCCTTCTCTTTCTCCTACCCCGCCAAACACTTTTCCAGGAAATGGAACAAACTGACTCAAGAATTTAATTTTCTTCCCACACTTCTGCGACACGAGAAGAAGATACAAAGGACAGAGTTTCTCTACACGTTGCCCGGAGTAATGTGTTACTCAGAGTGGCTGATTAACACCCGTGGACTCATCCTCCCTCATGGGTGTTCTCAAGGACAACAGAAGAACAGTTCTCATCTGGCTTCTGCCCATAATACCTGTTATGCGAAAATGGGTGCACATGGACATGGACCCTGGAGGGTAATGTCTTTTTCTACATGGCTGATTGTGATGAGCTGGTTTCCTTGTGCCTGTTTCGCCCACTAACTGCAACGGCTGTGGGAAGCAAGCAGTTTGCTCCCCGAGAATGTGAGCTGGTACCCTAAAAGTTGTTTAACATAGACAGGGCAAGGTTTAGGCGCCTTAGAAACATAGTTTGAGATCTAACAACCACCACCACTCTCCTTGGCCCCCTTATCATCTCTGCTAATCTCAGGGGGACGAGAGAGGTCTTTTAAAGGTCACTGAATACGTTAAAGGCGTTTACCACATGCTGGGATGTCACACAGGTCAGACTTGAAATTTTCATCCAAGGTGAAGCACCAAGGAGCCTCCTTCTGATTCCCTGGATTGCGGCAGTAGGAGTGGCCCCCGTTCAGCTCCGGGAAACGGAGGGCAGTAAAGGTGTGTGTGTGCGGGTACTGGGAATTCCACGGCTGGCACTGGCGTCCTGATTTGGTCACACTGACTGTTCCCCGATAGTCCACACCTGTGCTGTTATAGCACTTGTGATCTGAGAAAGCAGAAGAGAAAGGCCCAGACTGTGAGAAAGAACCAGCCGTTGCTGAAGCTTCCAGCCAGAAGTTTCTGGAAAGGCTTGCAATTAACCTCATGGGCTAAGGCTTCCCTGCTGGTCGGGGGCCAGGCGGGCAGTCTCCTTGCTTGCTGGGCTGGGACAGCGGTCCTGCCTTGCAGTTACATTCCTGGGAGGATTTAAAGCTTACGGGTCAGGAATAAAACCAGTCCTCCACAAGTATTTTTAATATTGAACACAAAAAAAGTCAGAACTGGGGGCAGGGCCCAGGGGGGCACAGGAGTAATTTCCTAGTGAATGGTTCAGGAAAGGTTCAAGCTAAACTCTTCTTTCCATTTTTGCTTGATGTCTTTAGACATGAATCATGGGATAAAGAATCTAGTTCCCAGAAAATGTTTGCTAGGAGCCGTGCGTATGGGTTTCTAATAAGAGTTAGGGCCACTCTGTGCTGATGAACTGGCTCTTCTCGAGAAGCAAGTCCTCTTCCCAGGGGACCACAAGGCTATTTCTTGGAAGCATGGCAAAAATCTGCTGAGTTGAAATAAATGAAAATATAGAGGGGTAATGATAAAATAATGGTAATAATGAAGATATTGCTATTATTACGTGCTAAGCGTAGTTCTCAGCATTTTATTAGCACCACGCTCTAACCAGCTGAGCTAACTGGTCCACCCAGTTCTCAGCATTTTAGATGCATTAATTCATTTAACTAATAGCATAATATTAAATTACAAAAGGAAACTCAAAAAAACTGCCAATGAGTTTAATTCTAGGGGAAAGGGCAGTTATAGAGGAACAGAGGTGAGATAACAGTGGATAGAGACAAGCCCCATGTATATGTATTTTAAATCGTGGTACAATATACATACCATAAAATTTGCCATTAGAGTATTTAGAACATTGAAAATATTGTGCAACCTTCACCATTCCAGGACACAGGTCTCATTCCAGAACACCTGTATCATCCGCATGGAAATCCTATACTCATTCAGCAGTCACTCCCCAAGCCCCCCACCCCATTCCTGGCAACCACTAACCTGCTTTCTGTCTCTATAGATTTGTCTATTCTGGATGTTTCACAGAAACAGAATCATACAATGATGTCTGGCTTCTTTTGATCATAATCCTTCCAAGTTTCAGGATTTTATTCCTTTTTAATGGGTGAGTCTTATTTCATTAAATAGATATACTACAATTTGTTTATCCATTTATCCGCTAACAGACACTTGTGTTGTTTTCACCTTTCAGCCATTGTGAATAGACCTGTCGTAAACACTGGCATACAAGTTTTTGTGTGAACACCTTTTTCAAATTCTTGTGAGTGTACCCCCAGGTGCGGCATTGCTGGGTCGTATGGCAATTCTATTTAAGTCACTGAAGAACCTGCAGCCATATTTAAACATGACCATCTTCATGAAGCATCTTGAGGCCAGGGACCACATCTAACCCACTCACTGAGTGCTCCATCTCCCATACAGTATTCATCCCCTCGGAAGGTAATCTGCCCGCCAAGAAGGTCCACTTCTCACTGTGCCCTGGGGTTGCGGGCCCCCAGGCAGCACGGAAGGCCAGGAGTTACCACCTACTTTTATTGATAGGATCCGCCATGGGAATTCCAATCCGGATGCAGTTTGCGGCCTCCGGGCTCTCGGGCTGGGGGAGATCTTCACAGTTTGGCAGTTTCAGCCTCATCAGGATCATGGGGTTGGATCTTGCAAAAATGTACTCTGTTTGACACAGGACGTTTTCCAGGATTTCACATTCATCGCGACACAAGTCCCGGGGCTTCGGAATGGACGCCGTCTCATCGCAGTATGGGAAGGCGTAGTGGCATAGGGAAGGAATGGCGAACTGAGAGCACTTATCAGATAAGTGGCTGGAGGTGCCGATCATGGTGAAGGCAGCTGGAAAACAAACACAGTTATTAACTCCCAGGGGCCAGGGTTTATCGCCGCCGGTTATCTAGTCAACAGATATCAGATATAAACACACACGGGAAGGAATCCACAGCACTCAAACAGACAAGGCCAAGAGGAGATTCAGTTCAGATGTCCAAGCGGCTTACTTTCACTGGCTTGAAAAAAAATCCTTTTGACTACAAAGTTAAAAAAACAGGATTAGGTTACATATGTACCATTTCCTAATAAAAAGAATTAATTAGGTTAAAGCACAATATATTTTTCATTTTTACTACAAAGCAACAGAACTTTGTGTTTCATCCGGTTCTTTTTATGAGTTTTATGAAGCTTCTAAAACATTCGACAGCTGCAGGGCAGAACTCGCTGTCTGCGGTGGACAAGCCTGATCCCAGGATTTAGTTCTGCGTCTTACCTCTGAGGTAGATGACTCTGGGTAACTTGTTTAATTTCTTTGTGCCTTTGATATTTCTACTTCATCTTCTGAAAATGAGGCAATTCTCTTGGAAGTTCTTGAAAAGCTCAACTCAGTCATTCTGGGGTGTGTATTAGTGGTCATTTAGCCTGACCTGTTCAGCTTGACATCCATGTACAGAAAGAGTACCTGTCTCCCTTTACATTGACAAGGAGCTTGTACCTCACAAGATAGTCTGGCAGGGTTTGGTACACTGTTTCTCAATGGGTGTTCCTCAGATTATTCATTCTGTAGAATATTCACAGTGTTTGAGAAACTAGGGTTCCAGAGCCAAACACGGTTGGGAAATGCCGGGTTAAACAAAATTAAGCGGCTTTCTTTAATAGTATTTTCCAGGAAGCAGATGTCCATTGAAAATGTTGGAGAGGATTATTATACATGGGTGATGAAACATTTACTTCAGAGCTCCCATTTATTTTTGTGAATACTTAGTAAAAATATGTTAAAATGTTCTTATATTAGGTTATAATGTGCCTTCCACAGCCCTTCCTCATCTGTCCTGCTTCTGTCCTCTGCTCACTGCACAGTTCCGCCTCCTGAAAGTTCTTTAGCAAGTGACAACTCCAGCTTTCTCTAGTTGCTTCTCCAGATTAAACAGCTCCCTGGGGCTCCTTTTAGTTCCTTCATAGTCCCCATGGGACATAGTTTCTCGACTCCTTGCTGTTCTGTGTGCCTGCCTCAGGTTTGTTCAATCCTAAAGTTACCATAACCTACAAGGCACTTGGTTAAATTTGAATTTCAGGTAAACATTTGGAACATACTTATACTAAAAAATAATCTTGTTTACTTGAAATCCAGAAGTAACTGGGTGTCCTGTGCTTTTATTTGCTAAGCCTGGCGACCTTATTAGAATCCCATAAGGGCAATTTTAATGGCTTGCAAGGGTATATGGAAATGGTGCACAACTACACTAATGGAAGAAACACAAGGCTGTTATAACCACCAGAACCAGGTGTGCAAAATCGTACAAGGTAGCCTACACACTGCTTTGCTCATGTGTGCTAGAAAGTGCATCATTATTAGATTTCCACTAAAAAGATACTTCTGATTCAGAAAAATGAAGGGTAAAACAGAGAAGGCTAGAGCAAGAAGACTTATGATCATCTTGCCTTATCACTCTTCACCAATGAAGAGAGAGATTTTTCATGAAGAATTAGAGTTTACCTTAAAGTCATAGTAATGGTGTCCAGAATTCTAGACTCTTAATTGATTTAGAGTTTACATGACTTTCAGTCTAGGCGATGTTGTCTCCGAACAGTAAGCTCAATGAGGGCAGAGACGTAAGCTGGCTTATTCATCAGATTGGCATATCCCCGGTGCCCTGTCCAGTTCCTGGTGTGCCCAAAACACTAATAATCTTTATCAAGTGTCTGAATGAATGTGAGTTTTCAGAGCACCCTTTTCCTCTACGAGCAACAATCTTCCATAAAGTATTCTAGTGTTCCTTCCAGAACACAGAGATCATATCTCCTGTTTCTCTGTGATTCTGCTCCTAACCCCTATGCCTAGCCCAATCCTTTGTCGAGAGAGGAACTCAAGAAAACGTGTGGGGAGAAAAAGGGTTATGTAAGGTATCAATACAATTTCACTGGTGTTACCTACCTGTGATCTGATTTTCTATTTCCCCTTGCATGTGCAAAGACTCCATATAGACAGTGCGGTTGCCAATAAATCTTGCACATGCAATCCCTCTGTATGGCTGACAGAATCCATCTTCTTCATACTCATCTCTAAAAACAGAGCACAGACATTTAGCTGGTGAGTTGGCTCTAACTGTGTGATACCTGAAACAGTCGCTAGGGGGAGAAGCTGAGCACAGGATTCCCAAAGCTGGGCTAAGGAAGTCAGGCTTTTCCTCAGTTCCATCCATCACTTAAAACATCTGCTGGTCACGTTGGTCAAGTTTCCTTCACCCCCAGAAAATCATTCTGAAGCGCAAAATCATCCTTAAATAGGGGAGAAAGCATTTTTATTTTCGCAGCTGGTGGTGGGCTGGAAGATGATGTAGTTAAAAAAGTAAAGAGGAAATGAGTTGGGAATCTGGCCCCATGGTCTACAATTTTTTGTTTTGTTTTGTTTTTTAAGCACAGATTATTTCTGCTTCATTTGCTACAAAGGCGTGGGCGCCTTATCCACAAGATGCACTCCAACTGATGTGTCTATTGGGGGCTCCACGGGGTGAGGAGTTGGGTGCGGCTGGAAAGAAACCAGAGGGCAGTGCAGCTATGTGGTTCCTTGCTGCTTAAGACCCATTATCTCTACCCTGCAGAGAGATGTCCAGGCAGCCCCGGGACTGCACAATTTCAAATGAGTCACTAAATTCCAGGAAATCTACAGAATGTGTCAATGAAAATCATGCTTTCGTGATCCCCGAAAACTTTAAAGATAATCTTAAAAAAATCTGTGGCCTCAAAATTATAATAAAAATAGTAGGGGGAGTAGATTTTATTCCTAAGACAAGGGGATGCCAGATAGTGTGGTTAGTGTCAGTGTGGCAAACGGCTGGAGGTGGAAGGCTGGAGGGTGGGACCCAAGATGGGAGCTTCGGCTTGAAAGGATAAAGGTCGTAACATCCCACGAGGGTCTACCATAAGCACAAGACACCAGAGTACAGAATATCCAGCTGGTTCTCAAAAGCAGACCACAGCCAGACAAAAGGCCACCTGCCAGGCTTCTGGGAGGACTTCAGCCCAGTTCTTCCTCCTCTGTTAACCTGGCTGGAATCAGTACATTGTGTGAATAAAAAGATCATTTTTTCCTCTTTGGTTTCTTCTAAGTTGAAGTACTTTAGAGCAGAAATCAGGAGAAAACTTGTCTTCCTGGGTTTAACATCTGCATGTCCTTAGCCAATCTCTCTGAGTCCTCTGAGCTATGGTTTTTTTTATCTGTAAGATGATGATGATCACTGACCTCTCTACCCTATAAGTGAAAGTCATGAGGATCCTATGAAATAATGTAAACGTTCTTACAAAGTGCTACTCAGAGGTAACACATGCTTATTATTGGAGTATTTATGATCACCAAAGAAGACATTTATTTAAAGGACAATCATTTACTAAGCTCCTATTCTGTAAAATTGACTTGGAGTCAGTCTTATGGCCCTAGACTTCCCCCTTGGGGGTTCAGTGTAGAAGTCGAGAAAGCCCACTGTAACAGGAAACCAGGTGAAAAAAATCTCATAGAGCTGATCATTACAAGACCAGTGTCCAGAGGCTCTCCACTCCCCATTCACTCCAACAGTCTTTTTGGAGGTGGAGATTGGGGAAAGTATCTTCACTTTTCGTTCCCAAAAATCTGTCTTGCAAAGCTCTTAAAAACTTAACCTTTAAGGACACACACAAACGAATCTGTCACCTACCTGACATGAAGACATTGAAATTTTAATGTTGTAAAATCCTGCAAGCACTCCACATGTTTACTTTCATAAATCCTAGAGTAACGTTGAAGCCTTTTTGGCTTAAATTTTACTTGGGTTGTAAAATTAACCCTACTTTTATTGGGTAACTAATACCGTAAACCTATGGGGAGAAAGAAGTTTCTCAATGACCTAGCCTTGGATCTTGGAAACCAAAGTACTGAGACCAGAATGCACTTCTACACCACCCTTCTCCCCCGACTATTACAGATGATGCCTTTCTATCCCTAGGCATTAGCCGAGGCCTGGACTTTTAAGGTGTCGTTATGAGAACACTTCTTCCTCCCCCACGTTAAACTCTCAAGGCCTCAGTTTATATCTCTTGGGAGGACAAAACCCTGGAATTACCCCTAGATATAAATCCCCAGCCTACTGGGAGTTCCCATATTTTATGTATGAGGCTTAGGCTAAACTTCTTACCACCTTTCCAGTTCAAGACTCTAAAAAGACTCTTTGAATACTTTTTTTTTTTTCCATAATAAAAAGGAATGCAGTTCCTTGGTTGCCTATTTCTTATCAAGGGCTTAGAACTGCAGGTGTATTGAATTTTTGACTGTGCCCAGAATTCCTGATCTTCTGACCAGTGTCTTGAGGACAGAGAGAAAAAGCAAAACAAAACAAAACAAAAAAACAGCGCATAATGTCATCTGTGAGGGAGTAGCTCTCAGCCCTGGTTTCTGTGAAGAATCTTCTCAGAATGCTTTTGAAAATACCCATGCCTACGCCCCACCTCAGACCTATTAAATCATCCTCTCTGGGGATGAAGCCGGGCAGGCGTGCTTTTTAAAAAGCTCTCAGGTGATCTGAATGTGGTTGAGAGCCACAGCACTAGAAAAACAAACCTCTATTAAGTGTCTGCCACTCTCCGTGCTGGGTACTATGCTAAGTGCTTTCTTCCAAGTAACCCCTTATGTAGTATTATTATTCTTATTTTACAGAGGGAGAGACTCAGGTTCGGAGAAATAAATGGCTCAAATTCACAAAGCCAGTTCATGGTGGAGCTAGGATTGAAACTTAATGTTCAAGCTTAAACCATTTATGCCATATTATCAAATCTATCATGACATTCCTTTTTCAGTATTACTTTTAATTAGATCAGCCCAATTATAAATAAGAGACTTTCAAATGAACCTTTATTCTGTACCAGGAACTGTGAAGTTTCACTTACATATACCATTGATATTAAATCATTAAATCCTGACAACAATCTTACCAAAAAAGGGGGACATGTAATCATTCCCATTTTACAGATGAGAAAACTGAGGGTCAGAAAGAACAAAGAACTTGTCTAGATTTACACAGCAAGTAGAGAAGCTAGATTCGACCCAAACTAGCACTTGTAACCATGGTATACAGCTTCCCTCCAAAGGTTTATGAAGGTTTTTGCACTACTTATAGGGGCTTTCTGCTGTGAAGGTGCCTTGGTGTCTCCCTGGTGGCAAAAGGATTTCCTTTGGAATATAGAGTCTCCGTCACCTTTCATGCTTTCCATTTTTCTGCCTGTCTTTTGGCTGGAGGGGAACCAATATTCCTCCAACATTCATCAGCTCTAAGCTTTTCTCCAGCTCACGCTTCTTTCATCATTAATTTTGCTGAGCAAACTTAAAAACGCAGAGCACACGTCAGCAAAATTGCAAGGGCACTTGCAGTGAGCATGCTCAAGGCTGCGTTCTTTCTACAGAGAGGAGGGTGCACTGTGAATGGGCAAATGGAATTTTGCACCAACATGTGCCGTCGACCTCACCGTGATGTCAAGAAGCAGGGATGCTTTGTGATGGGGATTCATGCTGTCTAACTCATAAAGTAATTTAGTTACCATGTTGTCAACCCTGATAGCCTTCCACCTCCAGGGTCTCCCCAAGGAGCTTATGAGAAATGGTCATACAGGGCTAATTAAGAGTGACATGACCAACATGGCAGCAGTAGGGGCATCTACCCATGATCCACTGGAGACCAATGAAAGGGAAATGCTGCCATTACAAGTCACAACCCAAGGGGGTTTTACAGTGACAGTGAAAATCAACAGCTACAAATTCCCGGGCCAACTTCTCAGGTTAGTTGACTAAAGTAGAGAACTCTGATGATGGAAAAAGCACATTGCATAGTATAGGGCATGTGGAGACTATCTCGTTTTGTGAGCTGGGAGAAGGAAAAGAGGAGAAAGGATAGGTGGCTGGGGTAGGAAAAGTGAAAAGTTGGAGAATGCCCCTAATGGATGCCCAAATGGGGTTGTACCAATTTTGGACCATGAGAGGTCCACGACAGCTCTCCTCAGAGCTTCCAGGGAGGCTACCTCTCCAAAGGCTGTCTACATTTAAGGGATGCAAGAGAATAAACTCAACAGTTGTCTTGGATATATGACTTAAAAAGAAACCCTGAACTATGACTGGAAAAACTGGCAAAATTCAAATAAAGTCTGTAAATAAGTTTATATTGGAGCCAAGATCAAGAGTCAGCCGCTTAACCTGCTGAGCCACCCAGGCGCCCCAATAATTTCTTACTTTTGATCATCACACTATGTTTATGCAAGACATGGACATTAGGAGGAATGGGATGAAGGACATATGGAAATTCTCTGTACTATTTTTGCAACTTTTCTTAACTATAAAAATATTTCAAAATAAAAAGTAAAAAAAAAAACCTCTTACAGGATGGGGGAGGGGTGGGAACCTTATTGTGCGTAGACAACTGGAGATGCTATGGAGTGAGGGGGTCAGGAAGGCTGTCAGATGACCTCATTTACTCTTTATAACAAACCTTATAACATTCCCTCTGGGCCTATCCCTGGGTGGCGGAAGTCTCTTCACTAACAATGCACTTACTTGTTTGAGCCTTGGCCTACTTCTAAATTCAAACACTTCCAGGAGAGATGACCTATTTGGTCAGGAAGCCTTAGTGTAGATTGATTTTTGCTAGCTGCTGCGGGCACTTTCATCTTTCCTGGAAGCTGTACGGCAACAAAGGTGGGGTCAACGGAGAGGTCTGTGCTGGAAGAAGGCGGCACTCTTCCTTGACTTGACAGTCAGGTCTGGACCCCGCTTTGTGCCGGATGACTGAGAAGGCAGGCTGGGAAAGGAAGGTGTGGGACTCACTAGTACAGGGGATCTCTGTCATCTCGTTCATCATTCTCTTTGTCACAAAGTGATCTTTTCAAATACAGACCCAATCAGGTCATTTCCTGCCTAAAATTATCGTTTCCCACTCACTTCAGTTTCCTGACTGCAGCCTCCAAGACCCTTCATCATCCAGTCCCCGCCCATTTTTCCACCTTGCTCCTGCCAGTCATGCCTACACAAACCTGATCATACTAGCGACACGAATGACCTTGCTAGTCTCAAAACAGGGGAGGCAGTTCGCTGTTCCTCTGGCTTGGCTTCCCCTCTTCCCAAGGCTTAGAAAGGCTTCCACCCTCTTTTTCTCCTTGTGAATGCCTTCTTGTCTTCAAGTTCCAGATGCTAAGTCCTCCACGAAAGTTCATCCCTGACCTCCCCCTAAGCCAGTGTCTTTATCACACATCACACCCCTCCCACACACCTCTGACCCCATATTCTGTTTGTCTTTTTAGTGCCCATCTCGCCGCCACTCTAAAGCAAGGACCATGTCTGATTCAGCTTCCCACCTCAAGGCCCCCATACAATGCACACCTCAGGAAACCTGCTTAATGAAGGAAAGGAGGCTGCCAAGAACTGTCCCCCTCCAGATCTTCCAAAGTCAAAAAGAAGACTCGCTGCCTGACAGGCCAACACCTGACACAGATGTCATAGATGTGGGGCTGTCCCAGGCCAGCCCACCAACATGTCTGAAGCATCTTCCACACGGGAAGCCACTCTCTTCTCCCTCAGATTTTAGGCCTGCATGGGCAGGCCTAACAGACTTATGGATGAGTTAGGCCCTAAAAAGCTCCCCATTGGGATAAGACAACCAGTTAAAATGGACACCTCTCCTTAGTGGGAAGAGAATGGATATAAAACTACTTTGCTAACTATAAAATCTTAAACAAACAAAAATAGTAAACAGGTACTCAAATACTTGAAAACAAACATTCATAGCAGTGCTATTCATATTAAACAAAAAGTAGAAACAACCCCCAAATGCTCATCAATAGGTGAAGGGGTCAATGGAAGGTGGCAGGTACACATAACAGAATATTATCCAGCTATAAAAAGAGGAATGAAGGACTGAAACATGCTACAACATGGAAGAATCTTGAAAACATTACACTAAGGGAAATCAGCCAGACACGAAAGACCACATATTTTAATGATCCTCTTTATATAAAATATCCGGAGTAGATAAACTCAGAGAGACAGAAAGCAGATTGGTGGTTACCAGGAGTGCTGGGGGGAGGGAGCAATAGGGAGTAACTACTCAATGGGTATGGAGTTTCATTTTGCTATGAGGAAGATATGTTGATACTAGGTAAGTGGTCATAGTTAAACAACATTGTGGATGTGTTACTTGCTACCCATTGGCCCACCTTAAAATGGTTATTTTTCATGCTATGTGAATTTCACCTCAATTATAAAATATATTTTTATATGCCCAAGGACAAGCTTGATGGACCTAGAGAGAGGGTCAAAGGTTGGAATTTGCAGCTTCAGATCTGGGGAGAAGTTTTGGGGATGGCTTTGTGAGTTGCTTACAAGCAGACTGACCTGATATAAGCTCAGGCAATCCACACAGTCTCCACAAGTTTCTTAGTTCTGATTCTCGTGGCTATTCATGAGAATGCCAGAGAGAGTGGCCTGTGAGCCCACAGCATGGCGGCCTCATGTATACAGACGGCAGTGAAGGAAATAATTCACCACTTGTGGATATTCCAACAATCACTTCCTCTTAAGAGCTCCATTTTGAGCCATGAAGATGAAATCACATCAAACTGCCCACCCTTACACCTCTGAATTTGGGTTTGAAGGAAAACTCTCACACAGTTCAGAGAATCTCCAGGTGTGATAGTGTATCCTTAGGTGTGTCCCAGTAAGCAATTTAGCAAAGTGTGGGTTAGTCTCTTGTTTGTGAAGTAATTTCTTTCTTCTTTTATCTACCACCAAAACATTTTTATCATAGCAAAATAAAATCCCATATTCATTTAGTAGTTCCTCCCTATTTCTCCCTCTCCCCAGCTCCTGGCAACCATCAATCTGCTTTCTGTCTCAATGAAATGATCTATTCTGGAGAAGAAATAATAACTTACCAGTGCCTACCCCAAAGACCATGATGGCCATAGGTGGATGGGAAGTATCCCTTATAAAATTTATAAATCAGTCCATGTATTAGTTGCTCAGTTAAAACATAGCTGCAGCAGATCCACACACATCGTGCTCTCCAGGGCCAGCTCAAGTAACTTTGGGCCTGGGGGCAAAGTTTCCCACCTCAGAAACAGGGATCTTCTTGGGAAATACAATAACATCTCTCTCTCTCTCTTTAAAGATTTTATTCATTTATTTATTTGAGTGGGGGAGGACCAGAGGAGAGGGACAAGCAGAATCCACATGGAGTTAGGACCCTAAGATCATGACCTGAGCCAAAACCAAGAGTAGACCGCCCAACCAACTTAGCCACCCAGGTGCCCCAGTCACATTTCTTAAAGGTAAAAATCTGCTGTTTTTTATTTTAAAAGGGGGGGGGCACATAATAAAACTAAGAATCTAAGTAAAGAATGCAAAATTATTCCAATATGGATAAATGATCAGAGACATGGAAACTTTGAGAACAGATTAGAATCTGATATGGTCTAAGAAGTTAACTACCTATCCGAAAATACCTCTATCTTGTTCCTGAGAAGACTCTGGGCCATGCAGCATCCTTGGTTAATTGCAAACCAAGAGGAAGGAAAAGAATTTAATTCTCATCAGCTATAACTACACACCCTCAGAGAAGGGGTGTCAGGACAAATACAGGTGGAGACATGGAAAGAGCTGGTCAGAACGAAGGAGAGAAGGTGAAGGTCCTGGTGTGTCAAGAATAGACTTTGCCTCAGGCCAGCAGTGGCCAAAAGATAATGGGTTAAATATGTGATCCCAAACTTATCTCACAAACTGTCTTCTACAGACTTGTCTATAAGTGGACATCAAAGAGGGTAATGCGTTAACATAGTTGACCTTTAAGGTCAGCTTTCAAAGTAAGCTAATCCAGACCGTCAACCCAGAGGGGCAATGACTCATAGAAAAGGCCTCAATCTATCAGGCAGAGAACTCACCTAACTCTTAACATCCCTTCTCTCACTAGAACACCTCTGTGAGTTCAAGAAATTCTGACGTGACTGTGTCAAGTATCACGAGCTATTTCCCATACCCAGACACTAACAATTATTAACATTTATTTCCTTAGCAAAAGCATGCCTTGCTCTTTCTCACAGCACTTATTTGCTTTAAATAATTAAATTTTAAGGGGCACTTGGGTAGCTCAGTTGTTGGAACATCTGACTCTTGGTTTCAGCTCAGGTCATGGTCTTGGGGTCGTGGGATCAAGCCCCGCATTGGGCTCCACACTCAGCGTGGAGACTGCTTGCCTCTCTGCCTGGGCTCCTCCTCCTGCACTCTCTCTTTCCCTTTCTCTCACTCTAGAATAAATAAGTAAAATCTTTAAAAAAATTAAATTTTAGAAGTTTTTTTTTCTTGGCTATGAACCATTAAAACAAACAAATGTTCTGTCATAGTTTCCAGAGCAGCACATAATAGTTACTTGTGTCCAACTCAGAAATGGGAAGGTATTGGCTTTGCTTCATAATGATGTTTGGAAACACAAGGGTTGCATTTCACTCTGGAAAAGGAACAGAATTACCCAGGCTTGTATCTCACAAATGTGATTTGAGGGAAAATTATGCATGTAATATATTTTATTCCTATTTAAAGACACAACTGAAAGGACAGGACTGCCCTAGTACCTATTTGTAAGAATGTGAAGATCACTAATAAAAGAATGGGTGATATTTTGCCCACTCTTATTTACTGAGGTTTTTGTGGTAGGTGAGCTTTGTACCTTATAAGAAGCCCTGGGGTATTTTCACTTTTCCTTCTATGAAGGGCCTACTTTGCCCCTCACCTTAAGGCTGGAGCTGGGAATGCATAGGTGGGACTTGGAACCCCCAACAACCCCCCTGCCCCCAACAACCGAGTTCTCATTAGAAGCTCTTTGGATGTTTTCTGGCAGTTCTCCAAGTATCAGGCATTCAAAAGACCCCTAAATTTGCCCACTGAGACTAAAAGAAGTTTGGAAGAATATGAAATTCACACATACCAATCTGGTCAGATTTTCTACCACAAATGTTACTAAGATTTCTTTGACTTGTTTTTCACTTTCCTTTTATGCCTTTGGTCATGGATTGAAAAAAGAGTAGGTCTGTGGAAAGAGTGGTAAAGGGAATTTAGGGACTTCTTAGGAGGGTTTAGTTTCATATTGCTACTCAGAAGTGGGGGTAAAGCCCAATCCCTAATTCCTGCTTTTCTGTTTCCGCTCAGCTTTGTTTCCCATAGCTTCTGTGAATGGCAGTTATGAAAGATTACCAGTCTCCATAAAAATCAATGGTGAACTCAATGCTGCTCCCAACCCCCAATCCAAATAACGGTAATACAGAGGGGCCCATGTCAAGTCTAAAATCTTACACCTTAAAAAAAAAAAAAAAAACTTTAGTAGCAGCAGAAATTCATGTTAAAATAAGGATTGATTTGTGAAGTACCAAATGGGAATATAGTAATTAGACCAGCAATATCTGTTAGACAAGAGGTCTCTGGAAAAAATTTATGAAATTCAATGGGTTCTTCAAGGAGAAATGTGGAATAGTGGTGGGTTGCTGGGGGGAGGGGCTCATATTTTTGGTATTCAGAGAGCAACAATATAATCTCTGCTCACTAGGACTCTACACTCCTCTTCCTCTTCAACCAACAAGTTTGTCGAAGCCTTGAGCTGAGAATAAGAGGTCATCCAGTTAAGGCTGGGAAGGCTTCTGGAGGAGGTGACAGCTTAAAAGAGGAATAATTCAATAAATCATGGATTCAATGCAGTTGGCCTTGAACAACACAGGGGCTGGGGAGCTGAATCTGTGAATAACTTTTGAGTCCCTGAAAACTTAACTACTATTAGCCTACTGTTGACCACAAGCCTTACTGATAACATGAAGAGTTAATTAATTTATTTTATATGTTACAGGTATCATATACTGTATTCTTATAATAAAGTAAGCTAGAGAAAACATTAGTAAGAAAATCATAAGAGAAAATACATTTATAATGTTGTACTGTATTTACTGAAAATAACCCGCCTAAAAGTGGGCCCCCAGTTCTAATCCATACTGTTCAAGGGTCAGCTATGGTATGCTAGCCAAGGTAAGTGGAGTCAGAGGCAGAGTAAGGCTAAATGGGACTAATGGGAGGAGGGAGTAGGATAAGCCCAAGGGTTGGGTGTTAACCTGCAGAGTCTGGGCCAGTAAAGAGGTTCACCATTCCATTATTTCTCTGTTATTTCACTCAAATCTTGGATTTTTACCTTGGAAACAAACCAGAAAGTGATGTGATTAGGGATAGTGTGGCAAACAGTGGGACTGGAGATCTAAGACTGAAGATTAGGGTCCAAGATGGTTGGTTCAAGCTTGAAGGGGCCCAAGCCATAATCTCCCATAAGGACTTGCAATAAACCCAAGAAACAGAGTCTAGAACATTCAGCAGTTTCAATGGAAAGAGCTGTGCCTGTGTCAGAGGTGACAGAAAATGGTGTGAGACTGCTGGCGGAGCTGGTGGGAAAGGGGACAGTGAACTCAGGCAGGCGCCATGCCTGTGGCTGTCCCCTGGGCCTACCATCTCATGGAGTCATTCAGTTGCAATGGGATCTTGCAGGCCTCTGGTCCAACCCTTTCTAAAGGTGAAAGAACCAAGAGTGAGTGGCTGTGTGACTTGATCGAGTTCACCAAGTAGTTAGATGGACAGAGTGAGTACAGTGGAAAGAGAGGCCTTTGGAGACCCAGAAAAATACCGGGTTCAATCTTAACAGCTGCTTCCTAGCTGCACGTGGCCCTTGGCTAGGTATGGAGTCTCTCAGAGCCTAGATGTAGGGAAGAGAATTGGGATTAAACTGCCACTTCTACCTCTACTTGGTCTGCTCCCTAAACTGCCTCCCATCCCATTAAAAGGGATGGGCCCAACCATTGCCTTGCCTCCTCACTTGCTCATGGGCATTGTTCTGGCAACTGTTCTTTTTCTCTTATCACCATTTCCCCCCATCTCTATCGAATCATTCCCATCAATACACCAATGTGCTGTAATATCTCCCATTTTATTTTTTAATTTTAAAAAATATTTATTTATTTATTTGCTTGTTTGTTTGTTTGTTTAGAAAGCATGAGTGGGAAGGACAGAGAGAAACCTAAGTAGACTCCACATTCAGCACGGAGCTGGAAGGTGGGTGGTGGGAGACTGATCCCATGACCCTGAGACCACAACCCCAGCTGAAACTAAGAGTCAGCTGCTTAACCAATTGCAACACCCAGGTGGCCCTTATTTTTTCCTTTTAAAGATTTATTTCTTTATTTAAGAAAGAGAAAGGGATAGCACAGGACCAGGGGAAGGGGCAACAGGGAGAGAGAGGAGAGAAGCAGGCTCCCCTGCTTTGAGCATTGAGCCCCATGTGGGGCTCGATCTAATGATCCTGAGTTCATCCAAGCCAAAATCAAAAGTTGGATGGTCAACTGACTGAGTCACCTAGGCGTCCCTATCTCCCATTTTATTTATTTATTTATTTTAAAGATTTTATTTATTTGACAGAAAGAGATCACAAGTAAGCAGAGAAGCAGGCAGAGAGAAAGGAGGAAGCAGGCTCCCCACTGAGCAGAGAGCCCAATACAGGGCTCGATCCCAGGACCCTGGGGTCATGATCTGAGCCAAAGGCAGAGGCTTCAACCCAATGAGCCACCCAGGCGCCCCTATTTCCCATTTTAAAACAAATTCTTTTTAGATTGTGTCCCTGTTCAACTACCTCCATATTTTTCTGCTCCTGTTTATAGCAATACTTCTCTCAAAGGAGTTCTCTACACCTGTTTCCCCCAGTTCTTCCACTTGCTCTTGGACCCAACCCAATCAGGCCTTTGCCCTTCCATCCACTGAAAGAGTTCCTGTCAAGGTCAACAATCTCCATGTTACCAAATCCAATAGTAAATTTCCAGTCTTTATCTTTAGTGATTTAGCAGCAGCATTTGACACAGCTCATCACTCTTTGAAACCTTTTCCTTCACTTGGCTTGCAGGATACTGTTCTCACTTGGTTTTCCTCTTATTTCTCTGGCTGTGCCTTCTTGGTCTCCTTTGCTAGTTTAAGACTTCAGTCATTGAGAGTCCTCAGACTCTCAGTCCTCAGTCCTCAGACCTCTTCCTTCTACTCCCACTCCCTGCTTGATCTTCCCATTTCCTGGCTTTATTTTTAATTTTTATTTTTTATAAAAAGAGAGTGAGCAAGAGAGCATGAAGGAGGGACAGAAGGAGAAGGAGGGAGAAAGAATCTTAAGCAGGCTCCACACAACAGCAGGGAGCCCCATGCAGGGCTTGATCTCATGACCCTAATATCATGACATGAGCCAAAATCAAGAGTTGGACACTTAGCCAACTGAGCCACCCAGGCACTCTCTCCTAGCTTTAAATGACCACTTCTGTGCTGAGGACTCCCCAAATACATATCACCAGCTGAGAATACTCTCTGTGAACTTCAGCCTCCATATCCACTTGGGTATCTAAAAGGAATTCAAACTTCACATGTCTAAAATTGAACTCTTTATTTTTCAACAAGATCATTTGTGAGTTCTTCCATCATCCCCGTAAATAATAATTCCTTCCTTCCAATTGCTCACAACAAAAACTTCTGGGCTCTCCTTGACTCTATACTTTTTCTCATAGCCCTATCCAGACCATCAGCCCATGTTTTCACCTCCTTCAAAATTTATACCAAACCCACCTTTGCTGAACTCTGGTTCAGGCCACCATTACCACTGCATGATCTTTCCTAACAGCCTCACAACTAGTCTTTCTACTCACATTCTTGACCATCCTCCACCATCTATTCTCAACATGGTGGGCGGAGGGAATCCTTTGAGGACAGAAACCGGTTCATATCCTTCCTCTGCTCAAGCTCTTCCAATGGCTTCTCACACTAAGTGGAAAATGGAGTCATTACAACACCCTTGCATAGTCTCCTGCCACCCCCACCATTTCTCTGACCTCAAGCTTATTGCTTTCCCCAACCCTTACCTGTCTAATTAGTATCTTAGTATCAGATATACTCTCTATCTGTATATATATCTACTGATACCTTTATTCTTTATATTCAGACTTCACGGGGACAGGAGATTTGGTTGGTCACTGCTACATCCCCATTGTGCCTAGAAAGTAACTAGTTGTTGAAAAAATTTTAAAAAATGTTAGAAGAGTGAATTAAATCTCACTCGCTTTAATTTTAACTTCTGGGTGGTGGCAGCAAAGAGGGAGAGCCTGAGTTCATGCAGCAACCTGAAATACATAGTCAGATTTTCCACTTCCCCATCTGGGCAGTCAGCCTCCCATGAATTCTGTTGACTGGAAGGAGAGAGGGCGACCTTTACCAGTAGCAACATTCTAACTTGAAAACGAAATTTGTTTTCAAAGCCCTTCTTGAATTTGAGCCCTCTCCTCCCTCCTGGCTTAGGTGCCCACCGCCTCTCAGCTGTTCACCAGAACAGTCCCCTGACTGGGAGGTTGGCCTTTAGTCTTCTGCTCTTCCCATCCACCCTTCATGAGGCTGTCCAAAGGCCACTTAAAATGGAAATCTGTGTCACCCATGTAGCTGACACTCCCCACAAACCAGACTGGGATCCTCAGGTACACAATAACTATATCACTTAGATGAATATAGGACTGGAAGGCCACGGATTACTTAGCAAGTCTAGTTTTCAAGTTACAAGAATTCTCTCCCTTCTTCTTTATTTCCTCCACCTACCTTCATGAGATATCAAGGTCTTTCTTTATGTTCAATGATATTCTCAGCTTTGAGGTAGATTTTTAAAAGTAATCTTTGACTTCTAGCTATGGGCATCATTTGTAATCATACCTAGATGTTTGCAAAAGTACTACATTGCTCCACACAGAAACTACAATGTCAACAACAAAAAGGTGGGGTGGAGGGGAGAATAGATGGTTTTTTTACACCTGCCATGTGCCAGGAACACCCCTCAAGGTAGTAGTATTTTCCACATTATCTAGTTGGGGAAACCAAAGTTCAGGGATTAAGTTTCTTGCCCAAAGCCTTCGGACTCACTCCACATTTCCTGCTGTTCCCATTATGAGAAATACTATAAAAAATATATACGAGAATATATATTTAGTAGAAAAGACACAACACAAAGCAGCATCTGCACAGATAATGCTGCTATATAAAATAGTTATAGGTACACAGTCAAGGAAGGAATTTAAATGGAAAGGGTTGATGTTGATTTTATTGGACCACGTGTCTTCTAAATTGTCCCAGTGCTTAGTAATGATACGGTAGTTAGATTAAGAGTATTGTGAAAACAAGCTTGAGGGAAGTTGCTCACTTGTATGGTATACTGCTTAGTCAGCAGAAGGGAGAGAATTCCTCAAGCAGTAGTTGGAGAAGGCTTTCTGGAGAAGAAGGTAAGGGATAGATTTAAAGCCAGATAGAAAGAAGATGAACAAAAAAGATCCCCCCTTGGCAGTCTGGCTTGGTTGAAGGCGTCGCTACCCAGCAAGGACTGCTCCCACCTCCTAGATACTGACAGGAAAAATGCTGGCCAAGTAATGTTTCAAGTTTCTCTGGGGCATTACCTAACAAGCAGGATGCTGGGACCGATCTTGGCATTGCTGACTGGAAAAGTCACTGGGCTGGAAATCAGAAGGCCAGGGTCCTTGGTCCTGATTTAGCTGCCAAAAAACTTTATTTCCATCTAACCTTGGATAGGTCACTTAGCCTCTTTTGTCCTCATTCACTCCATTTGTAGATTACAGAAGTCAAACTATACAGTATGTTCTTTCCAATTCTAATCTTTTATGGTCACTCCAGTTTGAGGTCTCATTGTGTCCCACCAAGACAGTTGTGGTCGCCTCTTAACTGGTGTCACTACCTCTTTAGCTTGAAGACTGATCCTTCATGCTGCCATAGGATGAGCTACCTAGTAGGTAGACCAGATCACCTCCCGCTTACAACTGCAGTGGCTCTCCACTGAAGAAAGCTCACAGCGACAGCCCTAGCAGGTTAATAGGGATTATAAGGCCCCGAATGACTCGCTCCATCCACCTCTTCAGCACCTGCTAATGCCTCCCTTAAAACTCCAGGCCCTAGTGATAAAGAACAGCTCACAGTTTCTGAGGACATTGTGTTGTTACAGACATTTATGCCCCGGCCATTTCCTTCCAAGAAACCCACTTCCACCTTTCTTCACCTGGTTCACTGTCCTAGCTCAATCTTACTATCTTTAACGTTCTTTCCAGAAACCTCCCTGATGAGTCCCTGAGCAGATAGATATGCTCTCTCTAGCATTCTACACCTACTTCATGCTACTGTGATTAATATTGATATTTCGGTTCCTCTGCCAGGCAGAATGTTCCTAAAGCACAGCAGCCATTCCTATTTTTCTCTATAGTCTGAACACATCCCTAATCTCCCTCCCAGGATATTCAGCACGGTCGTAGCAGGCATCCAGTAAGTGTTTATGAAACTGTACTCTATGCTTCTCAGGTACAGATACGAAGACTTGCTTGGGACTCCAACGCCATCAGCATTCGGCAAGCCTGTGTTTGAATATGATCCCAAAGGTGGACTAAGGCAGGTTCCATCCCTATTTCTCTAGTGCACTTCGCTAGCTCCCCAAGAACCCTGCAGCCCCAAATCTGTTAGTTTCAGAGTCGGCAGGTCAGAGGTAGCTTCACCACTTCCCACCTCCTTCCCCCAGTTCCTCTAACCAGAAACACAAAGTCCTCGCAGTCCTGGTGTCCAGGTTGCTGTTCTACAGGCCTCGCGGTACAAAAGTGTATCGGACTCCACTAGGGTTATTATTTTAAGCATTACTAACCACCCCTAGCCTATCAACTCCTGGCTTTGTAGTCATTTCCAATTGGAATGTCTTTAGGCTGAAAAAAGACAGGTTTGTGAAAAGACATAAACATCTCTGGTGAGAGGTGACATATGTTTTCTCCTAGTGAAAGCAAGGCACTCCTGTAGATTCTGCAATTTTTGGACACCGCATAAAATACATCTCTTGGGCAATTAATCTCCTGGCAGGCTTTGAGTGAAGCAATGACTCCATGTTTTCCTTTGTCATTGTTAGAGAGTTTAACAGTGCATCTCTCTGCTTTATTCGTGTCCGGAAAGCCAAAGACCGCCTTGGACCTCTGCAGCAAGCATATGTAAAAACACTTAGTGTTCACACGTTTGATTTAAATATTGACAAATTTTTTCATTAGAACATTAAACCCTCAGCTTTATTCATCTTAAATGCTTTCCAGGAGAGTGACTCCCCCCACCCCACCATAGGGTGACTCCCAGTAACTCAATACAAACCCTATGAGCACGAGTAGCACGGAACCTGGTAGTCTATTGTGCTCACATTCTGTGGTGAGGCAGCTGTAACTGGTTAGAAACCAGTGCTGGAAATAGTATTTGGAGCTTTCTTGGCAGATTTCTTACATCGTTATTCAATATGAACTGCAAATCATATGCTCGTAGTTATGAAAATGTCAGGAAACTCCTAGTGTTCATGCTTTGTTTGACAAAGCTATTTTAGAGCAGTGTTGGAAGGCAGAAGAACCCAGCATTTGGGATGTAGAGGAAAAGAACATGCTCCCATGCCCAGCCCTTATTGAGAAGTTGATAATTCAGTCCTATATGACAAGAGCTCAGCTCTGAACTGATGGACGTACATTTCATGCAGTCCTGATTGGCCCAGGATATGTGTCAGAGCTACTAGAGATCTGGAAGGAAATGCAAGAAACTTGTTCACTTCTTGCTCAGTTTGGATCAACTGAGCTTCAGAGCAGGGTCAGCAAACTGCTGGACTCTTACTCTGGGCGGCTGAGTGAGGCCCCCAGGGACAGGAGCAGGACTCAGGCAGAGCTGAGAGAGAAGGGTAAAAGCAGTAGGGGGAAGAGAAAGGAAAAGACTTGGTGGAGAGAAGGGAATGGGGAGGAAAGGGAAGCAGGAGGAACAGAAGGAAGTGGTAAAGAAAAGCAAAATATGAGATTATTTTCACATCTCACAATAATGAAGTGGATCTGTATAACGCTTCCACATAATTATAATTTAAATTTAGATTCTTATCATGCTCTTGTAAAATATGCAATTCTTCATCTATCCTTTAAAGACAATGATTGTTGTGGATATTTTGAAAAATAGAAGCACAAAGACGACAATTAAAATTACCTTATATCCAGAACCCCCAGATACTTGCTATTAACATATAGCATATATCTTTATGCACACATAGAACCACACAATTAAATTCTTTTATTACAAAGTAGAATTATACTGGACATAATTTCTTCTCTTTGGTGTCATATTCATTTTCTATATCATTTAATGTTCTAATAAATCCTAAATGATTTTTAGTGGCTACAATTAAACATTTAGGTTTGGTCCAGCCTTTCATTATTTATAAAAAATGTTGAGGAGAGCCTGGGTGGCTCAGTCAGTTAAGCATCAGACTCTTAATTTTGGCTCAGGTCATGATCTCAGGGTCACGAGATTGAAGCCCACATGGGGCTCTGTGCTGGATGTGGAGCCTGCTTAAGATTCTCTCTCTCCCTCCTCTCTGCCCCTCCCTGCTCACTCTCTCAAAAAAAAAAAAAAAAATGTTGAGATGAATATCCCTGTGTATGAATCTTTATATACATCTAAGGTTATTTCCCTAGGCCAAAAAGAATGAGTGGAATTATTTTCTAGGCCAAAGGTATGCATAGCCTCAAGGTTTTTAGATAATTTTTAAAGAGTCTTCTAAGAAAATTGTTATGATATCTATTTCCACCATCCATATTGGACAGTGTCTGTTTCCTTGCTCTCACTGCTAACAAGTACCTGCAAGGTAACTACTATGTCTTATCACTTCTTTTTAAAGATTTTATTTATTTATTTGACAGAGAGAGAGAGTACAAGTAGCCAGAGAGGCAGGCAGAGATAGAGAGGAGAAAGCAGGCTCCCCACTGAGCAGAGAGCCCGATGTGGGGCTTGATCCCAGGACTCTGGGATCATAACCTAAGCCGAAGGCAAAGGCTTAACCCACTGAGCCACCCAGGTGTCCCTGTCTTATTGCTTTTTAGGACTGTATCTCATTTTTATCCTCAGTGAAGTTAAACAGCTTTTTCATATGTTCATGTTTGTAAAACATTTGTATTAGTTATCATGTAAACTGCTTGCACATTTGGTACATTTTCTCTGTTCATTCTACTGTTGCTATTATTATTCTTGTTAGGTGAAGAAATCGATTTTCAGAGGCTGACCGACTTGTCCTAGATCACATAGTTAGCAAGTGACTAATTTGGTTTTTTGAAGTCGGCTTCATGTCATGACAAGCTTACAAGCTTACAAGGATCATGAGAATCTCCTAAATCTAGCATGGTAAAACCAAAGCCCCAATCCACTGAACACCAAAATAAAATCAAGGAAATTCGCAACAGTACAACAGGGTGCAATGCCCTGTAATGAAGAGTGTCAAATATCTTGTTCCTTGATTATAGTCGCCAAGCTCTGAGCTTAGAATATTTGCAAAGAACAGCAGTAGCCTAATAACCACATTTATAATGTGTTTCATTCCACTGATCTCTAGTTTCCTTTCCAAATTGGCAAACCTTAAGTAAATCTGCAGAGAGATGATGTGCGGAGAGATGTCAAGGAAGGTGAGGCTCCCTAGGGTACATGTGGATGACATATTCTACTGGTGAGAGAGGGTAGGAAGCTTCCAGAAAGGCTGATTGAGGCTGGGGCATTCAAGAGTTGGAATGTATTCTGAAATGAGGGAGGAGCCGTCCTGTCTTCCTATATACTGGTCAAGTTCAGCTAGAGCATCAGGCTCTACTCTGGGCACCAGACCCATACGCATACACCATCATTCCTGGAAAGCAAAGAGACCAGGTTGGTGAAGAGAACTAAACTCAACCACAAGAGGAATGGTTGAAGGAGTGAGAGAGGTGACTAGGGAGGAAGACCTGAAGGAACAGGAGAACGTTCTTCAAATGCTTGAAGGAGACGCTGTGCCCCCTACTAGACAGGTATGCTCTTCAAGTTCCCCCTTCACCTCCTATCTCCAGTATCCTGGCACATGGCAGTCAGCGAGAAAACACATTTACTTACTGATAGCCTACTAGGTGCCAGACACCCTACCCGTGGGGGAAAGACAGAGCCCCTGTCTTAAAGGAGTGCATATATTTAAGGTATCTAGTACATGGCTATTGAGGGTGGAGGAATATAAAAGTGAATGAGTGAAAAACTATACTTATCAAAACGGTGAACAGGAGGGAACACATGGACTGAGATGGCAAATGAAGAGTGTGTCCTCAGAAATGGCTGAAGAAGACCAGGAAATGCCCATGCTTAGAAAGCTGAAGCCAGGTTTGCAGAGAAAATGCCAATTAGTTCCTTCTCCTCCATTATCACATTACCAAATCACATCTTCAACTAAGCTCCAGCTGGGTAAACTGCATTTCCCGTCCCTTGCTGTTTTTATGACACAGTGCAAGTTGCTTAACCTGATGCATTAGGCAGCTCACAGATTGGAGCCTGTCTGTCTTTCCAGTCTTAGCCTCTGCTATTCAGATGAAAAGAAAAGAATCAAACAGAAAACTCCCATCTGGAGTCTAAGTGCAGGTGAGGGTGGCCAAGGGAGGCATCTTCGATGATGTTTATTGGTTCCTTGATTCCACAGGGATTAATTGAGTGCCTGATCTATATCTCTATCATAAGGGCTACTACCTGGTAAGGAGGGAATAGCAGGAGGAGATACAGCAGTAGTTCTAACCATTCATGCTGCAGTACTGAGTGCTTACTATGTGTCAGCCCCAATTCTAAGCACCAGCACTCAGTGGCATACCCTGTGTGGGGCAGGGGAGCTGTCTGATGGACACAGCCAACACAGGGTACAAGATCTGTGGAGAATTTAAAAATGATAATGAAAACAACTATTAAGCTAGTCTGCTTTTATTACCATCATGGAACTGTGATTCAAACAGTGTCATATAAGATACTCCTTTCCACCAGGTGGATGATCCCACTGCCTGCCCTAGGTATGCCCCTGCAGTTGCTACCGCAGCGAACAAAACATCCCCCAACTCCTGCCCCCATGAAGCTTACATTTTGGGGGTGGTGGTGGCAGGGACTCTTTTCTTCCATCTTGAATAGAACTGCCTGTTAACTGGTCAGAGACCAGAGTTACATGTGGCTATGTACCTACATCGTAGCCAGAGAGATGTGAGCGTAAGTGACACGTACCACCTCTTGAGTCAAGTCCTTGTAGAAAGAAAGTGAGAAAGGAAGGAAAAAGGAAGGAAGGAAGGAAGGGGTGGGAGGGAGAGAGAGGAGAGCCATGGACAGAGCGGGGAGAGAGGGAGGAAAGGATGGAGAGAGGGAAGGAAGGAAGGAAGGAAAGACAGAAAGAAGGTTGGTTGGTTAAAGAGAGGAAGAACAGAGGTCTGTGCTCTCAGAAAGGAAAGGGTGTGTACCTGATGGGAATGTGGTCATAAAGATGCTGAAGCCATCAAGGACAAGATAAATGCCATGGGTTGAGTTTGGCAGAAAAATAATAGACTGGGTCTGGGTCTCAGGATGGGCATGGGGAACAGAGCTACACTTCTAGCTCTGGGCAGCAACCTCTGGACGAGAGAGAAATCAATTTCTATCTTGTTTAAGTCATTTCTATATCTACCTACCTATCCATCCATCCATCCATCCATCCATGTGTCTATGTTCTATGTATTCATTAATCTATTACAACAGCCTACACTGTATCCTAATTAATACTGAGAGTAGACTATAAACAAATAAAGGAAATACCCAGTGTGTCCAGTGTAAGTGTACGCAGAAAACTGCAGCAGGGGTGAGGGAGAGTGAGTGCTGGTGGATGGGAAGCTACAATGTCACTATTGCTTTTAGACCTACATGGCTCATCACAGTAATTGCTAGCCACACCTGCCTGTTGTTGAGCACCTGAATGTGGCTAGCCCAAACTGAGATGCATGGTAAGTGTAAAATATACTCTGACTTCAAAGATCTAGTACCCAAAGCATGAAAGCATAGTATCTCATTAATATTTTTTATATTGATTACACAATGGAATGATAATATTTTGGATCTGCTGGGTTAAATAAAATATATTGTTAAGATTAATTTCACCTGTTCCTACTTTTTAAAATGAGAAATGTAAAATGACATTTACATTTTACATTTACAAATGTCAAATGACATTGTGTGGCTCACATGATGGTTCTACTGGATGGCGCTGCTTTAATCTCCCTTTAGCAACTCTGGTCCTGTTCCTCCCTCTTCCCTCTTCCTTCTTCCCCAAGGCTGCTGCTTCCATCGTGTCACTGACTACCCCCAACCCGCCCAGGTTCCAGTCTTTCCACAGTCCTCTCCAGGGGAGAAAGTCCTGCTCTCTGGGTATGAATTTCATCAAGAGCAATCATGATCATCCATTAGACTCCTTCAGAGACCCAGGAGAGAGTGGCCCCTACTTGTAGGCAGAGAGCACAACTACCTCTTTGGAGAGCAGCTGAGAAGCACCAGAAGGCTTTGTCTCTCAAAAAAATACCCCTCTTCCCAACTGGACCACCACTATACATGATCTTACCCCATGAAGGCTTTGTCTTTAACTTTCATGTTTTTGTTTCTAGAAGGCCCAGTCAAAGAAAAGTGGTCTTTGGAAACTGAGCTACAGTGTTCAAGAGGAAGGGCTTCATGTCCTGTACAGCAGGGTTCACATTCTAGCTCTGCCCTTCCCCACCTGTATGGTCTTGAAGAATTTCTTGGCTGTTTCAGGCATCCATTTCTCCAAAGCCAGGAAACTATGACCCACACCTTACACCACGGTTCCACCTTTAACACACGTGCCATGGATACAGTCCAACTCTCAGACTAAAGACCCCAGGCCCCTAGCCATCCCTCTTAAGAAGCTGTTTAGAATCAGGAATAAGGATAAAAAGAAAATATGACTACAGGGGTATGAATCACCTTTGCTTCCACTGCCTCACGGAAAAATTCTGCCAACAGGGAGTGGGCTGGGAAAAGCAGTAAAAGGGGAACCACATTCCCATCAAGTACACACAATAAATGTCAAAATTCCTGTCATGCACGTACGGCATTCTACCTGGAGGCTAAGGGGTCAGAACTGTGCACGAAAAAAATTAATTGAAATGGCTCTTCAAGAAGAAGGGAAAACAGGGCAACATGGCGTAGCCTCCGTGAAATGTCCTTTTCACAATAGCCCTCGGGTTACGCCACCCCGAGAAGGCCTGTCAAGGTGATGCTGGCTGACGCACGATGAAGTGTTTCATTAACACTGTCAAATCATGACAACATTTACGGGTCCAAATGCTGCACCTTCACGTGTTACTCAGACATAAATCTTACCTGACTTCACAGAGCTGGGAACAGTTGACATACCAACAGCTTTCATCCATGAATCACATCGGGGAGTCAACGCTTTCTATGCATTATTCCATTTCACTCTTACTGCAACACTGGGAGCTGGCTAGACTTAACCCTAGTTCTCCAAGCCTCAAAGAGCCTTCTCAGATTTTCCCCTGATTGGGGGAGCACCAGACTGAGGGTGAAAATCGGATCCCTCTAATGGTTGGCGATGCTGCTAAACATATAGAAAAGTCAGGGGCACCACGTTTGCATTTATAATACAATATTAAATTCCCAAGGATGGGATTTTACCTTGAATATTTAAATTATTTTTAGGGAGATGAAACGCTAGTGAACTGATCCCCCTGACTAGGAAGCGGACTGGGAGTACGTCCTTGATCGGGAATGTCTCAGGGAAGGCCGTGCGCACTGCAGAACATATCGGGAGGAAGGCAGGGATGGCAAACCTGCCAGGGTGAGGTCGGGGCATTTTTAAACCTCTGGATCAGGGGCGCCTGGGTGGCTCAGCGGGCGGAGCCTCTGCCTTTGCCTCAAGTCATGGTCTCAGGGTCCTCGGATTGAGTCCTGCATCAGGCTCTCTGCTCATCAGGGAGCCTGCTTCCCTGTCTCTCTCTGCCTGCCTCTCTGCCTACTTGTGATCTCTGTCTGTCAAATAAATAAATAAAATCTTTAAAAAAAAAAACAAAACAAACAACAAACCTCTGGATCACTTTGCTTATCCATGAAATGGGAAGATTTGTCTCTGCAAGGCCTGGACCCCTGGGGTTTTATATGACAGTGTCTGTGAAAATGTTTTAGTTGGCCCTAAAACTCCACCTGAAGTCTACCAGACTGCTCTGTGGGCGCCAGGGGATACAGAAAGGCAATCGCTGGGGGAGATCTGACTTTTCCTACAGGCCTAAATGATTTGGAAAATGTGATTTGTATAACTTCTTCCCTCCCTCATTGAGGAAAGAAAAATATCCCGTTTTTAAAAAAACCCAAACCAAATTGGAGTTGAATTAGAAAATAGTGTTACACGATGGGATCCTGCTTACAAAGCACTTTCCACGCATTATCTCATTTGATCCTCAAAACCACCCTCAGAGGCAGATGTTTTAAAGATGAGGAAAATGAAGGGAATGACTGGCTTCCACTGGATCACTGGCTGTCAGCCGGCAAGGTGAGGGCCCGAGACCAGGTCTGTTGACGTGAAATCTAGCGTCCTTTTCTTCGCGTAGTTTCCTCCAAGCTGAGCCTCCGTTCTCCCACTTCCCCATCTATTCCTTGACCAAAAAACTGTTTAGCAGAATATAATTCAACATCACTGGTCAATCACTGGTCTTTTTAGTTAATCAGGTGTTGGCTGAGGAGCATATTTGTTTTTTAGTACTGTCCAGTATCTCAGAGGGTTTGAAAGACAGATTATACTTGACCTCTACCCTCAGGGATCATGTAGTCTTTCTAAACAGATAAGATATAAAATGTCGGAACCGCAAGAGAGGCAGTGCATCAAATCATATTGCACGGAATCTTAGTGTGATAGACTCAACAGAGGAAAACAACACAGGAGGCTGGGAGTAGTATGGGGAAAACTCCCTGGAGGAGGTGGAACTTAAGCTTCCTCTCAAAGTCACGGCAGAATAGAGGCCAGAGGCCAGTTTCTGAGTCCCAGCTAAGTATTCTTGGTGCCGAAGGGAGGGGAGTTTATATATTTAAAATGTCTTTTACTTTAAACACACATGCACACACACACATACCACTAGTCCTGCCAAGCAGAGAATGCTTGTTATCTAAGAGTGGTTCATATACTAGTCAAAATGACCATCATGACATCAGTAAAACTGGACAGTGCTCAGAATAACATATTCACTGCTCTTGCAAAAGAGCTATACTTTCTGAGGCAGCACTCATTTAAAAAAAAAGAAAAGAAAAGAAAAGAAAGGGCATTCTTTTATGTGGCTTTCCCAAAAATGCAGCCGGGAAATCTAAACGCCCAAGTAGTAAAGCTGCGCCTTTTGAAAGCTTCTTTATATCTACCATGTGCAGATTCACCAGGACTAACATTTAAAAAACTGGGACACAAAACCACGGCGCCCTCCTTTCAAGTTTGATACAGCCGGTATAATGTTCGACATCACTGTTCATAGAAACACTTTTTGATCTGAGGAGATAGGAAACACAGCCATCCCCTGGCTGGAATGTAAGGATCCTACAGAATAGCAGGGATTAACTTGAAAGTGCAGGGGAGTGGGATGGCCTGGTTTCCTTAGAGACCGAGAGTCCACAAGTTTCAGCACATTGTAAATCTGTGTCCCCCCTCAAGCCAAACTGGGTCTGGCATAGAGTAAGTACTCAAGAAATAATGTTGAATGAATGTTAGGAAATGTTGAATGAATGGGGAGCTGCTTTCCTTGATGATTTTGTACTCTCTAGTACTTTGAGAGCCTTATTATAAACATAATGATATTGACCATTCGTTGGCATGTGTATGGTAAGCACTTTAGAAATATGATCTTATTTGCACCATACAATAATCACAAGTGGCAGATTATCATTACTCCCATTTAATAGACCAGAAACTGAGGCGTAGAGAAATGAAACAATTTTCCCAAGTTCACAGCCAGGTCCTCTCAATGCCTAAGCTCATGATTCCAACCTCTGTTTACAATGCTGCACAATCTTGATGTGTATCAGGCAGGAAAAGAGAGAGAGAAAGAACAAAGGCAGATAATAAAAGCAATGTTAATAAAAATACCTAGTATTTATCAAATATGTATACTTTTAAAGTAATATACACACTCTCTCTCCTTTAATTATCATTACAACCCTAAGAGGTAGGTTCTAATCAGCCCCTCATACAGAGGAGTAAGATGAGACATATATATAAGAATTTAAGAAAGTTGCTTAACGTCACCTAGTTAAATAAGAAGTGGAATAAGGTACCAGATACAACACTGCACATATTCACTTATCCTTTACTTTAAAAAAAAAAAATCCAAACCAACTTATTTTTGTCTCACTTATCCTTACTTTACGAAAATTGGACTACAGCAATTTAACAGTCAAATGATTCTGATTAATTGAATATTCTAGTTAATGGAAAATTTACCCCCAGTTGGGTGATGTCCCGAGCCCTGGCTTTCTCACCTGAGCAAAGGGAAGGTGGGGCAGGTTGAACATGGTTCATGGTCCCCGCCAGGAAGTGACTTGGGCAACACTAGGAGCTCCTCCTCACTCACCACTTCTCCGTGGTGTTGAAAGGCAGGTGACGCGTGTTTGAATCGTGTCAATCAGAAAAGGCCAAGTGCCAGGTTTGTTAACGCCACTGTACACCACTCGTCGGTTGATCTGTCAGCACTTCCAATACCTGGGCCCTGGGTGCAGAGCAGAAAAGACTGAGCATGTCTCCCCTACCTTGTCTTTAAGGGTGTGGCAGGGCCACGGGCCAGGTGTTCTTCCAGTCCTAACCTTCTGAGGAAGCCAGCTCTGTCCTTCACACCTGCCCTGGGCTCCTCTGTACTCTCAGCGACGCAGCCCCTCCCCCATCAGTCACTCCTCCAGAAACGACTCCTCTTCCGCGTCTCAACATTTCATACCATAGTATCGGTGGGGTGTTCACTGACTGGCAAGTGTCCTATCTGGCTGAGGATTTCTATATATTCAAGGAGAATTCGAGGAATTCTGCTTGACGGGCCCAGCTATCTCTATGTTGGTCGTGCTGCAAGTTGCCGATGGCCTTGGGTTGCTGAGATGAGCAGCAAGGGTAAGAGGCCGGCGTCTTCCAGCACCGTCTCATGATTCAGTCATCAGCTGGGTCTTTTTGGTTTTCTCCTCCCCACAGGTGAGACTCATCTGGGGCCCAAGTTCACCGATCGTGACCCCACACTTCGCAAGTTAAAGGCATGGAGGCAGAATCCCCAGGAAGAGGAAGAGAATGGATTGTCCTCCCCACGCCAAGCACTTTGAACTTTCTGCCTTGTAATCGGCACTTGTCCCCATAAGTCAGAGTGTTAGTACCTTCACAGTATAGGTGCAGGTGGGAAGGGGGTTGTTAAATGTTCAAGCTGCACCTCCAACCCAGATCTGTCTGACCCCCAGAGAAAAATCCCTGGATATTTTTAACTTGGTGCTTTTATTATCTGAGACTAAAACCTGGAACTCCCCCAGATGAACTTGCATCTGGATTTCCTCCAAAGTGAGCTACTCTTTGGAGTTTCAGCTGGGGGTTCTTGACAGACACATGGAACTTGAGATGTTGTGACATCTGACACATTAAACTGGACACACTGGTAATCGTTTCTGTGTAACACTGCCCCCAAATTTCTCTTCCTCTTTGTCCCTTGTTTTTCTTGATTACACTGGGTAGGGGTGAAGGGAGGAAGTCCTGATGGGGTTAATCTGTCTTCCAATTTGAAACTGTAACACTGGCTTACTGACTTCTGAGGAGTGAGATTCTGGGCCATTAACTACCACATTAACCTTTAGCTTCTTCATCTGTAAAATGGGGCTAATGACCCAACCTCCTACCTGCTTATTAGCATGCTGTGGAATAAAAAAAGAAAAGCTTTCTATCAAAGCCCTTCATAACCTGCTAAGCATTAGGTCCACTTTTACTACGTGACTCATTCTTTCAACAGACATTAATAATGCCTCTTTGTGAAAAGCACAGTGTTATGCTCTCTGGTGGATACAGAGGAATAAAAATGTAATCTCTGCTCTTAAAGTATGTATATTTTTGAAGAGATATTTACATGAATAACTATAACAGAATGTAGAGAGAAAACAGGCATCAGAACAAAGAGAAACATAAGAGGCTATGAAACCACTGAGCAGGGTAAAAGATGCGGATTCAGGAACATGAAAGAAGCAATCTAGAAGATAAAAATCTATGCAACTTGGCACTGTCTCATTAAATTTTGCATTCATGGGGTGCCTGGGTGGCTCAGTCAGGTAAGTGTCTGACTTTGGCTCAGGTTGTGATTTCAGGGTCCTGGGATCAAATCCCACCCCAGGCTCCCTGCTCCATGGGGAATCTGCCTGTCCCTCTCCCTCTGCCTCTGTCTGCTCCCAGCTTGTGCTCTCTGTCTCTTAAGTAAATAAAATCTTTAAAATTAAAAAAAATTTTTTTTGCCTTCATTCATCCGTTAAACATTTACCACATGATTACGTGCTGGCTAGTGTGTGAGTTACTGAGCCAACATGGACAGGTTGAATGGGAAATGCTGGCAGGCTGTCTATGGGGCAATGTCCCATGGGAAGTTGGTAATGCAGGCTTCAAGCTTAGGAAGAGTCAAGGTTGATTGGCAGATTGCAGTCATCCTTACAGAGCTAGCAGTTGAAGCTATAGATACTGATGTGCTCCCCCAGGTATACAGGTGAGATTACATAGTGGATAAGTTGGAAGGGTAGGGACAGAAATTGTGGGGTGTCCACAAATATGAGGTTGAAAGGAAAAGAAATTAGCAGAGTAGGTGAAAAAATCTCAGAGAGGTAGAGAAAGGGCGAAAAAATATGAAAAAGTGTAACCAGTACCATCCCATTCAACAAAGACAGATATCAATCACATTGGCCATGGAGAAGAAGCCACTGACTTACCAGGTAGGAGCTTTCTAGTGTTCCTTGCATTAGCATACAGTAGCCCTGATAGCATGTGTGGATTTGCATCCCAGTTCTGTCCCTTATTAGCCATGTGACTTCTACAACCTAAGCTCATTTCTATATTTCAGTTGAGGAAAATACCTTTATTTCTTACCTATGATTATTAAGAGGACTCCATAAATGCAATAGCCCTCACCCACAATAGCCCTTAGGACAATTCATGACACATGAAGAGCACTCAGTAACTGTAGCTGTGACAGGCGGGCCAATCCATGTAGAAAGGCCTGTTTTTCCCAAGCTCTTGGCCTCTGACTTGAGGGGCCAAAGCTCAACCTCATATTTGTGGATCAAGCCCTTCATCCTCTGCCAGGCTCCCACTCATGCGGGACATCCCCTGCTTCCTGATGGAACCCAAGGCTCGGGGCTGGCATTCTTGGGAAGGTATGTCATGTGAACCATACCATTTTGGGGGGCTTTTGCTGCAAAGATGACCAGGTTTTGGAAATATATATAAGATGACTTTCGATTGAGGAGCTCTGGGTAAACCACTGGAAACAAGTCTTAAAAACCATCATAGTAGACCAGGGTGTAATTTGTGGAAAGTGAACCCAGATCTGACACGTGGTCATAAAGAAATAAATAACAGGGAGATTTTGTTACTTTTAATCACAGCTTTTTAATCCACAGGTTTTCTGTTAATGGGGTCCAAGAATTTAATTAGCTTTTTCTGTTCTTTGTGGCACCTCATTTGTCCCCGTTATTTTACAGTGGAGGCACAGAAATGTGGAATGACTAGTTCACATCTATCTTCTCAGAACCCAGTTCCCTGACCTGCCCTGTGCTGCCCAGTTGTGGGCCTGCAGACATGTACCGAGGCCGTGAGTGTCACCAGATTAGAGGACAATTCCCTAAGACTTCACAATGGCCTACAGGCCTGTGGCCCAGCTTGTCGGGGATCTGCGCTCCTGAGTGTTTTGGGGAAGTGTGGCAAAACTGTTAAAGTGCCTTTGAAATCAGTTTAGATGGTGGGAGTAGGAACCCGGGGAAGCTAAATTTACTTACAAGTCAACTGGATTAGCCCTGAAATAATTTTCCTTGTGTAAACCCAATTTTAGGGTAATGCATGAGCTAAATTTGGAGCAAGGGGCTGAGACACAGATTTCCTGTGTTGTCGAGCTCCTGCAGATCTCAGCAGATAACAAAGCTATTATCCTGGCAGAAATGGAAGCATCCTCAAATCCTGTCAGAGGGCAGCACTGACAAAAATTACAACCAAATGTAGTTTTACACCGATTTGCTTTCTTAAGTCTAGTTCTTAAAAGCAAAACATTCTCTTATAGGAGAGGTTTAGTAAAAAACAGAAGAATGCTCTTGCTTAGGAAATCCCCAGGGAATGCTGGGGAAGGACAGCAGAAGATTTCTGATAGAAGAGAGAGGATTTGGAACAAGTTTCTGAAACGGCACAGCACCACTGCCCCTTCCTTCTTTCTCTCTCCCTCCCCGCCTCCCCCCCTCCCTCCTCTCCTCCCCCCCTCCTCTCCTCCCCCCTCCCTCCTCTCCTCCCCCCTTCCTTCCTTCCTCTTCTTCTTTCTTTCCTTTCTTCCTTCTTTTTCCTGAAATTACGTTGGCTCACAAAATACAGTCTGAGAGGATTTTTTAAAAACTGTTTCACGTTAAAGGCCTTTACCGCACTGCTCTGAACATACTCCCTTAACCCTTATCTACACTTGGCCCCTCCAGAACTATCCTATATTCTGCTTCCAAAATACATGGTGCTTCTGAGGAGCTTGTGAGAGAGTGTTCAAACGTCCTTGCCTTTGTTTCTTATCTGGTGAAATGAGGAAGGCCAAAGTTTAACCCTCACAAGGAGAAAGAAAATATGTAGCCAATGAAAACTACATGATTTTCCATTAAGATACGCTTGAATTGCATTAGCACTAACCTTGAGATTCAAAACAAAACAACCCTCATTAGTTATCCTTTTCAGGTAGGAAGCAAGAAGAAACATGGGCATGGGAGTTAGAAGACCTGAGTTCTAATCCCAGCTATGATACTTCTTAGTTGCCTGCCCTTGTGGTTCAAAGCCAGAGAGACCTCTATTCAAATCCCAGCTCTACCTCTCCTAGGTTGTGTGACCTTGGGAAAGTTACCTGTCATCTCTGACCCTTACGTTCCTCAATGTCAAATGGAGGAAGTAGTATTTACCTCTGATGTTCTTTCTTCCCACATTATCATTTATCTATGTAATAAAATCTGGTTAAAATGGACAATATGGATAAGAGGAGAATAGGTGGATTTTAGAACCAGCCTAGGAGGAAAGTGAGCTGCCTTCATTGCTTTGGAGTTTAGATTTACACACTGATTCTAATCACAGCTGCTCAGTCATACATTCATTTCACAAACAATTAAGCATTTGTATGTGCCCACTGTATATATGAAGAAAACTTGCCCTCAGGGAGCAGTCAGACAATCCTATGCAAAAGGGACAAAGAGGGGAGCCTGGGGGGTGCAGAAGAGGGCATGTGACCTTGAACTGGTGGTGGTGGTGGGGGGGTGATGTGAAGGCTTCCCAGACGAAGTGGTGTCTAAACAGAGAGCAGAACAGGAACAACAGCAGTGAGAAAGTTCCAGATGGAAAGAGCAGCCCGCACTGAGACTGCTGAGCGAGGGACAACTGAACAGTCATTCAGGGTTCTGAACTATAGAGGGGTCCGGGGTGGGGAGGAGGGCAGAAGAGGCTAGAGGGGCAAAGCAGGACAGGGCAGATTAAGAGTGTCTTTATGCATCCGAGAAAGGTGTCTGTACTTATCCTGAGGGCAAAAGAGAAACACAGGAAGATGTTAAACAGCACAATCATTCTGCAGCTGGGAGAGTCACGTGACTCAGAGCGCCCTGCAGCTGGCTTGATTTTCTTTACCAAAGGGCATCCTCTGGAATGTAGGCCTGTAATGATTACGAACCAACCTTTTGGGCTGGCAACATGAGGTAGATCGGTTCCTAAATACAGTATGCCTCAGACCTACGAGTGCTTACAGTGATTACTTTTAGTGCTTAAAATTGAACAAATCCCTCCGGGTCTTTGGGCGGGGACTGCCCGGATCAAAGGCTCTAATGATTTGCAAATTGCAGCCCGTATGCTAAATGCTACTCAGAAATATTATTTGGTGGCAGTAGATGAAAACCCGTTTCAAGTATAGACATGAGTGGTACATGAGTGATATATATATATAGGGTCTGTGTTTTATCAGCCTGCAGGGTCAGAGTAAGACCCTTGGAGGTCAAAAGCCCAAAAAAGACCACATATTCCCTGCCCATCCCACCCCACCAAGGTGCTGACAAAGCTCAGGGAAATCCTGGGCACAGTGCTTCTCCAACTGAGGTGTCCGGAAGATGCACCCGAGAGAGTGTACACTTTGGATACCCTAAGAGGGTGGGCCACCGATGCCGGGGGTCAGGAAGTGCTCCTGGGGATTTGACTCAGAAGTCCAGGGTGGGATCCAGAGATGTTCATTTCTCACAAGCTACCTATGGGCTGCCCACCAGACTTCGAGAAATATGGGGCTGCAGCTAGAGGAGAGTACCATCCCCCCAAAGAGAAGAAGGGATGAGGGTGACCCTGAGATTCCTCTAAAGCAGAGCTTTATTTTGGAATTAGCCCTGGAGTTTCTTCCCTATGTCTCTACCCTGAGCTCAACCCTAAAGATTCTGATTCAGCAGGTCTAGGGAAGATCCCAGATCCCTGAGGCCCTTTGAAAAACTCACTTCCCCCAGTTCTTCTAGACATTTGGATTCAGTAGGACTAGGGTGGGGTCACGTCCCCCAAGGGATGCTTGTGATCCCATGTAACAGAAGCTTGTTGAAACTAGTTGCTAAACCACTTCCTCCTCTCCCCCTGTACTCGTAAACCCCAGGATACAGGATGTCCCTTGGACCTCTGCTCCCTCATTCTTCACTATCATTACTGATCGCTGTCACTAGTGATCAATATCCAGTCACTTTTTTTGTTTTGAAACATGGTATTGGGGCGTGTGTGTGTCTATGTGTGTATAGAGTGGAGTAAAGGCTCACTCAACATGTCTTGCTCAGGGCTCAGGAGCCCCATAGTGATTCCCATTGCTGGCTTCTGCTCACATCCCTCACCTCTATCCTGGAAGTGGTGCGCCGAAAAGCCAAACACATCTGGTTATTGGAGATTTTGCTAGACCACATGTTTTGTGACCTAGCACTTAGAGCTAACAAGTGAGTAAAAACAAAAACAACAAATGGCTAAAGTATGATGCTCAAATCAAAACAAAAATTTGTATAACTATATAATATAATTAAACATGTCATTTCCTTGCCATTAAAATGATTATTATTTAGCACAGGGCCAAATTTTGACCCTGCTGAATATTTATGGCTGGCTCTCTTGGAACACAGAGGTGGCTGGAGAAATAGGCTCTTTCTCTCCCCCCACCTCTGCTTGATGAATGATTATTTTACTTAGTCATACAGCAAGTGAGACCACATTTGAAAATACCTCAGAGGCGAGGCCTAGTACAATTATGTTTATAAACATGGGTTATTGTAATCAGCCCTAAGTGGAGGGCTTAAAATAGAAACTTAAAATGTGAATCGATAAAAAAAAAGTCTGTACAAATCAATCAAAGGACTTAATTTGCTGGCACTTTAAAGTGTGTTCTGAAAATGTATTAACCAAACCAGATTTTGAAAAAAGAAAAAAAAGACCCCTAGATCCCTGCTTTAACATTAAGAAAACACAAAAGTCAAAGAGAATAGGCACCTTACAAAGATTATCTCAGTGATAAAACTGAAGCACTCGGTGATAAATTCTGGAGTGCACAAAGGCTGTCTAACCTTTCTAATTGAATCTAAACTAGTTTCTCAACTAGTTATCACTGCTTATGATAATTTTCACATTTGTGTAACTGCTTGACAGATGTGGTCGAGAGGGGCTGTGCCTTTCAACCAGACCTCAAGTTCAAACATGGGCTCTGCTTCTTACTGACCAGCTGTGCTCAAGCAAATGACATTACCTTTTCTGTGCCTCACCTTCCTCATGGGTAAAATGGGAACAACATCTACTTGTAAAAGTTATTCTAAAACTTCAATGAGATAACGCATACTAAACACTTAATATAACACGCATGTAATAAACGGCAGCTCTGGGCGCCAGGGTGGCTCAGTGGGTTAAGCCTCTGCCTTCGACTCAGGTCATGATCTCAGGGTCCTGGGATCAAGCCTCATATTGGGCTCTCTGCTCAGCAGGGAGCCTGCTTCCTCCTCTCCCTCTGCCTGCCTCTCTGCCTACTTGTGACCTCTCTCTCTTTCTCAAAAAAATAAGTAAAATCCAAATAAATAAATAAATAAATAAATAAATAAATGGCAGCGCTAGTCATCTTCTCACATGAGCATTTCAACAACCGTGTGACAGCTGCATCATCCCCAATTCAGATGAGGAAAGGGAAGTTCATGAGGCAGCAATGACTTGTCACCTGCATGTTCCTCCTTAGTGGCAGGGCAGGGACTCTGGAGGGAGAGACTGACACACTGCAAAGCACAGGCACAAAGGTGTGAGGCAAGGGAAAAAAAAAAAAAAAAAGCTAGAAAATAGAAGAAAAGCAGGTGTCACAAAGGACTGTACCATGGGCCAAGAATTGATTATCTGTGTGGGGCCAAGACTTGTAGGACTCGTATGGATGATTTTCCTTCTTTACTCATCAGCATTGTCCTTGCGAATCCCAACATACATGGCTTTAAGTAAAAATAATTACATGAAGATTGGGACGCCTGGGTAGCTCAGTAGGTTAAGCCGCTGCCTTCAGCTCAGGTCATGATCCCGGGATCCTGGGATCGAGCCCTGCATCGGGCTCCTTGCTCAGCGGGGAGCCTGCCTCTCTGCCTGCTTGTGTGCTTTCTCCCTCTCTCTTTCTGACAAATAAATAAATAAAATCTTTAAACAAAATAAAAAAAATAATTACAAGAAGAGATGGAAAACTACTCTCAGGAAGATAGCTGGGTGTAGTCCAGATAACCAGCTACAAGGGACAGGGTGTGCAAATGGACACTGGCTCTTGCATTTACTAGTTGTAGGATCTTGAGTAAGTTCCCACCCTCTGCTGAGCCTCAGCTTCTTCATCTTCAACATGCAATTCACAAGACTGAGGGTTTTGTAAGGAAGGCCATAAGGAAGTCTACAGGATAACATTGATAAGTAGCCTAGTTCCGCCACTGATGTTTTGTGTTGGCTCATTCTCTGCTGTGGAGGGCTGTGCTGTGCATCGCAGGGTCTGTTAGGCAGGATCCCTGGTCTCTACCTGCTAGATGCCCACAGCGTCCCTGCAGCTGTCATAACCAAAAATGTCTCTAGACATTGTTAAGTGTCCTCTGGGGGGACAAATTCACCTCTGCTTGAGAACCACTGTCCTAGTCCAATGCCTGGCACATAATGGGTGCTCAATACATGTTCTTCCTTCCCCTCTTTATAGCTGAAACTTAATTTTCTGGTGAGGTAAGATCCAACTAATTTGGAGTCTGTGTTAATTCAAATATTGGCAGGACTAAAGCCCATATTTTCAGTAATATGGGAAAAATTAGCAGTATACACGATAATCCAGAAGACAAAGATTCACTTATGCAAACATACTATTTATAAAAGCACTCATGTGAAAGTCATTTTACATTCAATTAGTGTAGCAAGTAAAAATAATTCTTAAACATTTATCAAAGCCTTGAAAAATGCATTGACTGCCAATCATTTTTAAGCAGACTTAATTTGATAGCTACACTTAAAAAGTGTTGAAATGGCAATTATATTTTTAAAAACCCCAGCAATCTCTGATTTTGCCCCCTAATGCAGGTTAACTTTGCCTTTAAAAAGTTACTTTTTTTTTTAAAAAAACTGAAGTATAATTAACATCCAGTGTTATATTAGTTTCGGTGTGTAATATGATTCAATAATTCTACGTATTACTCAGTGTTCATCACAGTAAGTATTGCCACCATCTGTCACCAAACAACATTATTACCATCTTACTGACTATATCCCTATGCTGTACTTTTCATCTCCACAAATTATTTCGTAGCTAAAGTTTGTACCTCTTAATCCCCTTTATCTACTTTACCTATGCCCCCACCCACTTCCCCTCTGGCAACCACGAGTTTGTTCTCTATATTTAAGAGCTGTCTTTTGGTCTTTTTTCTTTGTCCATTTGTTTTGTTTATTAAATTCCACATGTGACTGAAATCATATAGTATTTACCCTTCTCTGTCTGGCTCAGTGCCTATAGCATTACACCCGTTAGGTCTATTCACGTGGTTGCAAATGGAAGATCTCATTCTTTTTTACGGCTGAGTAATATTACATTATACAAATAGACCACATCCTCTCTATCTACTCATCCACTGATGGACACTTGGGTTACTACTGTATATCTTGGCTGTTGTAAATAATGCTGTTATAAACACAAGAGTGCATGTGTCTTTGAATTAGTGTTTGAATGAAACTGGACCACGTTCTTATACCACACATAAAACAAACTCAAACAAATTAAAGACCAAAGTGTGAAACCTGAAACCATAAAACACCTAGACAAAAACATAAGCAAAATTTCTCTTACATTGGGCGCCTGGGTGGCTCAGTGGGTTAAGCCGCTGCCTTCGGCTCAGGTCATGATCTCAGAGTCCTGGGATCGAGTCCCGCATCGGGCTCTCTGCTCAGCAGAGAGCCTGCTTCCCTCTCTCTCTCTCTGCCTGCCTCTCCATCTACTTGTGATTTCTCTCTGTCAAATAAATAAATAAAATCTTTAAAAAAAAAAAAAAAAATTTCTCTTACATTGACAAATGTCATTATCCAATAAGGGGTTAATAGCCAACTATATAAAGAACTTACACAACTCAACACAATCCCGCCCCAATAATCCCATGATTATTATCCCAGAAACATGGACAGACATTTCTCTAGTGAAGACATACAGATGGTTTCTGGTTATTTCAGAAAACACGAACAGACGTTTCTCCAAAGAAGACATCCAGATGGCTAACAGACACATGAAAAGATGCTCAACATCACTCACCATCAGGGAAATGCCAATCGAAACTACAATGAGAATCACCTCACACCTGTTAAAATAGCTAAAATAAAAAAGACAAGAAATAACAAGTTTTGGCAAGGATGTGGAGAAAAGGGAACTCTTGTACACTGCTGGTGGGAATGTAAGTTGGTACAGCCATTGTGGAAAACAATATGGAAGTTCCTCAAAAAACTAAAAATAGACATAACATATGATCCGGTTATACCAGTGCTGAGTATTTACCCAAAGAAAACAAAACACCAACTTTCCCTTTTTTAATAAGCAAAGGGGTGCCTGGCTGGCTCAGTCAGCGGAGTGTGGGACTCTTGATCTAGGGGCTGTGAGTTCGAGCCCCATGTTGGGTGTCGAGATTACGTGAAAACAAAAACTTCAAAAAAAAATAAGCAGGTTAATGAGACTTTGTTTCACTCACAAATCTAAAGTGGAGGACAGGGGTGCCTGGGTGGTTCAGTTGTTAAGTGTCTGCCTTTGGCTCAGGTCATGATCCCGAAGTCCTGGGATTGAGCCCCACATCGGGCTCCCTGCTCAGCGGGAAGCCTGCTTCTCCCTCTCCCACTCCCCCTGTTTGTGTTCCCTCTCTCACTGTATCTCTCTCTGTCAAATAAATAAGTAAAATCTTTAAAAGAAAAAAAAGTGAAAGATATTTTATAACTGCTGCACTGAGGTTTTCTACCCTCTAACTTTTTAAGCAGGAAATTCTTTTATATGGCTAACCTAACATCTTCCTGCTGCCTATTTAGCCTGTTTTCCATTGTTCAAGCTTCAGTGGAAAACGAGACCAGCTGTTCGTCAGAAGAGCTTCATTCTCCTACTCTTGGAGACTGTGAGTAGCATCAGGCCTGGTCTGGGACTTCCTCTTCTGGACCAGTGGTTCTCAGTAGGAGGCAGGTTTGTACCACAGGGATGTCTGGCCATGGCTGAAGACATTTTTGGGTTTTGTTGCCACTGGGGACTAAAGAGCTATTGGCATCCAGTGAGCAGAGGTCACAGATATTGCTAAACATCCTACAATGCACCAGACAGCCCTCTACAACAAAGAATTATCCAGCTCCAAATGTCAGCAGTGTCAAGATTGAGAAATCCTGTTCTAGACCTTGGCTCTGAATGATTTTAGCAAATGAACAATGAGGAAACGGTCTTTAAAAACAAAAAACAAAAAACACCAAAGTCAATTAAATCCTGCTTGTCTGGCTTTGAGATACATGTTGCCTTCTTCAGGAAGCTTTCCTTGTCTGACATCTGGGGAGGTCCTCTCTGGACACCACAGGCCTTTGTGCTTGCCCCCATCGTAGCATTTTATGATACCAGCATAAAGCTGGCTCATGGTGGATGTGTAATAAAAGACAGCTGAGCAAATGTACGGCTATGGCACCCAACAATGAGTACCTGAACATTTAGGGCTCCTGGGGTTCCCGTGACCTCCTTCTCTAGACATGTCCCATGTATCCTCTGAGGGCCTCTGAGGGACTGCTCTTGGTGACAAGAAGGGAGAGGGGGTGAGAAGGAGCAGGGTTTGCTTGCCTCACTCTTCCCTGTCTACACCAGGAGCTGGAGTTTATTTTCCTTCTCTGCCTCACAGTGACAGGAATATAGATTTGGTTCCATTTAACATTTCGCTTAATCATCTGAAATGTAAAAACTGAACAAACAGATCTGATTCCACACTTTTCACACTCCTTCTTGTGGTGCTGCTAAGTAGAGCTGTTAAAACAAACAGGAGAAATGTGGAGGTCAGGATTCTGCTACCTGTAGTAGGTTAGCTGTCCATGCTTCAGTCTCCCATTCTCCCCAGACCTACTATGTGCGTCCTGAGAGCAAGGCGTTCTTTCCCTCATTGACTGAACACAAAGGTGCTATGGTTATTAATGGGCACCAGCTCTTAATGGCAGCCAATAACTATCGAGGATTCCAACACGTTGATAAGATAATCACAGTCGATCTTAAAGCTGCACTCAGTCAGTTGCTAAGATTCTTTGCTCTTCCTAGATCATGCCAAGCTTGCTTCCATCAGGAAGCTTTCACACTGACTCTCTCTCCTTTGTCTGGAACACAGTTCTTTCCGACAGACTCCCTCACTTCATGTAAACATTTACTCAGATGTTACAGTATCAGAAAGGCCTCCCCTAACCAATCTGAGGAAGGTAGCCGCCCTCTCACCTATCACCTCATTTGCTCTTGTTCCACTTCCTCTTCTTCTTAAGCAGTCATTCCTTTCTGGTGTCTTTGGGTTTCCCCTCAAGAATATAAGCTCTGCAAGAGAGCAGAATCTCTGCCTTTTTCTCCCACTGTAGAACCTCATCTCCTAAAATGGTAGCTGGCTTGTAGTAAGTGCTCAGTAAGTATTTGTGGATCACATGAACGTCTCAGGGCCAAACTTGGTCAGGAACTTGTACATGACCACCTCTATCCTTCCCCCCTGCCATGAGCATGTGATGGGTTACTGAGTGTTTGTGTTAATTCTCCCTCTCTTAATCAATTTCACATGTTCACATCTAGTCATTACTTAGCTTTTACCAAAACAGCCTAACTAAAGGCTCCTGAAGATTCCTTAGCAATGAGACCAGATCATGGTGAGCAGAGACCTCCTGTTCTCCCATGGCACTGTCACCTTCTCCATGCCCTCAAATACAGAGTCCCTTAAAATCTCAGTTTTCAGGTCTTTATTGTCTTCTAGGCATAAGTTATAACTCTTTCCCAGTTTACTTCATGCATTCAGAACAGTAAAGTATTTTATAGAACCATCATAGGAGGTAAAAATAAAGGAGAACTCCTATTTGTAAAACTGTAAGATACTCTCATGGTTTCATCTATAACCCTAAACCTTTCTTTTTTTCCAAAACCTTTTCATTTTCTTAAAAGAATTCACCATGTGTGGGCATCCAGCTTGTAAAAATAAATACAGCGACTAGTTTTCCTAAATACTGTGGCCTAATTGTCGAGTGTTCCTGAAAAGACTTGTCTCCTGAGATGTGGCAATCTTCTGGAGCAATCTATTCCATAGTCCAGGCACAAGAGAGGGCACCAACCTGGGGTGGATTATAGGTTCCAGAATGTCTGGATTTTGAATCAGGACTAACTCGGGACTCCACAGAGTTAGATGTTTTCTTTTGGACGCCTGATCACTAGTATTCACTATACCCTTAAAACGGATTTGTTCTGACTCAGATATGTACATATTGGTCTGATCAGTTGAGGGCATGTAACTAGCAGGGGTTTTGATATTTTCCCAGCTTAATTTTATAACTTTACTTAAATACAGAATGAACGTTGGGAGCATTTATTTATGGAAATTAAGTGAGATGACATGAAATCATTGGAGATCAATTACCTATAAATCAAGGTTTCAGCATTAATATTTGGGGATGTTATTGATAAACATTTTTTAAAAACCACCACATCAAAAGATTCAATTTAATTCAATTTAGCTTGACATACAATTCTTAAGTATCTACATGGTAATATTTTTAAAATTAGAAAATTTTTTTTTCTAATTTTTAAATTTGTTTCCAACAAAACCCCCACAAATATAGTTTAGTAAAATGAACATGTGTTCCTTGAAATGTTACGAATAAGTATTAACTACATTTATTTCAGGGGAAAAAAATATCTGTCAATATGCAAACTTTAGAATATTGGACCAGACAACTAATCTGCTGTCATTATTTCTGTTTTTTGTTTGTTTGTTTTGTTTTGTTTTGTTTTTACAACTAACTGGAAAATAGAATCACTTTGTTTTTGCTTTTACAGTTTTCAGTTAGAATGCAGAATGTTCCTTCAGCGGCCTCTGATTAGTTCAGATGCTCAAATGAGTTTTGCCATCCTTGTCACGCTACATTAAGGACTGCCATAGCAAGGGGTGTTGACAGAGCACTTCGAAGCTACTAATGTTTACCGAGGGCTGCTTATGGGCCAAGTACTGTGCTTGACGACAAACCAAGGATACTGGGATTTAAGGCAGATCTAACATGGCAATTTGTGGAGCTTTGGCAAGACTCTTACCATTCTGGCCTTCAGTTTTCTCATCCTTGAGGTGGAGGCAGGATACTCTGCCTGCCTCAGAGCTGTTTGTTGTTAACAGGCACTGTGAACGGAACATAGCTTGGTGCTAGAGGGATGCTCTGATAGGCAAGATTCCCTGTTCTCTCCTCAGCTGACTCACCGTATAATTCCAGAAGGGTATAAGCCTCACTTCCTGACGTATCTACTGCCCTGGAGCCCTCCAGTAAACTTTTCTTGATTAAGTGGGTAATATACGTGAAAGAGCTTGACAAATGGTAAAACACGCAAGATTCCGTTATTTTTATTTATAACATCAACTCTCTTCTGTAGCTTGTTTCGTTCATAGCCCTAATATTTATTTCTCAGAGTTATGGGGGAGATGACTTATTTATTACTAGGAGAAAATTATTTCAGGCTGACAAAACCCTGAAGTAGGAAAGGGTCTGCTTTAGCTCTGTAACAGTACTACAAAGCAGTCGGGAGGAAAGAGTAAGGTGCGTAGCATGTTCATGAACAGCAATCTGCTCTAGCCAGACCGCAGGAGGGGCCCTGAATGAGCCTGAAGTCTTAGATGTTATCCTCGTGAACATGGAGGGGTGATAGCTGAGGAAGCCTGAACGGGAGAGTGATACACGAAGAGGGACGGACAAAGCCAGGCCTGCACCAAGCTCACCATTCTCAGTTCTGGCCTGTGCTGTTGTGCATGCTTATTAGCCAGGAGCCCTGGTTCGCTCAGAGGCTCAGCTCAGCTCTGAATTCTGGCCTGTGCAGGAACCTGAGAAGTGGGGCATTTGAGCAGACCTTCATGAGCAGACCTCAGGCTAAGAGAAGGCTTAGAACTATCCCTTTTCTATTTAACCCTGAGAGAGTGCCGAACTTGGGTTGCTCACCTTGTACCATCAGACCCCCTTCTTCTGCCATTTCAGAGGCTGTTTGGGAGGACACCATGACTGAGGGCAATGAGCTGGCAGGGGGCACTGGTCTCTGGGCAGGGGCACAGCACAACTAAAAACCCAAATGCTTATGATGCCGTTCTTCCTCCCTGACCACAACTGTCTGGTTCCCTCACAGTGCGTGCCCTCGGGTCCTGTCCATCGTGGCTGTCATTTAATTTCATGACTGCCCTCTGTCTCCCCGTCCCCATTACCTGGAACAAATCTGAAAGGGCTTAAATTTGCCTAGAACCAGAGAAATATTGCTTTGTGACAAGCACATGACCCAGGGGTGAGGGTTAACTGTACGAGAGAACGAGGCAAAAGGTAAGCCTTACAGACGAGTAGCAACTGTGCGTAGATTAACGGAGAATGGGGCCCTTGGCAAAAATGTATTCATCAAGGAGCAGTTAGTAATGCAGCTACTGCCAGTCCTCCGCAACGCACACGCTTCAAACTGCCCACCACAGCTCAGCCTCGGGACTTTACAGAGCTTGGAGAAGCCGAGAGTGGGTTTGGAGAACACAGGCAGTGGGTTTGGAAGTCTGGTTTCTAGCACTTGACTCTGCCTCAACCAGCTGCAGAGATGTAGACAATCTATGTCATTTCTCTTTTTATTTATTTATTTTTTCCCATGGCAAAATGAGATGGATAATACCCAGAACAGAATGACTTTGTTCTAGGTAAAGCATTGTTTTCAGACATGAAACTATATATATACACACGAATACTATTTTGAAAAATGCATAAATACAAATCTACTTGTGATAGGCAGGACAGTGGTCCCCAAAGGTGTTCATGTCCCAATTCCCAGCATATGTTAGGTTACATGGCAAAGGGGGAATTAAGGTTGCATATATAATTAAAATCAGTAATCAACAGACCTTGAAATAAAGAGATTATCCTGGATTAACTGGGTCCAATGTAATCACAAGCATTCTTTAAATAGGGAAGAAGTGGCAGAAAAGTCAGTGTATGATGCAGTGCTGAGAAAGATTCTACTGGCTCTTGTTGGGTTTGAAGATGCAAGGGGCCATGAGCCAAGGAAGGCAGGCAGTCTCCAAAGGCTGAAAATGCAAAGACATGCATTCTCCCTTAGAGCTGATAGAAGGAACCTTGATTTTAGCCCAGTGAGACCCAATTTGGACTTCTGACCTCCAAATCTGTTAAGATAACAAATCCGTGTTGGTTTAAGCCACTGAGTTTGTGGTAAATTTGTTGTAGCAGCAATTAGAGAACTAATTTCACAAATTAGAAAGCTAAAGCCTTACCCAAGTGTATCGATCTAATTGTACTGTCCAACTGTATTGCCATCATCATTGTTGACCTTGTTGTTATTGGCATTGTTATCATCCCTGAGATCATCTCCTCCATCATCATCCTCATCCTCATCCAGGCTTTATTTCAAATATTCGCCCGGGAATGAGATTTCTAGTGACATATAATTTTGCCAAAATTCTCAGAAACCAAACCAGGTGGCTATCTCATGGAGTGGGTCAAAGAGGGATTTTGTCTTTACAAATGCTATCATATTTTCTCTAGGCCGACACTGATAGCATCGTTCACATTATTTATTTATTTTATAAACCCTTTGTTCCTAATACAAAAGTACACTTCAGAATGAATTGATTTTAGCCCATTATTTTTTAAGAGGTTTATTTGGAATATCTTTTTTTAACGTAGCTAAGAGATCTAAGTACTAATATTGGCTCTATCAATTAATTATTAGCTGTAAAATTTACAACATTTCACTTCACTTCTTTGGCCCAGTTTCTCTTTGTGTAAAACATTGACAATTAACCTAGATAACTCCTTCTTAGAGCCCCTCTAGTTTTAAGAATGTTGATTTTAAATACTTATTTTATATAGTGTGAGACCAAGACCTAAGGGAATTAGGTTCTGTGTCTAATTTCTAGTCATTTTGACTTTTGGGGGGAGAAGCTCTTAAAATCAAAGAACAATATACACACATAAATGAGTACAACTCATAAATGCAGAGCTTAGTGAATTTTTACGAAGTAAACACACCCATGTAACTACCATCTAAACAGATCTAGAACACGACAGCCTCCAGCAACTTCCCTTGTGACCCTATTGGGTTATTCCCCCCAAAGGTAACCATTATTCTCACTTCTATCATCTTACGTTAGTTTTTCATCTTTTTGGATTTTATAGCAACTCAATTATATAATTTGTACTCCCTTGCACTTGGCTTCTTTCTTCCAATATGTTTGTGGGTTTCATCCATGTTGTTGCCTAGAGCTGTTATTCATTACTTTTGGTTGCTGTGCAGTATTTCACTTTTCGTTGCTATTCAATATGCTATGACTATATAATACCATCATTTATTTATTCTATTGTTGATGAAAATTTGGGCTATTTCCATCTGGAAACTATGATAACTTAGATTTTGCTCCTCAAATTAATCTGTTTGTGAAACATAAAGCACTTCATTCTACTTAATTTCAGCTTTGCATTCCTAGCTTATTTATTTTGGACATACATATTTTACATTTTCTGTCCAGTGGGGAGAACTCTAAGAGACAAAGTCAACGGGGCACAGCAGATCGACTTTCTCTGGATAGCGTATCTGTGTGAAAAGAGACTTTACAGAGTTCCTTGTTTCTGTATAAACAAAGAGGAATAAAATAGCTCATTGCCAAGGCCTCTAATAATGGTAGCATTGTACGGTTTGCACAAACAATAAGCATGCCTGCCACAGGAAGGCAGTCTGAAGTCACCTGAAGAATCCTCAGATCTCTGGACTTGATATATTCAGCAGGACTGTTTTGTTAGCAAGTAACAGAAACCAAAGTTTAAGAAAGGAAAGGCAGACTGTATTATGTAGTTAGACGGGTGTCCCATTGAACTGAAGGACAAAAAACAGAACCAAGATGGATGCCATCACAGGATGTCCCTCCATTTCTATCTTTGGTTCTCTTTTCATTGTTCAATCTATATGGTGAGTAAGCCTCTTGATTTTACATGTTGATTCTCTCTTGGTCCTCATTCCTACCTTGGTCCATTCAAGACCTGATGAATCAAACACTAAAATCACGGCTTTAGAGGCCCCTGTTTCTAGATGGGGTAGGGTCGGGGAGTGACGGGGAATGGTCTCTTAAGAAGGGGTGTTGTTGGTTGAGGTTTGGGAACACACCCTTCGAGGTGTTCATAATAGACACAGAAACTCTGAAGAGGGGTGATCTACAGGAGTTATTTAAGAAGAGTTACAAAGTATCTCAGGAGATATGAGTCAGACTTTACTACCTGAGCTTGTCATGTTAAGACAAGGCTTTATTCATGACATACATGATTTTGCAGTGTTTCTCCTGGGGTAAAATAAGAACAGCTTTTTTTTTTTTTAATTTTTAATTTTTTATAAACATATAATATATTTTTATCCCCAGGGATAAAGGTCTGTGAATTGCCAGGAAGAACAGCTTTTACAATCAGATAAAACTAGCTTTCAATCCAAGTTCAGCCACTTCTGGCTGAGTTTCACTGAACACTTTACTTAACCTCTCTTTGTCCACATTCCCCATCTATAAAATGATAATACCAATACGGCCCTCTTCACAAAGTTGCTCTGAGAATAAAGACAGATATCAAAGTAACAACCACACTGCCTAGTATGTAATTGTTTGTCCTGCTCTTTTCGACTATTTAAAGGTGAGGTTCACAGTAGATGAGAGGTAGGGGTGGGAAGGATGGAAAATGGAAGGGGGGATATTCAATTAGAATCAGAAACCCTACAATATGATAATGACATGACTAGCTGTGGAGGCCTTAGGCAAGTCACCAAAACTCACTGGGTCTCACTTTCCTGACTAACAGACAAGAAGGGCTCAGGGGAGGACGATACAGTGGATTTATAATCATTTCTAGGACTCCCAGGGTTCCTCGTGATGCTTAGGTGTTGCTGGGTGTGTGTGAGGGAGCGCTATTGGGTAAAATTCTCCTACCTCCCCCTCTTCTTTCATCGGTTTCATAAATTTCGGTTTTGCATGAGATATGTTTTACGGGGGGAAAGTAGGCTGCTGAAAAAAATTAGAAAGCATCTTGAAAACGCCAGATGACATACCCTCTCGTCTTTCCTGCTCTAAACCACAAAGCCCTGCTAACTGCTTTCCATTGTTGGAGCCGAGCTACCTCTAGGGCCAGAAGCAACCTGGACATTCTCAGCATCCCATTAAGTCCACTATCTTGGGATAGCAGGGAAAACAAACCTTACAAAGAGCTGTGGCTAAAACAGAGAGAGGGAGACTCCTCCAACTTGTCCAGAAGACAAACCAAACAGAACCTTCTCAAAAGACGTGACTAATGCAACATAGGAAATATCAGTAGGACCATAAGGATGTCTTTTTCAAAGTGGTTGAGCAGCCTAGGCTTTGCCTTGATTATGGCTTATGACTTCTCAGCTAACAGCCCAAAGCTGTTCTACATGGTCATCCCTAAGCAAAACAGTTGGCCCTGTGTGGCAACTGTGAAAACATGTATGTCCTTCTTAAGTCCCCAATTGACAGACATGTTTAAATAGGAGATATTCACAAGGGGATAACAGGGCTAGCTTGGGCATTTTGTGGTGTATTGAGCCAGGTCAGAAGCTGGATGAAAAGGAGATGACTCTCGTAATAAGAAATTTTTTCTTAGAGCAGCAAGTGCAAGAGAAAGAAAATCTCCATTCTTTCTGTAGAAGAAGATCATAAACAGATAATGTATATGTTGAAAGCAGATAAGCCAAAAGCACCTTAAGGATAATCTAGTCCAGTGGTTTTCTACCTTTTTTGGAATAGAATTTCTAGCAGAAGCTCAAGAGTGATTGTTTAACAAGAACACTTATTCTGGTTGAAGGAGGGATGGGGGGGATTAGCCCTGCTTGTTCCGTACAACCTCACCTCTCTCTGTTACAACAGCCCTCTTGGGACAGACCCCGAGGCACCTCCATGAATATTTGAGGGCTCCTACTCCTCCCGTCACTCACTAGTCTAAACTCTCCTATTTATAGGTGACAGAACGAGGAACAAAAAGGCCAAGTGATTTGCCCAGAACTCTGAAATATGAAAGGGAAGACTAGGGCTAAAGCCAGGCCTCCTGACATCCAGCCCAGTGCTCTTGCCATTATATAACATGGGGTCACTCTGAGAAGACCTCTGAAACCACCAGCACTTCACCCCGTGGGAGTCATCAATGAACTGGTTGGTTTCCTTGCTTATCTAAAGGATATTTGGAAAGAAAGACGGAAGAGAGGGAGGGAAGCAGGGACAAAGAATGGAAGGGAGGGGAGAGAGAAGTAAATCTCAACATTAAAAGCACGTTCAACTACCCCATCCTCCGTAGAATCATGCTCAAAACTGTATGAATCAGTACTGTGAATGGGGGAGAAACACATATCAAAATGATTATTTGTTTATTAAATTCAATGACTCTAATGAGTCTTGAAGGAACTACACGGTCCAAGGCTGCATCTATCCACTGATTCATCCCACCAATGAGTAGACTCTGTTCAGAGACACTACTTGCTGTGGGGATATGGGGGTGAATGATTTCAGATTCAGGAAATTCAGTCTTGAGGATAAAAGGCATCCTCAGTGCTAAATCATATTCTAGGAATAGAATGAGGGAGAGAAGGGCAGGGGAAGGGAGAGGAGGAGGGGAGAGAATAACATGGTGGTCAGTAGTTGGGTGTCAGAGGGAAGAAGACCAGGTAGGCATTTTATGTGTGGGAAGGAGGCACATGAGACTATTTCCATGGCCCTGCTGTCCCAGAAGGGAATATGAAAAAGCAGACTAGCAAGCAGTAGGCTGTGAGAATGATCTTTGGGATCCCAGGATATAAAGGCATTGAAGTGTGCCATTTTCTTCTCCATAGTAGTGACCTCAACCAACAAAACATGATCACTAATATGATGAATTTTAATAAATTAAAGAGTTTATAGTTATAGCTCTGGCATAGTCTCTAATCTTAATCTACAGTATATAACCTTAGTATTATTATTTCTGGTATATTAATGTAAATGTGAAAGAAACATGTCACTGGTTTTATTCTGTGGCTGGGCCCAACCTGTGTTACCCTAGAGTATACAGACCTTTCACACACTTCTGCCACTAGGCTAAAGTGTGACTGGCTGGGGGATGGAGGAAGCTCATTCTTAATAACTTAAAAAAAAAAAAAAAAAAAAAAAGCACCCATGGATCAGAAGCCACAGCTTTGTATGTGAGGGAGTAGACTGCACACTGCAAAGGGTTTAACAGTTAAGATGTTGGCTTCAGACCCAGACAGACTGGTATTCAAATCCTAGCTGCCTCTACCCATCTACAGGACCCTTGGCAAAGTACTGAAACTCTCTGGGTCTCAAACAGGGATGGTGACAAATGTACCAAACCATTTGGGGTGCTCTGAAGGTCAGTTCAACAAATTTAGACAAATGGCTACTATTACAATAGGTCCATAGAAGTGTGGGCAGTAATGTCAGTGCCCTTGGATAGAACTGAACTCTCTCAGCTGTAAAACCAGAAAGTGGACATCCACCAGGGAAGAAGAGGGGAACTTGAATCATATCGATGGGCTAAACAGCATCCCTTCCCCTACTTCCTCACCCTCTTCTATGTTGGGAGTAAGACTTCACATCGATTTTCACTGAGGAAAACCATCTCAGCACTTGCTTCTCACCAGGACAACATATTTTTTCTTTCTTCCTCTGTGTAATCAAGTGCAAACAAAATCCAGATTCTGGTCGGTAACAACGGCCACATGGGTTGTAGAAACTGATTTCCTCTTGGAAAACACTTCATGCTAGAACATTGGGCCTTTGGGTCATTTCCTCACACTCTGATGATATCATATCCCGACTTGTTTATTTGTTCATTGTTAACTGTTGCTCTATGTACATTCGACAACAATTGGGGGTACTTATGTACTGACTAAACAGAGCATCAAAGAGTTTCTACAAAGGCAGCTTAGGGCTCATGGGATATCTGACATAATTAATGTTTTAATGAATCAACTAAAAAGTTCATCCAAATGTGACTTCTGAGATCTTCTGCTTTTTAATAGATACTTATGAACATGATCGTGTTTCTCCCCAAAGGCCTGTCATGACCCACTGTGGGTGTTCCTTGAATGAGCTTGGAGATATCCTTCAGCTTAGGATAAAAGCAATTGATCTGGACACTGAGAACACAACAGGCACCTTCTCCTCAATATGCAGAAGACTTTTTCATTTCCCTTGTTCCACAGGGAATATCCAATATTTTCCTGTCTTCAAAAATTATAAGTTGTGGGCAGATTTTCACATATTCTCTCCTCATTTATGAAAAGTATAGATAGAGACATAGAAATGTGCCCCAGTTATTGTCGACACTTTCAAAGAAGATGAAAAATGAGTTTGATATGTACATTCCAACCTATTTATTCTCTAGTCAATGACCCTCAATAGAGGCTGTTCATACCCACACATCCTAACTAACCTACTGGCTTGGTTATTTAGCTAATATTATCAAGGCTAACTAAGATGATAACCAGTAACTTGTGAAATAAAACAGTGTACCAAAGATTAAATGTACTGTGATCTTTAGTACAATCATGTAAATCACTTTTGGAGTAATCTATCTGAAAATACCAGTGATAGTCTTAAGTCATGATGAAATGTATTCCAAAACATAGTGAAACTTGTTCTTGAAAACCTGGGTCCAGAACAAAGCAGATTTACCATTTTTAAGCCCTGCTCTTTCACTTCTGCAGAAATCATTGTAGAGACATTGTAGAGACTGATTTGGCTGTAAGATTTATATTCTACAGTCTGTATTTCTTTACAAAGATTTCAAGCTAGCACTTGATGTCTTAACGTGTACCATCTTTTGCATATGCATCCTCCTCATTTTGTTTAATGTAAACCTTGCCTGAAGGCTTTTCTCAATTATCAGGTAACTAGGGATCACATTTCTCTGGCCCCATCTTCTGATCCTTTATATCACCCAGGATTCTTGGTTGCAAATGACAGAATCCCATCTTGATCTAGCTTAAGCAATAAAGGAATATTTACCGGCTCATTAGCCAATGCCTGGGACAAGCGGGGGGTGGGGGGCTGGCTCAGGGAGGTTTGCATCCAAAGAATCAGATAATCCTATATTTCTCCTATCTCAGCTCTTTGGTTTTATGGCCATAGGCAGTTCCAGATTTATACTGCAATTACAAATCTAGAAATACAAGGAAGCTCTTTTGTCAGCTCCATAGTAGAAAAATTTTGTGGAAATATTAGGACTGGCCTGGCTTGTGTCACTACTCATCCTTACACAGGTCTCTGTGGTCTAAGTGTGAAGAATCTGATTGGCACCACCATAAGAATTATTACAGTTGCGAAGGAGACAAGTATTTCCTCCAAAGGAAGAAAAGATGCTCTAGACATACAAAATCTAGGTGTCCATGGTCCCTTTATGAGAAGGTGTTAACACTAGTTGATCACTTCTTTCTGGATCATTCCTTATCTTGCTTCATGCCCAATCATTGGGAAGCAGTAATCGCTGGCATGTTCTTTCGATTAAGGAGATGGAATTGACTTGTGCCTGTATGAAAAAGGGCTGGATTTTAAGTCTGGCATACACATTTTAAATCGTTATTTCAAAGCCACAACTGGCAAAACTGCAGCCATGGAAGAGGCCTATCCCTCTTCCAGCAAGCCCAGCAAAAGCAGAAGCCTCCTCTTACATCATCACAAGTGTTCACAGGAGACCCAGTCTACTAGTCTGCCATTCTCAGCCTCGATTCACCAGCCGAGTCATTACCCACATGCAGAAACCAAACAAAATCTCATTACACATGTAGCTCATTTGTTAGCCATCGCTTCACAGTCAGAAATTATCAGTTACAGACTGATGGATCAAGTTTCCAGAAAAAAGGCTTCCTTCCTCCCCGCCCCCTCCCCCATTCCTTCCCTCCTTCCTTCCTGCACTTCCTCTCTCTCATCTTTCCTTCTTTCCTCCCTCCCTCCCTCACTTTAATAAACTCTGTCATGCTCTACAGGGCTCTCTCCCCACTATGTTCTGAATTTTGACTCCTCACATACATTTTGTAGGAAACGTCAGGCAGCTTCAAGAGCACTGCTTTACATCCATTACCGCTTATCACGCGACAATAATAAATATATGTCTGTGTAGATGGAGGAATGTAACGGAAGATTAGATGGCATGACTTGAAGTGGAAACTATGCCATCAAAACTGAAATGGTTCAGCCTCTACCTAGTTTCCCGGACCCCCCCGTGGCTCCAGCTGGGTTCTGTTTTTCAGCAGCTGACCCAGGCTCTGGCTCTGGCCCACCGCCTTTTCTCAGAATGGATGCCAACCACTAATATACTGTGGGTAGTGGTTCAGACCCCAGTGCATTGCACTCATACTAATGTTTTTAATAAGCCAGTTATCACAGGCTGGCATGAGCCTAGCACAGCCCTCCTGACTTCAGCCACTCTCTGATTTGTCGCTTTTCTAAGAACACAGGGATTCCTCTGCAATGTGCTTTATTGGAAAAAAAGAAAATGCTGTTATGGACTGCATGTTTAGGTCCACCCAAAATTCCTGTGTTGAAATCCTAACCCCCAGTCGGGGGGTATTAAAAGGCAGTGCTTTGGGAAGGTCATCAAGGTTAGATTAGGTCATGGGGTGGAGCCCTCATGGAGAGATCTGTGGCTTATACAGTGAGGAGGAGACAAGAGATATCCCTCTTTGTGTGCCCATACCAAAAAGGCCACAAAGAGACTTAATCAAGAAGAGGGCCCTTACTAAGAACCTGACCATGCTGGCATCCTGATGTCGGACTTCCAGCCTCCAGACTGTGAGAAATTAATTTCTCTTGTCTAAGTCACCCACTCTGGAACATTCTGTCATAGCGCTTGAACTAAGATGCCGTTTTAAGAGGAACACAAAATGGAGGATGGGGCAGGGAACAAGATACACAATGATCTTTGCAACAGCGGTCTGACTGGATGAATCCCTCGTAGAACAGCTGGTAGACCGCTGAGTCCACCTTACGTAGCCTTCATATAATGTAACAGGGGCTTCTGATATTCTCTATGTATTTCAGGGAGGCAAAGAAAGATTCCGTCCACCCAGGTACCTGGCGGAAAGAAATTGGACTTTTGAGTTAGACTATGCCAGAATCCCAGCTCTGCTTCTTACTGACTGCGAGAACTTGAGCAAGTTTTTTGGCCTCATAAGCCACATCTTCCTCAACCGTAAGAGGGGAGCTCTAGTTGAGTTGCTGCAGTATTACAGAGACCACGTAGGTATAACATTGAGCGCAGAGTGTTCAGTAATTGAAGCTGCTGGAGTCCAGCCCTAAATCAGGCCCTCAGTGATCGTAAGATTTGAGTAATAAGGAGTTTCTGCAACAGAGAAAAAGCCCATGCACTTTACCTAATGGGTTGCGTCCAAAGGAGAGTGAAAAAGAGGAACATCAGAAAGCAGCCTTACCTTCAAGTGGTTTCTTGTCCAGTTAGAGGAGCCAAAGGGAAAACACATGCATGGAATAACAAGACTGTATTCAACAGTAAAATAAAATGCCAGATGGCAGATGTAGACCACGCACGTGAGAAGAGCTTAGAAGAGAGAGCGGGTCTCGCAAGTGAGGGTAATGCCCTCTAAAACACAGGCCCTGCAATGGGAGATGCTGTCACTTCGATCCTTGCTCCATCTCCAGCAACTAGACCAGTGTCTGGCTCTTAGTGGGTGGTATTAAATGCCCACGGAGTTGACCGATGGATGGACTGAGTAACTCGTGGAAAAGCTCTGGACTTGGGATATGAAGACCTGGGTTTGGATTCTAACCGCTCTGAACCTCAGTGGCCTCCTCTGTAAAATGGCTATAACATCCCTACACACCATGCGGAACTGGCACACCGGTAAATAATACATTGTGTGTGAAAGGTAAGTAAAATGTAGCTGTAAGAAGGAACTAGAACCTTCAGGACGGCTCCAAATTTGGACAAGGGGAAAGAAGAAGTTTCGGTGCTACGTTTACCCATATGTTCCTTAACTTGGGCTCCAAGACCAGTAAGGGTGTCCATGAAATAACAGGATAGAAGGCTATTTTTCTTTCCTGCCATGGTAACCAACGGCACATGCTCCATTGCTGTTAACAAGATCAATAAACTTGCCACATTCAGAAATCGACAATTAACCCCTTTTACAACACTTAAAGTCACAGGCCTCTCTATTTTATATGGCCAAGCAGGCTGCTGAGCACATGGTTTTTATTATTGTCCCCCCCCTTAAAAAAAAAACACCCTACTACTAATAATTTAACACCTTATAGAACCTGTCCCTCTCTTAATGATTTTGCAGGGAAGCTCTGTGCACTGCAGCTGTCTTTGCAAGGGCCACCTCCAGGTCCATGCTGCTGGGGGGAAACCATATTATCTTTAGTCCTGCTTACCTTTCTAAATGTTTTATGGTTTACAGCTGTGGTGAAAAGCATTTTGGGGTCGGCAGAGATTTATTCCCCTTTTTAATGTTTTTACTAGGCTGAATAAACACATTCTCAAGGAATGAAACCTCTGGCCATGTTGGGAATATGGAAACTGGGGCTCCACTCCGTAATGGCAGCTCTCTCGTGACTGACACTTGCTTATAACAACGAGGGCCATTGTTGGCTCTGAATGGCCCTGTGGTCAGGAGTCCTCACCGGGTTCCACAGCACCCACTCCACAAGCCACCCTGTCACAGCCCTACCTGAAATCGCCTTCCTCTTTGCAGGATCCCATTAACACCTGCAGAAAAACGCAGCATTTTAAGGGCTCTGGAGAGTCTGGAAGGTTTAGAATGTATAACTGATACCATTTTTTGGGCACTTTTATATCCAGCATGCGCTCATTTGAATATTTTTGGCCAATGAGTTTTGATAAAATGAGTCTTTCTCCTGAACTCAAACGAACCCTTAATTTTTATGAGGTTTGTAAAACGTCAGCAAAATGATTTCTTTGAAAAGGAAAAAAAAAAATTATTTCCTCGAGCTCGCTCATTCCGTTGATTTTGGCTAAGACTGCTCATAGAATTGCTAGTGCGCTATGAGAAAGATTATTCATATAGTGATTGGGAGCTGGGTGGAATCAGAAAGTATTATAAATCTCTTCACTGACATTCCTGCAAACTTGGCCAGCCTTGGAATGAAACAGGCTTGGAAACCCACAGGCAGCACCTGCATGGCCCGCTATGAGGCAAAAGCTGGCCTAGCATCAGACCTTATCGAGGTGTCTCCAAGGGGTGCTTCCAAGTCCGAAGAATAAAGCACTTTGTCTTGTTGCAGGACTCTGGGGGGAATTAACAAGCATCACACTTGCAGACAGTATCACTGGTCCTGTTGGAGAAACCGACATGCCTCGCTCCTTTCTTTGCTTCCCAGCGGTTTCTCAGATCAGTGGAAGGGCCCCTCTGTGAATTGCCAACTAGAGCCACATCTGGCCAATACCGATGAGAGTTGCCGTGGATTCTGCCTTTCAGGTGATTTTAGGCTACTGTGCTGGGCTCTGCTCTGGCCTGAATGTACAGTCATGTTCCTAAGATATCATCAGTTTGCAAATATTATTACCGAACAATTACTCTCAGTTATTGAAATTACAAATCTCAGTTCTTGAAATAATTATTTCAATAGGAAAAATACTTGAGAGCTAGGCACTTCCCTATTTAGTAATAGGGATTTTTTTTTACCTGTAGGAATGTCAATAATAAAATTCTCCTTTATAACTAGGAGTTGAGAAGACAGGATAGAGCTATAAAGCCTAAACACTGTGCAAATCCAGACTTTGGTTATATGGACCTTTTGCTCAAGAACAACCAACATTTCTTCTCTGATCATACCAGCTCTGCCATAGAGCATGGTGATTCTCAGGCTTTCTTATCATCTTTATCATCCATTGTTATGATAAATAAAGTACATGGTCACCCAAACAAAGCAAATGTATAGCTGTGCACTAGCTCTTTTTCTCTGAGTATTGATCATCACAATAATAGACTGTCTAATGCCAGTCCCTATCTCTGAACACTCAGGTTATATCTGAGCTGGGAAAACCCAGACTGTCAGAAAAATGTTAGTACTTATCTGTCCTTTTTGCCCATTAGAGCCACAGTCCTTTGGACCAGTGCTTTTATGGAGATCCAACATCATGCATTCAAGGCAAGAATCTCCTTCACCCCATTACACAACACAGTGTGCACACTAGTGATTCCTGACCGTCCTCTCTCTCTTTACACAGTTTCCCCAACTCATTCCCTTAATCTCAGAGGTTGTCCTTGTCATTGTCGTAATTGTAAGCTACACTGAGCATGAAATTCCTCCTTCCCACCCATTATTCTCATTCATCTTTGTCATTCCAGCCATATTCTCTTTCTTCTCTCCAACTTCTAGGAGAAGAGACTTATCCCTTCCTGTTGAAATGTAACCCCTCTACCTGGCCTCAGTAGCTTTTTTCTTCCCATTGCCACCAGGATTTTAATCCCACAGTGGTCATTTTTTTCTCTAACATCTTCAAAGACCTCTTCCAGATATTCCTAAACACACACACACACACACACACACACACACACACACACACACACAGTCTTACTTCTCATTATCCCAATTTCCCTCCTTCTAATCCTGGTCAAACATGGTCTACCATCACTCCCTTCAATAATTTCCCACTGTGTTTTTTCTTGATTACTGTAAATTTGGCACCTATTCCCATTATTCCTCTGAAATGATCTCTCAATGGCCAACTACAATTTCCCTCTCTAAATGCAAGAACTTGGCTCTACCCAGAGTTTCCTCCAACATCCCATCAGTTTATCATCTGCTCCTAAGAAGTTCTCTTCCTCTTTCGTGGTCTCTTTGATCTTGTGCTTTCCTGGTTTTCCTTCCATTTGTCAATATTTTCCCTCCTATATTGAATTCTCTTTCACCTGTTACCCGCCCCCCCCCCACCCCATTTTGAGTATCACTTAATGCTCAAACTTTGGTCCTCCATTCCTCCCTGTGATAATGCTGTTGGGGAGGCCCTTGTGATTCGGGTGTCCCTCGATCCTGATCATCCTTAAGATACATACAATTTTCCCTCCCACATAATTCCGTTTGGATGTGAAACCATCACCTGTATCCGTTCCAGCCCTCAGGAAGCAGATGCAAAGATGGGAGTTAAAAGTACAAGAGATTTATTGTGGGTAGCGTTTATGGGTGAAAAAGGGGGCAAGATTGAAGCAGGCAGGGAGAGATTTCAGATTGTGATGCAGGCCTGATGTCTGAGATAAGGAGGGGGAAGGACGGAGTGTTGGGAAGGAGAAGCATCAGCCCACATGGCTGCCCTGAGAATCTGGACCAGCCAAGAGGGGAGCCTCAGAGCAACAACTACTAATCAGAAGAGGCAACATGGGACAGAAAGGTCCAGCTCTATTACTCCTTCTTTGCTTAGTCACTGGTTGATTGTGAGCTGCCTGGGGAGTGTGATCCTGGCTTGTCCACTATGGCAGATCCCCAAACTGCTGCAGCTAGAGGTTCCCTCTTAAAAGGAAATCTCAAACACAATCCATACAAAGCTAAATTTAATTTTTCCTTTCTTCTCTTCCACCCTCTATGCTTTCCTTTCAAATTATCCCATCTCTGCCTTTGATATCAAAACCCTTCCGTCTTCCAAGCTAGGTATCTTCAAGGTATCTTTGGCTTTTCCAATACCCTTATCTTTTATCTCAAACTTGTGACTCTTAAATTCTTTTCAGTTTCATCACCTCATCTCTCTTCTCAAACCAGCTGTTCTAATCCACTGAGATAATTATCTCATACTCCTACGAGTATCTTCTCATACTACTGCTGCCATAGTTAAGTCCCTTCCCTGGCTCAATTTCCTCACTTTCATATGTGTTGTGGTTTCCCAGGATTCAGTCCTTGACTCTCCTCTCCTCTCAGGCTACAGGATTGTCCTAGATGATCTCATCCATTAATTGACTTCTACTGAAGTATCTATGACTCCCAAATTTTCATCTCCAGCCAGTTCTGTCTAGAGTTCTGAATCAATGTTTCACAAACATCAGTGTTATATGCTCTGCTTTAAAAAATGTATGATATATCCCAGTGTTAAATTATTTTATTTAAAATGTTATATATGTATGAATACAAAACTAAGCATGAACTTTTGGTAATAGTTTAGTTTCCTTCCATACTTTTTTCCTACAGGTATTTTATATAGTTGAAAAAATATTGTATGGATATAGGTGTGTATGTGTTACTGTATCTTGCTTCTTACTCTTGATGTTAGAACACAAGAATTTTCTTAGTCAATAAAACTCTTCATGATATATATTTTTTGTGGGTACATAATATTTCAATTTGTGGGTATGTCATAATTAATGTTTTATAATGATGCCTAATGTTAAATAATGAAGAAATAAATAACTTTGTACAAAAAGTTTTGTCTGAAATTTTTAGAAAAATATTTTCTCAGAATGGATTTCCAGAAATGGGAAGGTAGATGTCTTCATTTCAGACAAGGAAAATCTAGGTTTTAGGAGTTTGAATGATTTTCCCAAGGCCACTTCAGCCTATAAAAGGTAAGGGATGAAAAGGGAAATGAGTCTCAGCCTTAGGTTATTTCTACTGGCACAGGCTACCCATAGTGGGTCATGAAGGGATGCTGTCTTAGGATTCATTAGGCGGCAGAAGATCTAGAAACTACCAAGGGCTAAGTTATCTAATTCCCTGAAAACTTCCGCCTGATTTGGAATCAGTGGTGTAAGGACGTGTAGCATGAGTTGCATGGGCTCTTTCAGAAGGTCAGAAGATTAGGTATAACCTAGTGCAGCACTATTTTCTCAGTGTGCATTTATGCCGAAGTCACATTTGCATGAGTATCACTGTCTTGGTTTTGTCCTGGCTTGAAAAGGCTGCAGGGGACTTTCATGGTAGAGCTCTGACACCCAGTCTTTTAAAGATGGTATGAACTCTTACTCAAAATCAAACAAATGGCCCATATAGTTGTATTTGTAACTTGTCCTCCATTGGTACCCTTGGCCTAGCGCTGCTGCAGATAGGAGATATGTGATGCTGTGACTCTGGAAGTTATGGTGTCCCTGCCTTTATCTTGGGGGAGATCTGGTTCTATTTGGACCCCAACCAAGAAGTGACTCTCCTGCCAAAGGGAGTCAAAGATGTCCTTCTTATTGCTACAGCATGAAGGAAGGGGTGGTGGTGGTGAAGTGTATAGTTAACACAGTCAGAGCACTCAGCCACATAATAACTCTCAAATTAGACAATCAAAGTAGGCATCTGGGGTTTTACAAAATGTGTTGATAGCAGCTGACTTAGAAGACTTAAAATTAGACCGGGATTTCTCAACCTCAGGACTATTGACATTTTGAGCAGGACAATTCTTTGCTGTGGTAGCTGTCTTAATCATTGTAGTGGCTGACCAGCATCTCTGCCTTCCACGAGCCAGATGTGACAATCAAAACTGTTCCCAGGCACTATCAAATGTCCTCTGAGGTTAGAATCACACCTGGTAGAGAATCAGTGAGGCAGACTAATAGATTTCAAAGAAGAAAGCAGACAATTCCAAGGCAGAAGGCAAATGAAAAGAAGGTGACTTGACATGGAAGATGCATAAAACGTCTTATGAAAGAAGGACTCCAAAGTAGATAAGGACCAAAGGTCTTCCTTGGTTGCTCCAGCTAAGGATCTTCTTCGGATTTGTGATTTGTGATGAAATGGGATGGGCATAAAAAGAGAAAAAAGGCCTCTCCACGGTGATCATAGGTTTTATAGACACATCATGTGTCCTAACTAGATAGTATCATGTACATAGTCCTTAAGTCACACCATGGCTTCTGCCAATCTTCACAAAATTCCTCCTGCAATTAACAAAAATTCTGAAGCTGTTTCTACAGTTATGGAAATGCACAAACCCTACTGAACACTATAATCAAGAGGTTCATGCTCAGAAAGCAGGACAACCTACAAGAATGCTGAGACCAGCTTCCCCTTACTTTGATACTCTCCATGTTATCCAACCATAAAATCTTAGTATTAAAAGGATCTAAGAAGCCATCTGATTCAGCTTACCCAATTGCCAGCATGACATCATTGGCAGATGGTGGAAACTCTTTGCAAAGCAGATGATCCCATTGTTGGGTAGCACTATGTACACGTTTTTCTTTGGGGGCTAGAACCAGCCTCCGCAAGGACCACTTGCTGGACCTGGTGCAGTGCCCTGATGCATCATGGACTAAGTCCACTTCCTCATTGAGAAGTCTGTAGATCCTGAAATCACCTAGCAAGTCCTCTCTTCATCATTCTTTTCTCCACTCCTATCAACCGTTCCCAGTATACTCAACTGTCTCTCACATGCCATCACCTTCACTCTCCTCTCCCTCTTTGAACACTCTCTCCTCAGGATTCAAAGGGGCATCCTGAGCACCTCACAATTGCCCTCAACAGTGATTCCACACCTTCACCCCTTTCGTTGAGGCCTTAAAATGCTCTGTCACCTCTCACTCTCCTCAGACTTGTTTTTGATCTCACAGATGGAACAGGCAACAGGCAGGTACAACTCTCCAAATCACACACTTTCTTTCTGCGTCTTCCTGTGTGGTCCCCCCCCCCCGCCCGCCCCCATCCCCACCTCACAACACCTATTCTTATGAACTTACTTATGTCTTTAGGTCTCTTTTTATCTTTCTTCCAATCTGGGGAGGGTGAAGACCTGTCTCCATCCATCATTCTTTCTGTTCTGCATTTTTAGTTCTCCCCTCTCATTGCCTCTTCTCAAGCCTACCTATATGTGTTGGCTTTCCATCTCAGAAGCCAGCCAATCTTTATGGTCATCCTTCCTTCTACCTAGAGTTCTGCAGAACTGAGTCTCCTTCCTCTTCATCATTGCTCTAAGAGTCATCGGTACTTGAAAGCTCATCTCATTTACTTCTTACTTCACTGCAATCAGCATTCTCACCCAGCACACTCTCCCTCTACTCCCTTTGCATCATAAGTAGGGAATCTGCAGGTCTCCAAACAGACCATTTTGTTTTCTACACCCGGAATGATCTACTCACCATGTGCAGTTTGCAACTTGCTATTCTTTTTTTTAAGACCCTCAGATGCCATGTCCTTTGAATGGCCTTCCCTAGAGAGGTAGGAAGATAATCAGACTGCCAGAATATCCATTTTATAGTTGTGTTTTAAGAATTAAATGAGATGATCAATGTCAAGTGCTTAGCACAGTGAATGGCACAGGATAAATGCTTGACAAATTATAGCTATTATGATTATTAGCTCCTCAGGCAGGCTCTATTTCCTTTTCATTAGGTATCTATCACTGTCTCCAGGACACCAGGCTGTGCATACCTAAGCAGGTGACAACTTCTCCAAGATTCTAAGGACAGGGATGCCATTTTTTCATCTATATGTCCCAACATGAAGCATAATACTTAGTAGAAACTCAATTATCTGATGAATGAGTGAAGGACAATTCACTTATAGGACTACAAAGTAATTCTTATGTCTTTTAATTAGCAAAGGGTATACTGGTTCCATGCTGATGGCTCTGCCCTTTTCAGCAGTGATATTGCATTTCAAACTTCCAATTTACCTTCACAAAATCTGGAATGCCTTCAAATGCCAAAGGGGGAGTCAATGTTCCCTGACACTGGTTCCCCAGTGGGGAGAACCCCTGTGCCAGATCTAGGGGGCCAAGTGAACTCCTGGCTCTGGTTGGTGCCGGCTGTCCTTGGTGGGCCAAGGTTGCCCAGAACAGCCAGCATCTCTGGGTTCAACTGTGGGCCAGCCACAGAAGGTGGAACAAAAGCCCACTGATGCCATCGCTCACGGAGAAGGCCCCTGGACAAGGATCAGAGGACTTGCCCATCAGCTTCTCCCTTCCTGGTCATAGCATTCAGCTCTCCCCTGCCTTTAGGAACTGGAGTAATCTCAGCTAAGAAGAAAAGGTATGTGATGTTGGGTGTGAAAGCACTCAAAAGAATGTTGACTGGTAACTACAAAATGGAGATGAATTTAGTGGATGTATCATTCTGAAGATAGTGTTAATAATTATTTTATTTAAGTAACCAATGCTAGTCAGAGCCGAGGAGCTGTTCTCCAACATTTTTGCCACCAGAGAAGCCTTTTAAAATTTTACATCTCCTTGCCCCTAAGGGCCCATGCTTTAAATACTTTAGTCTAATATATAAATTTGCAGTTTTTAGGGGAAAAATATTCACACCATTGAACCTTTACTGTGTGCCATGTACTTTGCCTCCATGCTTTGCATATTGTATCTCTTATTCCTTATAATAACTGTAGGAGAAAAGTACATTATTTCTATTTAATAAATGAGGAAACTGAGTGAAGCTAACTTGTTCAGGACCATGCACCTTACGAATGACCTTGTTAGTAGTAAGTAAAGCAGCTTGTCCAAGGTCATACAGCTTTTCAAATGATTTCAACTGACTAATAAGCTAATTAAGTAAAAGAGTAATTGTTTCCCTTATTGTTATTAAAACAATAAATATTTTTGTAAAACATAAAAATAGCTAAAATTTATCTTAAAATATTGTCGGTCAAAGCCTTCAGTTGCATGAGAATGCAAATTTTTTTTTTCACTTAATCTAATTGAAGACAAATAAGTTTGTTGCTCTAATTGCTTTACGTTGTTTTTAAAAGAGGATAGTAATGTCCAGTTACCGTTAAGACTTCTGAAATTTCATGAATAGTTCACAGACTTCTATCACTCACTGCAAGAGTTCTTGGGGCTTGAAACTTACAGGATGGACCATGGCTCTAGGACGCTAGGCTTTGCTGTTTATCCTTTGAAAACAATTTCTCAATGTACTGAATGAATGCTGAGTGGCATTTTTGTTCTTGGTGACTTTTTTTAAACTTAGGCAAGATTCTGTTCATCAGGAAGGCATGCAAAGGTCTTTCCTTTGACCTGAATGCTTATCTGGAGAAAACACAATTTTAGGATTTCCTCCAGCTGTTTGCATGATCCCTGAAGGTAGAGATCATAAAGATTCCAAAGGATTCTTAGGACCTGGGGGAAGAAATGAAAAGCTCACCTTTGCCCTTAGATGTGTGTGTCTTGTGTGTCCCTCAGCCAGGAGATCTGGGAGGCTGGGCTTATCCTTGACTCCAGGTGTAAGCAGGAGGGTCCAATTTCAAAGGACTCTGGGACCTAAACAAAGGCTTGAGGCTTTCATTTGCAATAGAAAGACAGCCCGAAATTGTTGTGCAAAGTCCGTCCTACTCCAAGAAACAAGATTCAGAAAGAATAGGGAATCACTTGCAGCTAAAAGGTATTGGGATTCCTCTCAGTCCCCAAATAAAACCATCTGAAAGACGGGGCACAGAATATCACACCAGAGGGAATTCACTGATGAAAATTTCATGACAATCACATCTTCTGATAGCCATCCATTGAAACTGGCATAACCCACCACTTGTCAAAGGTCTTCACTAACTTCGGTGTCACTTTCTGAAAAGCTGCGGGGCAGAATCACAAGCTGAGTTCAAAGAAACAGTGTATTGAGACTAAGCCCTTACAAAGAGCCATAGGTATAAAGCTGTGAGCTGCCGCCTTATTTACAAATGTTTAGAAAGGGGGGAACAAGTTGCTAAAGTGATAGTGATTTCTGTCAGGACGACACAGACATCAGTCATGCCAGACAGACAGATACTGTTACTATATGGAAAACATCTAAGGTAAAATATTAAGTGGAAAAAGAAGAGGGAAGCAATTGTATGTACAAAGTTGCAATCATATGGAAAGAGTATGGGGAAAATGACCAGAAGGCACTGATAACATTTATTGAGTGTGTGTTATGTACCAGGCGCTCTGCAAAGCATGAAGTATCTCATTTAATTCTTACCAAAAACTCTCATGAGGAAACTTCTATCCCATAAGGATGGGTGAGAAAACGGAGGCCGAGGGAAGTTAAAGCAAGTTGCCCAAGATGGCACTGTGGTTAACTGCTGAGACTAGAAGTAGTTGCTAACCTCTCTATCAGGAAATCACTTTGGTGTTCTAGGTACTGGAGTTATGTTTACATTCTTTTCTTATAATTTATTTTCCATATGTTCTGTAGTTAGATTATATTAAATTCAAAACATTTAAGGTGTGTGTGAAGAAATTAGAATGTGTAACCTCTAAGAATGTTCAGATAATATACTGAGATCTCATTGGGTGGTGAATTTGAGCTCCGATAAGGCTTATGGTTCCATTAAGCACAAGAATGAAAACGTTACCCCCAGATCAGATGCAGCAAACTTTTCTGAGCTCGGGCTATCGGGAGGATTGATGAGATAAGGCATGTCAGGTGCTTAGCGCAGTGCCTGGGGGACACTATAAAGCCCTCAACAGAAACTATCTACTATTAGTGCTGAGGGCCAGGCACTGCTTGAGAACCTCTCCTAGCTATTATTATCAGCATTTTGCAGAAGATTGAGATTCAGAGGGATTAAGTAACTCAACCATTGTCAGTCAGCTATAAAACAGTGCAGCCCAATTCCAGGGCCCTCCCTGATCCCTGTATTGGTTTTGCTCCAACACAGGTGAAACGTACAAGGGGGCATGTACTTGCCTAAACAGGAAGCACAGCCTGGGGTGGATTTCCCTTACCTGAACATAAGTCCACGCTAGCCAACTGTCCCGGGAAGCTCGAAGTTTTCATTCTGGGATTCCCAGTCCTCTGCTATCTGCCCCTATCCTATATATGTCAAAATCCACTTTCCATTTCTCTTTCACAAAGGATCTCCCTTTTAACGGAGATCCACCCCCCTAACCCCCACCAACACCATGGCTTCCGCAGAGCACTGCATTTCCTCAGTCTCCCCCTCATCCTCTCCATCCTTTAGGACCCAGTTTAAGTCCAACCTCCACCAGGAAGCCCACCCATTCACATCAATTTCTCCCGCTCTTGACTTCCCACAGAATGTACTCTCTATGCCATTTATACACCATGTTGTTTAATCCTTTAAATAGTTAGTCTCTAAGACCTGATACTCTAAGGTTGTTGGTTCCTGAGAGCAAGGCAATTGTATACATGTTTTTTTTCTACCTCTTCAGAGTGCCTAAGACAGCACAAGTTCCTCTAATATTCCTATTAATCAGGATTCACAGGTGCAAAGGACAGAAAACCTAACTCTACCTGGCAAGGCTGGAACCAACAACAAACAGGGGTTGGGGGTAGTGGGAATAGATGTTTATAGGTTCATGTTGTTGACAAATCCCATGGCTTGGGCCATAACTGGATTCTCAAATACACCAGTGGAGCTGCGTTGGTCCTAGGGTCACCCCAAAGTGGGTACTGTGCCAGCCCCACCCAGCCCAAGAGTGGACAAGGGGCAGTTTTCCCCAAAGGAGAAGCAAGCTGCTCTTGTCAAATGAAGGATGAATGGCCCCTGGACAGGCAAGAACAGCAGATGTCCCTTACCTTACTGAATCAAATTCCTCACCACTTACTTACTACTACTACTAATAACTGTCCTTCACTGGTCAGGCACCAGACTGTAACCCCATTAGGAACTGCCAGGCAGCAACTGAGCTCAGCTTATTAACCTGATCTCCACTGAAGTGAGCCAGGCCTGGGGGCAGAGCTACAAAGGAGAGCTTACAAATCTCGGACACAGCATTTTAATACCACAGGGGATTTTTCCCTTTCCCACAAATTGTGTTAACCCTTCAGGAACAGGGGGGCAACCCAGCGTAGAGCTCATTAGTGGCTTTCCTTCAGAGCTCTTCAAAGAGGCCCTGTCAATTGCCAACATGATTTTTCTTAATATTGTGCAGACGGCAGGCTAATCCATCTTCAAATGATCTAATTGCATCTAACTTTCTCTTAAGAAACACTGCGTGGAGTTGCAAAGTCTTAATTGTGGGGTGTATGCTGAATGTCTCCAAGATGACAGAGCCAAGCACTCAGACCAAAGCTGGGGAATTTCCAGTGGAAACTTTTGGGGGAAGGAAATGGAAGGTGACGAGGGGTGACGGGGAAGCCTCATCAGGCCCAGTTCTTGGATCCCAGGGCTCTTAAAATTGAAGAAAATGCCTCAACCTACCACCTAGGAATTTCCACTGGGTGCTTGTGGAGGTTCCATCTGTGCCATCAAAGACCCACACTTCCCTCTGTGATGGAGGGAATGGGTAAAATAAAGGGGCACATGGAGGGGAAGAGGCAGGCAGAGGAGTTGTTGGGCGCTTCTGACCAGCTGGGCCAGAATAAGGACCTAAGTAGACAATATTTTCTAAGAGGTTCCCCCAGACATTCCACTCTTTTAGCTGAGTAACACCTTGCAAAGGGCCTAATGAAATAAAAGAGTTACATAGAGGAGGTAAGCTAACCAAAGTAGGGCTGGGGTGTGGGGCTGCGGGGGTAGGGCTATGGGGGGGCCAGAGGCGGAGCCAGGAATCACACTACCTCCAGTGTTGGTGGAAGAGGGCACACAGAAGCAGGTGAGGTTAGTGCAAATACCAACGGGTCTCTTTAACTGAGCATTTCTTTAAAACATCGCTTATTTATCCTGTTTATTCCTCACAACTACTCTAGAGGGTTTAGGTCGCTTTTGGAGCATGTATTAGGGAGAGCTGAGGCTCCCAGATGAGGCATCTGGGACAACTGGTGGCTGGCGGAGCAGGGAGCCGGACTTCTGACTCCAAGGTGGACACCACTGGCTGAGCCCCTCCCTCAGACACAGCAGGAGGGTACTGCGGGGCTGAGTCAGGGTCAAAGGCAGGCTGCCCTCCTCCCCAGATTGCTGGCATGTGTAGGTGGGAGGGAACACATCTCTCCCATTCCCTGGCAGGCCTGGGGGAATTACCATTTTTACTAGGATGAAGTCATATATTCAACAATAACATGGTTTCTGTCAACATCAGGCCTTTAGGCCTTTGTTCTGTCCTCCCCCACAAACATATTTATATTGGCCCCAGCTAACAACATCCCACTTTCCATTTGCATTTGCCATCCCTTATGTCTCATCTAGTACCCAGTACACAGGAAATCGGGCTGTAAAGGAACTGTAACCCTAAGGCCCTTTATTAATTCCATTTTCCAGTCCCGAGTGGCAGTGAGAACTGGGAGGGCTTACCAGGTTCTTGCACCAGAGCCCTTCTTTCTTGGACATCGGCCCACATTCCCCTCTTAATCCAGGGCTCCAAAAGGAGTCTCTGAAGGCCATTTATATATACCGGCTCTGAAAGAAGAAGCCATAGAAAGCCGACCCCTAATAAGATGAACACTAGCAAACTTTCATCGAGGGCCTGTTATGTGCTAGGCACTGTGCTAAGTGAATTACACACATTATCGCACGTCATCTTCACAGTCCTTTTGAGTGGATGCTATTATTACCCACATTTTCACAGAAGAGAAAACTCACCCACTGGTTCTTCCAACCCCAGAAGTTTCTCTACTATAAGGCAGTCACAGCAATAGTGTGTTCTGGGACTCACCCACTGAATGTCTGGAGAGTAAGGAAGTGTCCTCTTGGCAAGAGGGGAAGGGGACTCGAAGGTGGGTGGTTCTGTTCAGATTGTGAAACCACAGACCAAAACAGTGTGTGAAATAGGGAAGCAAAAATGTGTTAGGAGAGCGGAAAGGAAATTCCTTCCGGGTAGGCTCTGCCAACTAAGAGAGGAGGGAATAGCGTTTAACTGTCTTAACTGTTGGTTTCGGCTTAGGTCATGATCTCGGTTCTTGGGATTGAGTCCCCCCCCAGGCTCCGTGCTCAGTGTGAAGTCTGCTTCAGGTTCTCTCTCCCTCTGCCTCCCCGCTCTAAAATAAATAAATGAAACCTTTAAAAAAATAATAAAAAGCCACTGGGTGGCTCAGTGGGTTAAAGTCTCTGTCTTCGGCTCAGGTCATGATCCCAGGTCTTGGGATCGAGCTATGCATTGGCTCTCGGTTCAGCAGGGAGCCAGCTTCCTCTTTCTCTCTGCCTGCCTCTCTGCCTACTTGTGATCTCTGTCTGTCAAATAAATAAATAAAATCTTTAAAAATAATAATAATAATAAAAAGGAGAGAACACTTTCTCATTGGCTGGCTCCTCTTCTCTTTGAACATGGCCAATTACTGCAGCCCACTGAACTCTACTTCTCCCTCCCCTGCTGGAGGTCAAGGCAGCTCTAAGAGGCCAAGCGTTCTAGTTGACCAGAAAGTGAGAGACTTCTATTCTCCTTATCCTATGAGAATCAGAGTCATATCCACGTCTCTCCCTCTATAGATCCCACTCAACCCTGGCGATGGAGAAGCCTAGATGAAGGGGGAATCAGTACTCTGCTTCCTCAATGAGCCTCAAAGGTTTGTGAGTGTGCGCTTGGGGTGTGTAGCTCTGTCCTAGGCTCTTCCAGGCATTTTGTGTACATTTTCTCATTTGATTTCCTTTCTTCTGTTTACTTTTAGTTAATTAACATAATCTTCACACTTGCCTCCTCTCCAGGCATCTCAGAACTTCTCACTTCTTTATAATTCTCCTAACCCTACCCTAGCCCAAGTCACCAAACCACCTACTTTCCCTCCTTTTTTTTTTTTTTAATGAACATGTATTATTTGTTTTAGGGATACAGGTCTGTGAATCATTAGTCTTACACAATTCACAGCACTCACCATAGCACATACCCTCCCCAATGTCCATAACCCAATTACCCCATCCCTCACACCCCCTCCTTCACTCTAGCAACCCTCAGTTTGTTTCCTGAGATGGAGACTTATGGTTTGGCTCCCTCTCTGGTTTTATCTTGTTTCATTTTCCCTCCCTTCCCCTATGATCCTCTGTTTTGTTTCTCAAATTCCTCACACCAGTGAGATCATATGATAATTGTTTTTCTCTGATTGACTTATTTTGCTTGGCATACTACCCTCTAGTTCCATCCATGTCATTGCAAATGGCAAGATTTCGGGTTTTTTGATGGCTGCATAGCATTCCATTGTATACCTATACACTATATCCTCTTTATCTACTCATCTGTTGGTGGACATTTTGTCTCTTTCCATAGTTTGGTTATTGTGGACATTGCTGCTATAAACATTGGGGTGCAGGTGCCCATTTGGATCACTACATCTGTATCTTTGGGGTAAATACCCAGTAGTGCAATTTTTGCTGGGTCATAAGGTAGCTCTATTTTCAACTTTTTGAGGAACCTCCATGCTGTTTTCCAGAGTGGTTGCACCAGCTTGCATTCCTACCAACACTGTAGGAGGGTTCCCCTTTCTCCACCTCCTCGCCAACATCTGTTGTTTCCTGACTGGTTAATTTTAGTGATTCTGACTACAAACCACCTACTTTCTATGTCTGGACTAGTGCAACAGCTTCCTTCCGCTAGTCCTCCAGCCTCCTATGCCTGCTCTATCCTCCTCACAGCTGCCAGAGTGCTCTTCTGACTGTATGTTAGAGCTTGTCACTCCTTCAGCGAAAACCCTGCCATGGCTCTCATCACTCTTGGAATGAAGTCCACAAGGAATGAATGTCCACAAGGCGCTGCAGGATTTGGCTCCTGCTTACCTCTCCAACGTCACCTCACACCCCCACCGCCACTCACCCATTTTCAGTCACATTGGCCTCCTTCCCATTCCATGATAGTGTCAAAGCCTTTACTTCTTCAGGGTTTTTGTTTTTGCTATTCTTTTACGTAAAACAATCTTCCCCAGTTCTTAACAAGACTGGCTCATTCCATTGCCCAGATGTTGGCTCAAATGTCAGCTTCTCAGGGGGAAACCTTTGCTCCCCAACTGTTAAAGCAGTTCTGTTCCTTCACACAGACAATTACAGTTCACCCAATCTCCTTCCTATTTATTTCTGTTCTGTGTTTATTGCCTACTTCTCACACTAGAACTGAGTTCCATGAGGACCAAAAACTTGCCCGGTGTTGTTCATCAATATATCCCTGAAGCCTTGGCCTCGCACATAGTGGTAGCTCAATTCATCTTTATTGAATTAGCAAGTAAATAGTTCAGTGTTAGCAAATGAACTTTCCTAAGGACTCCTAGGGTAGACATCTCAGGATATCCTCATTGCGTAGCTCAAGAAACTGAAGCTCAAAGGCAGGGCCAGGATTCAAACCCAGGTCTGCACAGCTCCTATGCCAAGCCTCTTGTTACTACACCATTGACTGACTCAAGGTCATCGCAACACAAGAAAGATGCATACTATAACACAGATGAACCCTGAAAATGTTATGCAAAATGAAAGAAACCAGACACGAAAAGCTACATACTGCATGATTCCATTTCTATCAAGTGTCCAGAACAGGCAAATCCATGGAGACAGAAATTGGATTAGTAGTTGCCAGGGGCAGGGGGCAGGGAGAGATGAGGAGCAAGTGCCTCCTGGGCACACAGTTTCCTTTTGGAAAGATGAAAAGGTTCTGCAACTAGATTGTGGTGATGGTTGCACAACACTGGGAATGTACTAAGTGCCACTTAACCATAGACTTTAAAACTCTTGAAATGGTAGATTTTATGTGTATTTTACCACAGTTATAGCATTGACAAAAAGCAAGGAAGATCTCCCAGAACAGGCAGGTACCCCTAGCCATTTGGAGGCCAAGGCAGGCAACCTCTCAAAGCTCTGGCCTCCTGGTCCCTCCACTGAGCCTGGTAGCAGACATAGGACCAGGGCTGCCTCCTCCCACCATCCTGAGTCTCTGCAGGACCTCCCTATGGGCCTGGAGGACTGTTGCAAAATTAACCCTAATCTAAAAGAAAAACATTTCACTTTGCAAGTTGGTGGTGTTTCTCTTTGCAGTTTACCCTTTCTCTTTAATCAGGACAATTCCCCCAAACAATCACACACACACACATATATATTTTTAATCCAAGAGGAAACATAGCCTGCTGAATGCAGCTTTGAAATCCCATCCAACTGCCGCTCCCGTTTTTTGAATTTCTATTTTTAGCCCTCAACTAAAAATGATTCAAAAAAAAAAAAATATTCCGGAGAAATCTGAGTTCTGTAGTGTTTTCCCCAAGGAAAGTCCTTCTGAAACAGAAGTGGGGAAGGAGGTGATGGGGATCGGGGTGGTGCAGTTTGCTGGAAGATGCCTCCCCCCTCCTTCCAGTCCCAAAGCTAGGACCTCATCCATTTCCCCAGTTTAACAGAATGCTTCTCCTTCTGCCCCCAAACACCGCATCTCCCTGTGCCTTCACCACAGAATGCTTTTCTTGGGTTAGAAAGCCTGACTTCTTGATTTTTTCCCCCCTGAGTTCAATGAAATCGCCTCAATAACCCTAGGGGGATAGAGGTTTCAGGACTGCTTAGAATGAAGCCATAGTATGGACAGACACTGCCTTTTGCTAGGGAACGTGGTCACCAGGGTGGAATGCGCTCATTGAGGGGCCGTGGCTGAGGACCAGGTCACTGATGAATGAATGAACAGATGGCACATCATTCAATCAATCAGTTCTGCAACAAATACCTACGAAGTGCCAATCACCGTGCTAAACCCATGATTTCATTTCAGTGGAACATATTGTTATTCAATTCCTACTGTGCGCTGCTACACACTGGGGACAAAGAGTGAACAAGACACACTGATTGCCACCACTGCTTTGTGATCTAGCTAGATTGTGGAGTGGCACTGTCCTATATGGTAGCTGTGAAACAGGTGTGACTACTGAACAAGTTGAAATGTGGTCAGTGTAATTTGAGAAAATGCCATTTCATTTTTATTTAGTCTTAATGAATTTAAATTTAAATTAAAAATTGAAGCAGCGTGAAATCGTTTTCTGTTAAACACAACATTATTATCCGTGGGACTTTATTTTACTTTAATGGCTGCATCACGTAAGATTTTATTCTTTATCACAATGCATGTATTAAGTGAGTGCATTGTTGCCAAAATCACATACTAATACATTATGAACCTACAAGCTGTAAACAGACTGATTCAGTTCAAGTGATAATTTTTTTTTCTGTATGTCATGTAACGTTATAATGTGCTAATTTGAATGCTTTATGCAGACAGCATAAGTTATGGCAAAACCTATGTAAATCATAGCTGGTAATTAAATTGAAATACTATTATTTTCATTATAATGCAGTGAATTCATTTTTCTAGTTCAAAAAATAAATATGGAAAAATTTTAAGTTTCAAATAAAAACATGCTATGATGTAGAACTGAGTGGAGATTACCCAGACAGTAATGGGAAGTAGAGGCTGGAAAAAGAAGCTGCAAAGTTCACGATGAAGGTCAATTGGGCAGAGCCAAAGAAGTTGTTTGTTGTATTAAAAAAAATAAAGATAATTAACTAGACAACATGAGGAGGCATTTTCTGCAAATAACACGTAGTGACTTTGATTTTAAAAAGCATCCCTTCCAGGCACCTGGGTGGCTCAGTGGGTTAAGCCTCTGCCTTCAGCTCAGGTCATGATCTCAGTCAGGGTTCTGGGGTCGAGCCCCACATCGGCCTCTCTCTTCAGCAGGGAGCCCGCCTCCTCCCCTCTCTATGCCTGCCTCTCTGCCTACTTGTGATCTCTCTCTCTCTCTCTTTCTCTCTGTCAAATAAATAAATAAATAAATACCTTTTTTTTTTTAAAAGGGTCCCTTTCAATAGTCAAAAAAGACTGAATTATCCACCTAAAATCAGAACTAAATGTCCTAACAAACTGTTTTTTTTTTTTAACACAATTTTAACAGAATCTGAGCTTGTAACTTTGACCAAGTATAAAGCCACTTTTAGAGGAAGAGATGGTAAAAGAAATTATTGTTTTAGCAATGGAGAGCCTATAGAATGTAAAACCTTTCTAATAAAATCAAAGATCAATTGATTTATAATTTGAAAACCTGCAGGTACTTTTCTATTGATTTAGATGAGTCAAGAGATAAAAGAGAAACTGGCCAATTAATATCTTAGGTATGTTTACCTTAAGACTTCCAAATTCAGAAAAAAATGTCAATTTTGCAGCCTATAAAACTGAACTCCTTGGGACGCCTAGGTGGCTCAGTTGGTTAAGCAACTGCCTTTGGCTCAAATCATGATCTCAGGGTCCTGGGTGGGATTAAGCCCTACATCAGGATCCCTGCTCAGCAGGGAGTCTGCTTCTCCCTCTCCCTCTGCGCCTTCCACCCCAGTGCTCTCTCTCAAATAAATAAATAAATAAACATCTTTTAAAAAATGTTGAACTCCTGAAGTAGGTTTTTTTTTTTTTTAATCTTTTACAGCTGTCAAAGAATTTCAGTCAGATATAAAAAAAAATTAGTTTCTATCATAATGGTACTATGACTAGCTGTTAGGTAAAAATCTAGACTTAGTGGAATCTTAAAATGAGAATGATGGTTTCCTCATTGGCTTTCTCTACTGTATGATACATACTGAAAATATCTGTACTTAGCTTTCTGAAGCAAACTCTCTGAAAAGCGTCATGGATACCGTTGTCAAAACTGTTTTGTATATGCATGCAAATGGAATCACTGCCAGTTTATAGAAATGTTGAAAGGAATCAAGGGCAATGAATTTAACGATTTCATGTTCTTTGCCAGTACTTGTTGATTGAATTGTGGAAGGGTTTTACAAAGATTTACTTTGCTGTTAACTCCAATTCAAGATTTTCTTTGAAACTGAAAGGATGCTTGCCAAATTCTCAATAATCAAAGACAAAAAAATGGCAATATGATTTATATTTTCTCACTGATACCACACCGGATATAAACAAGCTAAACTTGCAGCTCTGAGGAAAGGAAAAGCTTATTGTAACCTAACTAGACAGGTATGAGAATGCATGTTGTAACTGAGGCTTTTCATAATACAAACTAACAGTCAGCTTTTATACACTTAAGATGAATTGGTGTGCAGGAAATTTTAATTTTAACTGGCATAGCGTTGTAATTTGCAAAACCCACTGGAAAATTTTGAAGAAGGCTTTGTTGGTATTGATAAATTTAGTGGGGATTTTCAATTTATGTAATAGACCTCTGAACTCAATATGAATATTAAGTTGATGTAAGATTTAGTAAATTTACATGGTGTGGGTAGACACAGTTTTTTTTTTTTAATATTTTATTTATTTATTTGATAGAGAGAAATCACAAGTAGGCAGAGAGGCAGGCAGACAGAGAGAGAGAGGGGAAGCAGGCTCCCTGCTGAGCAGAGAGCCCGATGCAGGACTCGACCCCAGGACCCTGAGATCATGACCTGAGCCGAAGGCAGCGGCCTAACCCACTGAGCCACCCAGGCGCCCAGACACAGTTTTTTTAATTTATTTTTTTCTTTTTTAAGATTTTATTTATTTATTTGACAGAGAAACAGTGAGAAAGGGGACAACAAGCAGCAGGAGCAGGAGAGGGAGAAGCAGGGACCCCACAGAGCAGGGAGCTTGATGTGGGGCTCGATCCCAGGACCCTGGGATCATGACCTGAGCCAAAGGCAGACACTTAACAACCGAGCCACCCAGGCACCCCTAAACACAGTTTAAAAATTGATGTTTATTGCACAAAGTCAAATCAATTCTTCTGGAAAAGATGAATCAGTTTTGGAATGTGGATGTGAATATTAAAAGAAAATAATGTTTTGGTATTTGATTTGGTTACTAGAAAACTTTGAGTACATTTGGAGCAATTTGGGAATGGGAATCTGTTTTTAATTGTTCATTTTATAAAGCATAAGTACAGATCAAGTATTTTGAATGAAAATTTATTATCCAAACTAACATGTGCTGTAAATGTAACAGACCTATCAGATTTTGAAGACTTCAAAAAAAAAATGTATCCCAATACCTTTTAGACTTTATACCGATTTCACATGGAAATTGTAACATTTTGGGTGTAGTTGATTAAAAATATATGCATTAAAATTAATTTTACTTGTTTCTTTTAACTTTTTTTTTTAATGTGGCTACCAGTAAGTTTAAAATTACTTACATGACTTGCATTGTTTCAAATGGACAACACTGTTCTACAGACACAGATAAATATCACAGCACTCTTCATATTATATTCTAATGGCCTTCGGAGGAGGTTAGGGTTTCAAGTGAGCAAATAGAACATCTACCCAGCCTAGTCTTAGAATAATTAGTAGAGGGCACGGGCATTAGAAGTCAGCTACAAAAATATTAGGTCATCTGCTAAGTAGCAGATGATTGTAGTGATAATACATGAGAGCTTTTCCATTATCTATAGAACACTTTCCATCCCAATGACAAGCATCTGCCCTTGGGTTACCTCATTGTCAAAGTTCTAGGAGCGGGTTCTTTACTTAAACACTAAGCAAAGGCAAGAGGGTTGAATAACATGGGCTAAACTCAGGTGACCTAAATTGAGCCCAGACTAATCTGCAGAGCCACCAACCATTGGCAATCACTGTGGAATGTATTTACTAAAGATAAATGATGTTCCATGAGTTCACGAGTTAGGTCAGGATGTATCAGTTGATTACCATTTAGTAATAATAATATGATTTATAATGCACATGGTTTCAGTGGCATCTTGTCTCACAGGTGGAATGTGCCTATGTAACCAGCTCACTATGCGACCTCATAGTGAGGTGATGACCTGACCGGCCTTCTTGGTACCTAGGTGCCTCAGATGCATGCCGGTAGAGCTCAAGACCTGCAGACAAAGGATATCCTGTGCAACCCAGGTGCGGTGGGGAGTTGGGGTGGGGGGAGCTGGCACCTGAGATGTCTGGATCCTGGCACTGCATACCCGTCTCTGGCTGTTGCTGTACTATATCCCTTGTCTATAATAAAACTCCTCCATGAGGATAACCTGTATGAGTGCTGTGAGTCCTTTTGGCCATCAGACAATGTAACTCATGTGTTGTTCATGTAAGGGTTCATCAACTGATTGCCTCCCCAAGAGAGGAGGCAATAAATCAGACTGTCTAAAGCCTAAGCCCTGGAGTCCACCTGCCTGGGCTCGGATGGAGGCTTCATCCTTTGCTGAGTTTCCTCAAGTGAGTGCATTGACTGAATATTTGTGGCACCATAATTTATGGCATCCCAGTCCCCAGCCACTCTCCCCCATTTTATGTGGAAAACTAACCCTCAGCATGATAGTATTAGGAGGTGGGGCATCTGAGAAGTACTTAGGCCATGAAATGAAATCCCATTCAGAAATGGGATTAATGCCCTTACCAAAGGGACCCAGAGAGCTCCCTTATTTGGCCACGTAAGCATGCAGCAAGAAGATCGTCTACAGCCTGGAAAAGGGCTCTCATAAGAACACAACCATGTCGGCACCCAGATACAATCTTCCAGCCTCCAGAACAGAAAGAAATAGATTTCTCTTGTGGATAAGCCACCCAGGCTATGGTACTTTGGTACCTCAGCCCAAACCAAGATAGCAACCTAACTTAATGTGTACAATGGGAAATTAATAGTGCATAGCTCAAAGGATTTAATGAGTTTATCTGAGTGCAGGGTTTTATAAAGTTATCTGGCACAGAACAATACTTAGTGTTTACCACTTAACAGATTCTTAGAGTCCCAAGGAGCAAATTTGTACAAGTTTTCTGTCCTTGTTTTTAGCACCTAGGAGTTCATAAATATTGAGGTCTAGAAACAGAGCATGCCTCTACACAATTAAAAAGAACTAGTAATGACAAGAAGGAGCACGGGGATGATCATTTATCAATTTTCTCATTTTTCTAGAGAGGAAAGTAAAACACCAAGCTACCTTGACAAAACAATGGGATGCTGTAAGATAAAAAAAAAACATGCAAAACAAGTTCTGAAAATTACAGTCACACGAATGTAAGAGATCTTACTCTTGTCCCTTTTTATAACATCTCTTGGGAATTTCACCCTCTTCAAAGCTTTGCCCACTTAGGCAAAGTGACCATCGTGTGTACCCCTTCAGTCCTGACCTCTGTGCTAGCTCCTATTTCTACAACCCAAATTGTCCACTGATGGTCCTCCCCACAGACTAGGCAAGAATAGCAATGCTGAATATACGGTTTTGCACTCGTGCTTTCCTCCTAGCCTCCCAACACCCTAGCTTTCCAGGGGCATGGAAATCAATGTGGGGTACTGACACTGGTGCTGGGCCTGTTTGCAATCAGATTCATTCCTTGCCTCCCCCCTGCTCTGCTCAGGATCCCCAAGACAGGTGACTTCTGGAGGCTCAATTCTCAAGTTTCCTGTGTCAAGTAGCTTCTTGCAGAGTTCCCCTAATGGAAGGGGCTGGCTGGTGTTTTGAAAGCAGAGAGGAAGGGAGAAGCCAAGTTATATCCCCACACCTTCTTTCTGCCTAGGGTGATCAGCAGGAACAGCATCTCATGTGGGCTTGCCTTCATCCCAACCTCCAGAGATGACCCTACCCTTGGGCTCCAGTAAAACCACCTCTTCTCTTTGTCCTTCCAGTCTAGGCATGGCTGAGGCTTCTATCTGTTGCTGACCTTCTGAGAAGCATCACCCACCTTTCAACATTCTCATGATGACTCATAACATGTGACTTACTGTGTTTAAGAGTTGGTTTTTTCTCTTAGAAAACTCTATGAGTATACAAATCCGTAGTGAGTCTGTCGCCACAAGTCATACATGCACACCAGTGTCCTTATTTTCCCATGAGCCTTCAGGGTCTGCCAGTCAGACATCAAAGCCATCTGATCAGTGCTTTCAAAACATCCATGGAAGCCATCAGAGGGCTGTCTCCACCATCACATCACAATGCCTCCTGCTGTCATCCCGTTGCTTAGCCTCAGAGGTACTCAGCCTGCAGATAGCTACTTCCCCTCTACCCAGGAAGGCATAATACCTCACCAGTTCATAATTTCCTGGTGGGGAGGCATTGGTGGGGGAGGGCTCCTGCATGGGAATTTTCAGTAAAATTATTCTCACTGATTGATCTAACTGTATAATGTCAAGCTTTGAATGGGCAGCATGTAAGCACAATCAGATAAAAGAGTACTATTAACACCTTAGAGCAGAGAAAAAGAACCCAAGGGTAAATTGCACAAAATTCAGAACTTGAAGAGGTCTTACTTTAATAAAGGTACTAGCAAACTGAATGTCAATGAGTCATAAAGCTTAGAGTTAGAAGCATTCTTAGATGACATTGAACTCTAGCTCTTCAGCTTGCAAAGAAAAAACCGGAGCCCCCACACACCCCAAAAGTAAGCCATATGTCCACGGTCACTGGCTAGTAAATGACACAGGAAGGACTAGAACCCAGATAGGTACCTTTTCTTTAGACCCTTGTTTCTCAACATATGTGGACGAGCAGCACCAGCACCTCCGGGGAAAGTTTTAAGAGATGTAGATGTCAAGCTATAAGCCAGACCTCTGCCTTTAGAGTCTGCACTGTAGAACTCCCCCAGCTGACTTGCATACACATTATAATTTGATCCTGACTGGCAGGCCCCGGAGGCTGATGGGAAAATAAGGGCAATTGGTTTACGTGTGTGATGTGTGAATCCAGGTCCATTACTCATTTGTACACTCAGAGCTTTCTAAGAGAAATGAACCACCCTCTGATTCCTCTGGGGCTTTCAAGTCCACCCACAGCCAGAGCTAAGAAAGAGATGTTCTCCATTTCTTGAAAAGTACTTGCTCTGTAACTTACAGCAGGAGCTGATATTGAAATTCATAAACACAGGAAGGAAAAGTGTAAATGATGGAGAATGAGGACTTTTAGATTGGCTTTGCTGCTTGGCACTCACTTGTATGACTTGAAAAAAGCTTCTAAGAACCAGAGCCTGGGACACAGAAGGCACTTGATAAAAATGTGTTGAGTAAATGAATAAAACCTTGTCATACATGGAGAAGAGATTCCAGGACACAGACTCTCAATATCCAAGTTAATACCCATTTGTGGAGCATCTGTGACGTGCATGCTAGGTGCTGGGTGAGGTATGGAGATACCTTCATGACTAACTTGTTGACTGAGAAGCTCACGGCCTGCTGGACAAACTTTTAGAATGTGTGTTCCTAGAAAGCAAGAACTTATCTTCCCTCTTCTCTCTTTAAATGTGCCCTGCACACAAAGATAAGCTTTGCCAATATTCACAAGTATCGTTTTAATTGGAAGCTTTCCACACCCCATTCATACAGTGGGAATTGTTGAGTGATGGGGGTCGATTGGGATATGAGAGTTTGGCTTCTCTACCTTTTGTGCTTTTGGATCTATCCCCTACTGGGATTGGGAAATCCTTCTTATCTAATCTCTCCACATTCCCTCCATCTGCCCCTTCTCTGTAGAGCGCTGAGTCTCAGGCCATTTGAGGAAGAGACAGAGGTCAGTTATTTCACTGGAGCAATGGCCCCCCGTGTCCTGGGCCAGTTGCTGAGTGACTTCATGGTTTCCCCTCCACAAGGCACCTCCGCCCGTAGACTGCCTGAGTAGCTGCGCTGAAAGTTATCCTTGAGTTTATCTTGAGTTGAAAATTCCATTATCGCTTCCTGGGCTGGGCCCGCGCCCAGCTACACTCTTCACTGTGGCTGAGACTTGGAAACAGATAAGAGACGGAAAGAATTCATCAAAAGCTGGTCACTCTGTCTTTCGGCAGAAAGGGACTTTAGCCAAATGTCAACAAGAGAAAAGGAAGTAAAGGCTTCAAGGTCTCTTGTTGGGGTTCACAGCAGGGAATGTTGTCTAGAAAGGCTCTGGCTGGAAAGAAGGTATGGCCTCTTAGCTCAAATAGCAATGATGAGTCAACTAGACTTCAATTAAAAAAGAAATTGCAACAATGAGGATGACGATGCCAGGCAAGATTACTAAACTCCTCACATGTGCCAGGCACAGTGCTAGCTACTACGTTACCTGCATCATCGCATTATTTCATTTAATCTTCACAACAACCCTACAAAATAGATACCTTTTTCTTTTTTTTCTTTTTACCATGTCCCTTTTACAAACGGATTCTGCAGGTTCTGAAAGAAATACAACTTAAATTCATTGAACTTTATATATTAGGCCCTACGCTAGGATTTTTCCATAAGATACGTGAGACAGTAAATATTATCAGTCAATAAGTATTATCTCATTCACTTAAGGAATAACTACTAAATTCTATCAGGTGTCAGTTACCCTGTATTCACTGTCTCATTACTGCTAACGACAATTCTAGAGACAGATCGCGTCATCACCTTCTCAGAGAAGAGCACCATTAGATTGTCTCCCTTCCTCCTTCCTTCTCTCCTCCCTCCCCCCTCCCTTTCCTCTTCCCTGCCTCCTCCCCCTTCCTCCTGCGCCCTGCCTTCCCTTTCTCTCCTCCCTCCCTCCCTCCTTCTCTCTTTCTTCTTTCTTCCTAGTGAAGAGTTACTAAATGCTAGCTACATTCTTTTTAATTTTTTAGCTTAAAAAATGCCTTTTAAAACTTTTATTAAATTTATTTATTTTTTTAAAATAAACCTATAATGTATTTTTATCCCCAGGGGTACAGGTCTGTGAATTGCCAGGTTTACACACTTCACAGCACTCACCATAGCACATACCCTCCCCAATGTCCATATCCCCACCCCCTTCTCCCAAACCCCCTCCCCCCAGCAACCCTCAGTCTGTTTTTTGAGATTGAGTCTTTTATGGTTTGTCTCCCTCCCAATCCCACCTTCTTTCATTTTTTTCTTTTCCTACCTCCCAACCCCTCCCCCCACATTGCATCTCCACTTCTTCATATCAGGGAGATCATATGATAGTCGTCTTTCTCCAATTGACTTATTTCACTAAGCATAATACCATCTAGTTCCATCCACGTCTTCGCAAATGGCAAGATTTCATTTCTTTTGATGGCTGCATAGTATTCCATTGTGTGTGTGTATATATATATATAAACCACATCTTCTTTATCCATTCATCTGTTGATGGGACATCTAGGTTCTTTCCATAGTTTGGTTATTGTGGACATTGTAAATGCTAGCTACATTCTTGGACTGGGAATAGAATGGTATATGAAGGAGATGAGGTCCTGAGCTCATGAAGCTTATTTTGCAAAAACATAAACAAATGAATAAAAAAAAGACAGTGTTAGGTAGTTGTGATAGAACCCCAATCTGACGAAGGCAGCAGACAACAGAGGACAGCACACAACCTTGTGGGTGGTAAAAGAAATCACCCAAGGCAGAACCGAGGAGCTAGAAGTCTACTGAATATAGTGCAAGGGAGCTACAGGAAGGACATACAGCAAGGGAGAGACAGTCTGCCAGAGACGCTGTTAGAGACTGTAGTTGGGGGAAGTGAGGAGGGATGAGAATGTATGGAATTTTCCTTTCTTGGTACCTGTGTCGGGTTGTGAGTAACCCACTGGTCAGCGAGGGCCTATGGCTATTTTGAGGTGGATCACCTAAGAGCCCGTTTGCATTCAGCCCTGCGGTCACTGTGGCCCTTCTACCTTGCTCAGGTTTCCATGGCTCAAGCCTGTTGCCTAAAAGCAGCCTCTCTAGTGGCAAAAACTACCCTGATATATATGAGACAGAGTTATATGACAGAAAGTGACTGGGAGCTACTGTAGGTTCAGGGTCCTCTGGGGAGGTGACATTTCAGGTGAGAACTGAATAGCAAGACAGAGTCCTGCAAAGACGTCAGAACAAAGCCCTGCAGGCAGAAAGAACGGCTAGCGCAGAAATCCTCAGGCCTGGAGTATTCACGGAGCGCAGGAGCTGAATGACCAAGGTGGGAGGAGAACAAGGGACAGTCACAGAGGCAGGCAGGGAGCATGGATTTGGGAATCTCTTCCAAATGGAAAGTCCTGGGCAGGGAAGAGGGCCTAATGGGGCAGAAGGTATGTTTCAAAGCTCACTGTGGCCTCTGTGATGAGAAATAGGCTCTGGAAGCAAGGGTGCAAGGAGGTAAGTCTGTACTGAGGCTGTTACAGAATTTCAAAAGAGGGATGATGGTGGCTCTGAGGGGGATGTGGTAGGGAGACGGGAAGGGTGGGTGGCTGGTTGGGAACACTGAAGTGATGCTATGCAAGACCCATTTTTGTGGCCCCAGGATACTGGGTAAGTAGTTTGAGGGCAAAGTTCAGTCTTTGTAGTTTCTGCAGAGGTTGGCTGAGAGCCTGGCATTTTATAGGTAATTAATAAATATTTGTTGAACTGAATCGATGCTTAATGTTCATTGGATTGTTGGATCTGTTTGCCTATCAAAAAGCGCAAGATAGGGACGCCTGGGTGGCTCAGTTGTTAAGAATCTGCCTTCGGCACAGTTCATGATCCCAGGGTCCTAGAATCAAGCCCCACGTGGGATTCTCGCTCAGTAGGGAGCCTGCTTCTCCCTCTGCCTGCCCCTCCCCCTGCTTGTTCTCTCTCTTTCTGAGAGAGAATCTTTATTTTTTTATTTATAAATAATTTTTATTTATAAATAAATAAAATAAATTTATAATTATAAATTATCATATATAATATATATTATATAATATTATAATTAATTACGTAATTATAATTATATATTATATTATATATATAAATTATTTATAAATAAATAAAATCTTAAAAAAAAAAAAAACCTCCAGACATACACCAGGAGAAGGTCTAAGGCAACTCCCCCCACTTACAGCCCCCATAATATTAAAATTGAAGAAATCAGATGTGAACTAGATCCGATTAAATTTAGCGTTTGTGGAGCATCTTTGATAATATGGGGATCAAAACACCTTCCCTGGAGAGCTGGTTTGGAACAGAGAGGTGATATTTGTGAAGAACTCCAGCATACTGCCTTGTTTTGAGGAAGAAGTTCAACAAAGGTAGGCTGTCAAATGGAACAAGGCCCTTGGGCCTCAAAGGCCTTTTAAGACAGCACCCACCCACTATCATCCTTATACAGGGAAGAGAGGGAGGAAGGAAATATGGAATGACAGTAAGGACCTCTAGAAATCTGTTCCTCCACTAACGCAATGAGCACGCCAGCAAAAAATCATGAAAATCAACATTTGCAGAAGTCTGGAAATTATTCAAAGGCTTGCAACACTCTGAGGAGCATTTATTCCAGGAAAATAAAAAAAGGCTAAAATTTGGTAAGAACAGAGTTCTGTGGATTTTTAACATACTCTCTTCTCATTTCCCCCTCCTGAGTTCTGTGGTAACCTTGAAAACCAGCAGCTCCGCCACCACAGCAACTTGTGAAAACCAACAGGCTAGCAGTCACTGGAGGGGGCAGAAGGGACTGGAATGCCTCAAAATTCCCAACTCTAGAGAATTGGCACTATTTGACCTGTCTAGCAGTATTCTGGAAAGTCCTACTTAGAGGGCTTGTCTTTATTTGACTAGATTCACAACTTCTTAGTGGGAAAAGCCCTAGCCTCAGGATATTTGTTGGAAAAAAACTCATAGTTGCTTGGGGTAACAATACAAGTTGGGAAAAACAAGAGACTGGCCAAAAAGCTCCAAAGCTCAAAGGGAAGATTTAAGGAACAAGAGGTTCACAGGGGGGCTTTAAAATCTCCTATGTATTTCTGGCAAGATAGAAGGACGTGTTCATGTGAGGTGGCTATGTGCATGCCCAGGAAAAACCCGACGAAGCCAGAATCCTCACCTCTGGCTGGAGGGACTGCGTAAGCATGAAATGAAAGCAAAGGCAGTGTTAAAAATTACGGGACTGCTGAAGGCATGCCCCCAAACACAACCAGAGTGGGAGCCTCAGGGGTTTAAGGAAATCTCTGTCCTATCTTAGGTGATCAGTAAACTGAGCAAAGACTTCAGTAGCCATATGTGAGAGGGAAAATAGACTATACAGAATTATTCTAGGAAAGTCACTAAACAAACAGCAACAACAGCACACAGCAACATCAGAGGAGAAGTGATCTGATTAGAGTTGTCACATTACATTATTTAAATGTCCAGTTCTCACAGAAAAGGCCCCCAAAGGCCAAAGAAATCTTGATAAAGAAAAACAAAGCTGGAGGTATCAGAATTCCAGATTTCAAAATATCCTACAAAATTGTAGTAATCCAAAAAGTGTGGTATGGCACAAAAATAGACACACAGATCAAGAGAACAGAATAGAGAGCCCAAAGTTAAACCTATGTTTATATGGTCAATTCATCTAAGACTGTGGAGGCAAGACTATACAATGGGGAAAAGACAGTCTCTTCAATAAATGGTGCTGGAAAATCTGAACAGCTACATAGAAAAGAGTGAAATTGGATCACTTTTTAATACACACAAAATAAACTCAAAATGGATTAAAGATCTAAATATGAGACCTGAAACCATGAAAATTCTAGAAGTTACAGGCAGTAACTTCTCTGACACTGGTTATAGCAACATTTTTCTTAACATGTCTCCTCAGGCAAGGGAAACAAAAGTAAAGATAAACTGTTGGGGCTACATCAAAATAAAAAGCTCTTGCAGGGTGAAGGAATGATCAACAGAACAAAAAGACAACCTACTGAATGGCAGAAGATATGTGCAAATAATATATCTGATAAGGGGTTGATATAAAAAATATATGAGAAAGTATACAACTCAACACCAAAGAAAACCCCACAAACAGTCCAATTAAAAACGTGGGCAGGGGGGGGCACCTGGGTGGCTCAGTAGGTTAAGCCGCTGCCTTCCGCTCAGGTCATGATCTCAGTGTCCTGAGATCGAGCACCGCATCGGGCTCTCTGCTCAGCAGGGGCCTGATTCCTCCTCTCTCTCTGCCTGCCTCTCTGCCTGCTTGTGATTTCTCTCTGTCAAATAAATAAATAAAATCTTTAAAAAAAAAAAAAAGTGGGCAGAGGACATTTTTCCAAAGAAGACATACAGACAACCAACAGACACATGAAAAGATGCTTAACATCATTAACCATCAGGGAAATGCCAGTTAAAACCACAATGAGATATTACCTCACACCTATCAAAATCTCTAAAATCAAAAAGGAAAAAAAATACAAATGTTGGCAAGGATGTGGAGGAAAGGGAACCCTTGTACGCTGTTGGTGGGAATTTAAATTGGTCCAGCCACTGTGGAAAAGAGTAAGTTTCCTCAAAAACATAAAAATATTATTACCATATAGTACAGTCATTCCACTACTAGGTATTTACCCAAAGAAAATGAAAACACTAATTCTAAAGCACATAGGCATCCTACGCGTATTGCAGCATTATTTAAAAGGGCCAACTTGTGGAAGCAACCCTAAGCATCCACTGAAAGACAAATGGATAAGGAAGAAGTGGAAGACATATATGAAATATCACACAGCTATAAAAATGTTAAAAAGATCATGCCATTTATGACAATGTGAATGGACCTTCAGAGTCTAATGCTAAATAAAATAAGTCAGATTGAGAAAGGCAAATACCATATGACTTCACTCATAGGTGGAATAAAAACAACAACAAACAAAAAAATGAGTAAACAAAGAGCAGAATCAGACCTATAAATCAGAGAACAAACTGATTGTTGCCAGAAGGAAAGGGGGTAGGGGCAGAGGTAAAATGGGTAAAGGGTAGTGGGAGATACAGGCTTTCAGTATGGAATGAATACTTAATGGGAATAAAAAGCACAGCATAAGGAATATAGTCAATGATATTGCAATAGCATTGTATGGTGAGAAATGGTAGCTACACTTGTGAGCATAGCATAATGTATAAACTTGTTTAAGCACTAGGCTGTATACCTGAAACTAATGTAACAGTGGGTCAACTAAACACACACACACACACACACACACACACACACACACACACACGTCCAGTTTTCAATAAAAGGTAGTTCTTTGAAAAGATCAACAAGATTGATTGAATAAACTTTGGCTGACTAGGTAGACTTACCAGAAAAAAAGAAAAGAAAAAAAGAAGAAGAAGACATAAGTTACTGAAATCAGGAATGAAAGAAGAGATACCACTACTGATTTTATAGAAATTAAGAGAAATAATACGGGAAACTAGGAACTATGCCAACAACTTAGATAACCAAGATGAAATAGAGAAATTCTTAGAAAGACAAAACTACTGGAATTGACTCAGGAAGAAACAGAAAATCTGAATAGACCTACAACAAGCAAAGAAGTTGAATTAGTAATCTTGAAACTTCCCATAAAAAAAATTCATGCCTGATGGCTTTACTGGTAAGTTCTACCAAAAACATTGAAAGAATTAACACAAATCCATCAAAAACTCTTAAAAAAAAAAAAAAAAAGAAGACAAGGGAATACTTCCCAACTCATTCTAAGAGCCCTGAATTATCCCAGTATCAGAACTAGACAAAGACTCACAAGAAAAGTACAGATCAATACCTTTTGTAAACACAGACACAAAATTCCTCAACAAATTACCAGTAAATGGGATCTAGCAACACATAAAAAGGAATTATAGACCATGACCAAGGGGGAATTATTCCAGGAATGTGAGCTTGTTTAAAATTAAAAAAAAAAAAAATCAATCAATGTAGTAGATCACATTAATAGAATAAAGTTTAAAAAAGTCATCATCTCAATAGACATAGAAAAAGTATTTGACAAAATCCAATACCCTTTCATTATAAAAAAAAATCACACAACAAAATAAGAATAAAACTTCCACACTCTGATAAAGACATTAAAGAAAAACCCTCTACTAACATCATAAAAGTTTTCCTCTTAGAATAAGGAAAAAGCCCAGAATGTCCATTCTTGCCACTTCTATTTAACATTGTAGTGAAGTTCAATTTCTAGCCACAATACTTAGGCAGGAAAAAAATAAAATGCATACAGATTGAAAAGGAAAAATTAAAACAATCTCTATGTCAGGTGACATGATCTTATAAGTAGAAAATTATAAAAATCCACCAAAAAAATCTGTTAGAGCAAATAAATGAGCTCAGCAAGGATGCAGAATGCCAGATCAGTACACAAAAATCAGTTTTATCTCTGCAGAAAAGCAATGAATAATCTTAAAATGAAATTTAAAAAGTGAATTTGGTTTCTAACAGTATAAAAAATTATAAAATATTAGAAAAAATTTAACTAATGGGGCTCCTGGGTAGTTCAGTTGGTTGAGCATCTGACTCCTACTTTGGTTCAGGTCATATCTCAGGGTTGTAAGATCAAGCCCTGTGTTGGTCTCTGTGCTGGGCATGGAGCGTGCTTAAGATTCTCCATTTCCGTCTCCTTCTGCTCTTCCCCTAAGTCTCTCTCTCTCTCTGAAAGAATGAAAAAGAAAGAAAGAAAGAAAGAAAGAAAGAAAGAAAGAAAGAAAGAAAGAGGGAAATTTAACAGAAAAGGAGAAAGTCTTGAATGTTGAAATCTATAAAATATCACTGGAAGAAATTTAATAAATGGAAAGATATGCTGAATTCATGGATTGGAAGATTTAATGTTCTTTAGATGACCATCCTCCTCAAATTAATCTACGGATTCATTGCGATCCTTATCACAACCCTAGGTGGCTTTTAGGCAGAAATTAACAAACTGACCCCGAAGTTCATAGGTAAGTGCAGTAGGTCCCAGAAGAACTCTCCCAGGAAAATCTCAAAAAAGAAGGTCAAGGATAATGTTGTGGAACATGATGATCAGTTTTATGTCTCAACTTGGCATAAAGAGGATGAAGTACTAATGCATGCCACAACAAGAATAAATCCCAAACCATTTTGCTAAGTGAGAGAAGCCAGATACACAGGGACAAACAGTATATGATATGTATATGAAATATCTAGAATAGGCAAACTTACAGAAACATGAAGTAGATCAGAAGTTACCAGGGGATGAGAAAAGTTTCTTTATGAGATGATGAGAATGTTCTAAAATAAGATAGTAGTGAGGGTTATACTACTCTGTAAATATACTAAAAACACTAAGTTTTATGCTTTAAAATGGTCAATTTTATGGTATGTGAAAAATATGCCAGGAAAACTGTTATTTTAAAAAAAGCGGGGTGGGGGCTGGGGGGAGAGTCCTGTCTTTCTAAACCAGCATTTAACAAATACACTGAAAATAAGTTAATATATTCATGGGGTCCTCTGCCTCTTGAGATCTGGCACTTGATGCTGACACACCAAAACTTTGAACATCCATTCCCATAACTGATGCTGATCTGGCCCCAGGAATCATGTCTCTATGTCTCTTGCCCTATGTCCTTAGAACAGAAGGCAAGTGGGATTCTATACTATGATGATCTGTTGTGTCACCACTAGTGGAAGAGATGGACATGCTCCTGCTTCGAGCCCAGGAAGGACTGCAGTGACAAAAGCACTTCAGTAAGAGAAAAGCTAATCAACTTGACAAATTCTTCCTCAGTGTGTGCCTGCACAACAAACTTCCATTCCCAATACTGCCAAGCATCTACTTTCTTGTTTTTCTTTCCATTTCTTTAAATTCTGAAAGTTCTTACAAATTAAAATAATATCTGCAAGATTGGGGTGCCTGGGTGGCTCAGTTGGTTAAGCATCTAACTTGGTTTTGGTTCAGGTTGTGATCTCATGCCTTACCTATATCAGCCTCCATGTTCTGTGGGGAGTCTGTCTGGGATTCTCTTTCTCCCTCGCCTTCTCCCTCAGCCCTTCCTCCACTCTCTCTCTCTCTAATAAATAAGGCCTTTAAAAGAGAATAACATTTGCAAGATTTTGTTCTCATGGCTGAGAATAATTCTGCAGTACTCAGTGTTATGAGTTGAATTGTGTTCCCTCAAAATTCATATGTTGAAGGCTTAATCCCCAGGACCTCAAAATGTAATCTGATTTGGAAGTAGGGTCTTTATAGAGGTAATTACATTAAAATGAGGTAATTGGAGTGGGTCCTATTATGACTGGCATCATATAATGATAAAAAGGGGAAATTTGGAGACATGCACTTGGAGGGAGAATGCCATGTAAATATCATGGCAGAAATCAAGATGATGTATCAACAAGACAATGAATTATGGCAAATCACCAGAAGAACAGAGCAATCCTCACGGCCTTCAGAAAGAACCAACCCGATCAACATCTTGGTCTAGGATTTCTAGCTTCTAGAACTGTGAGACAGTAACTTTCTGTGGTTTAAGTCAGTTCAATATTCTTTGTTACAGTAGCTGTAAAAAACTAATATATTAAGCAGCTCGTATTGTTCTTAAATTTGTGCATGTATAGGATAATATGTGAAGCATGATGCTGATTTATATGATGAAATCATATTATATATCATATTTTAGAATAGTATGATACATTAATATAATATTTTATAATATAATGTATACTATCATGTGATTATTTATCATGACCCCAAACATAATATATTACATAAGAATATATAATAGAATAATATATAGAATATATATTATAATATAGGTTGATTATATTTCATAATACATTGTGAAATAATGTGATTATTTATCACATGACCCCATTTTTTTTTTTAAAGATTTATTTATTTGATAGAGAGAGAGAGAGAGATCACAAGTAGGCAGAGAGGCAGGCAGAGAGAGAAGGAAGCAGGCTCCCTGCTGAGCAAAGAGCCCAATGTGGGACTTGATCCCAGGACCCTGGGATCATGACCTGAGTCAAAGGCAGAGGCTTTAATCCACTGAGCCACCCAGGCATCCCCATGACCCTATTATTATGTTTGAATATAATATATAAAGTTCTTACTTCATTTGCTATAATTGTTAGCAAATTGAACTATTGCTTTAGGAATTTCATTGATAATTATAGCTGTTATTGGCTCGGTGGAGTACAGTTTCTTCAAATTAAAATTAGTTTTAAAAAGTAAAAATTACAATAACTCAAGAAAGTTTATCTAATTTGACATTGTTATGAAAAGAATACATGCTAAAATCTTGTGGAAAAATTTGTAAAATAACAGAGATAGTCATTTTGCTGAACTGAAGGCAATAAAAATTTTGATGGAACTAATATATAACAATCTATGAATCATACATATATATCATTATATATACATAATATCTAGCCATGAAAAGAACACCCAGAGAAGCATAATAATGATTAAAAGTAGTCATTTTTGATAGTTCTTGGCTTTTAGTCATATACAAACCATAACTTTTAAGTATTTTTTGATTTTGTCATTATGAAGGTATATTTGTCAATGTAGGAGGACAGAACATATTTCATTTAGCAGTTTGCTAGCTTGATTTATAACTTTTAAATATTTAGACGCGTGGTATGTGGGCCTCCACTTGTATTCATGCCCCAGGCCCTGTAATTGTCAGGGGTGGGCCAGGACCCAGCAATGACAGAAGAAATAAAGCCTGAAGCTATAAACAGAAGCCAAACTAATGTCTCAGACTTGCTCCTACTATACCCTGAAATGCCATTCTGCAAGCTTCATGTGGAAACCTGATGTAGTCCCTACAAGGGTGACAAGTGTCTTACTACCTGTGCCTTCCTGGGCCATTGTCTCAAGGACCCTACAAGTCATTCTCATCCAGGTGCTGTGTGGCTCTGTGATCTTAAGTGGCACAAGGCTCTCACCAGGTTCCTAATACTAATACATTTCACCGTTCCCAGTGTTAAGGCTGTGTCATGGGCTTGCACTGTATTCCTTTGCGGGGGCTCCGCTGTGCCACCCGCAAGTAAACAGAGCGACGTTACAGATACATGTCACTCCTACTGGTGATATAAGGCTTGCAGAGCAGTCGTCAAAGCTACGATAGTCACCCTGTATCACTTTGTTGGGTTCTACCTGTCCTCTTGTGGCCAGGTTTGCCTGCTTGCTGGGGGATATGAGCGAAAGGAGACTAGCACTCTATCTGGGACCTAGTCTCAGAGAAGAACACTTAGGAACAGGGTTAAGTGGTGGCAGCTGAGAAAAGAACAAGTAGGAGAGGTCACTGGTTTCTAAGGAAAAGAGAAAAAAAGTGCATCAAAATACCAACTGAGCTAACTGAACCTAATAAGAATAATAATAATAAAATACACACACACAAATCCCCACCAACTGCTGGGATGCCTGTGTGGCTTAGTCGGTTAAGCATCTGACTCTTGATTTCAGCTCAGGTCATGATCTCAAGGTGGTGATGCAGCCCTGCCTGGAGCTCGGTGCTTAACAAGGAGTCTCTTGGAGAATTTTGTCTCCTTCTCCCTCTGCCCTCCCCCCACTATCCCTGTGTGCTCTCTCTCTCTCATGTAAATAAATACATATTTTTAAAAAGAAAAGAAAGGGAAAATGTCATTGTCGATGCCCAAGGACAAAGACTGACCTGCAAAAGGTCCCATGGGATTTCCAACTTCAAGTATATTTTACTATAGCTCCCTCCAGCAAACATGGCGACTGGCTATACATTTCATGCTCTCGCTGACTAAGCTGATGGATAATCAGATTGCTAACATGAAACAGAAGGGCCTGACATCAAAGGATACTTTCAGCTGTGACTGAGCATCTTTTAGGATATCAATATCCTCTCTCCAGACATCAGCTCACGAACGCCGTATACTATCTTTGCATAAAATCAAAAACCATGAGAAACTCCGACTGGGCTCATCAGAAAGACGGTAGCAAAGGAAGAATGAAAACTTCAAGAAGGAAGGGTATAGAAATGCTTAAAAATAATTTTGATAATAAAAAAGGAATTCTCTGATGCAAATACAACAGTCAGAACATCAACAGCCCGGGGTGCTTCATAGTAAAGGCAGATTAGTGAACCGAATTCATCCACCTCGAACACAGATTATCTGCCCCATTTGAAACACAGATTAGCAGGAACAAATAAGGCACAGGGGTGGGAAGCATTTTTACAGCAAGTAACGCAAGTTTTAATCTTTGTTTAAAGAAGACTTCAAAAGGATTCCACATATCGGCCAATAGTGAGATCGTTAAAAAAAAATAATTAACTTCAAGAATGCAACACGGAGTGACCATGTTTCTGACTTGTTTTAAGATCAATCAACATTTTCTACCTAGATAAGTAGAATGCAATTAGCACTTGGGTGATTTTAAAGGCTCTTTTACAGTTGCCTTTAATCGACTGACGAAATAGCAGAACGGGGTGGCTGAAGGCCAATGTTTATTTTTACCCATTACCTGTTTTATTAATGGGACTGTGGGCCACCAGGCCCTCCAGGCACACACAAATATATTAAAATATCCCACACTATAATTAAGTGGCACAGAGGGGATTAGAACAAATGCAGTGGCTATTATATTTGCCGTCGGTGTAGTCTAGGTCAGACATTCTGATGCTCTTGTGGTAAAGCCAGTGAATTTTATTTCCGAAGTCTACAAAACATGGGACAGATCTTCTTGCAGAGTGAGGGTTTTAAAAAATGGCTCTTATCCCCCAAGTAAAAATACACATAAAGAAAAATGCCCCAAGTGGATGCTGAGACAGTGAAGGAAAGGAACTCCTTAGCCAGAGGAAAAGACAAATGCATCATGAATGGCATCAGTTTAAGAAACAGGATCTTTACAGTCCACTAACAAAAGGACTCAAAATGAATCAAGCCCATGTAACTCTTAGTCCTAGCGGCAGGCTTTCCCTCCTCTCCTGTGTGAGTCAGAACTTCTGCCTCTGAGTTTTTTAAAGGGAATACCAATAAAGTGATCGCCTAACAGTTGGCCTGTTCCATAATTCTAGAGCATCAGGAATGCAGTGCATGCAGAAACACAGAAGAGATCCTTGGAGGCTCCAGGCCTAACCCTGCCCTGTATCATTTTCTTGTTTGATTTGACCAAATCCATTATTGTAACTAAATGTTAGATTGATTTTAAAATAGAAAATGTAAGTAGATTTTTGCTTTCATCAACATGCTGAGAATCAGTGAGAGAATCAACCACACTTGAGGTTAATGCCAATGCCATTCTCTTGTCAATCTTCGTATCAGAGAAAAAGCAACATGGAATGAAGGTAGGGCAACAGGCAAGGAAATCTGGAAACAGCATTTTGGCTCAAGCAGAGGTCAACATTGCCTTTGCCCTAAAAACTCCTGGAGAAATACTTGAAAGCGACACAGATAAACAGGAACAAATAAGGAGATAGAAGTACTTACGAGGATCCTGGACTTGCGGTAGGAGGGGGCCCTAGAGAAATGAAAGGAAGACAAAAGAAACAGTCAGGCTGGATCACTGGAAGGTGAGCCTGGGTATAGTCAAACCATCACGGATGAAAGTTAACCACCGCGAGGGGATATTTATTTTTCTGGGATTTATTATTTTGTTTTCGTTCTCCACAATCACCTCTACAAAAAAACGTACCAGTAAGAACCTATCTATCTAGAGCCCACAGTTCAGGAAAGCGCTAGAACAAGTGCTGACAAATGAGTCACTATAGTAGGCGTTCTTCACTACACGGGGGATTTGCTGTGGGAGGCTGAGTGGTCACAGGAGCACGCCGGCTGAGGCGGGAGAGGTGTTGGCTGGCAGCTGGGCAGACGGGGGGGGGGGGGGCATACATGTCATAGACTTTCCCCTCTGCTCTCTCACTGGCATGATGGTTTCGAGCAGGGCCGTGGCACCAGACAGACCTGTTCTGCTCTTTACTAACTGGGCAACCCTGCACATGGTCCTTAACCACTGGCCTTGGTTTACTTACTTGTAAAATGGGTGCACCTGGACTGGCTTTAAAAATGGTCTCAGTTTCTGGGCACACAGGATATTTTCAGTACGTGCCCATTCCCTCCCTCCTCACCCCGGTGGAGGCCTTCCCAGGCAGAAGGGGGCTTACCAAACTTGACGAATAAGACTCCAGTGGTAGAAACCACCTTCTTGCCATTCGTTGCCACACACTGGAAGTAGCCTGTGTCCGTGGTGTCGAGGTTTCTAATCCGCAGCCTGGAGCCGTAGTTGGTGGCCCGGAAGGAGATCCTCCGGGGCTCTTGCACCACAGGTGCATCATTTTTGAACCAGCGGATGGTGGGAGGTGGGTTCCCAGAGACTTTGCAGTGCAGTTCCGCGGTCTGCCCGAGGGACGTGGTGATGTTATTCATCGGTTCATCGAGGGTCAGGTAAGAATCTGCGAGGACAGGGCAAAGGAGGCAGGTGAGAGGGGCAGACGGCTAAGGGCACCTCCACGTGACCCAAATCCACTCCGGTGTGCCCCAGGATCCCAGAGAGACTGCACAGGAGGGGCATGGTGGAGACAGACCGGGCACGAGATTACAGAGATTATCCCATGACTGTGGAACAATCACCCACGGAGCCTGCTGCTAACATCTTGTCATTAATCCTCACTGAAAACCCAAAGTTTTCAAACGACCGTATGGTAACCCATGGATAAGGAAACGTCCTTTCCAAGCCAAGACAGAATGAGATTTTGTGTTGCAAAGTCTAAGAAAAATACACAGTCTTTGTGATAGACTCAAACAATACTGTGAAGAAGAAACAGCTACAAAACTCATCTCAAATCTTTCTACCCCAAAATGACACCACTCTTTTAACAAGCCGGCAAAGAACCTTCCAGCTTGTCCACTTTTGATAAGAAAGCAAGCATGAAAGCCTGGAAGAGTAGGAACGACATATTTATATCCACACAGAACCAGATCAGGAAGGATGCTGAAAATCTTCCCGCCAGTGATGAAAGAAGGCTTCTGGAGGCCAGCCAGGTTGCCAGCAGACAAAGTAATGAGGCATTGAAGAGTTCCATAATGTGACTCACAGCATCCATTAATATGTTACAATATATAATTCTATATGTTCAACTTTTAATTGAGATATAATTTACATTTTAGAAAATGTACCCATCTTTAGTTATATGGTTCCAGAAGTATTGACAAACACATCTCTCCAGTAACCAATGCTCTTACCAAGACAGAGAACATCCTAAGATCCTCCATAGTCAATCCTTGCTTCTGCCTGCACATCCCATCTCCATTCTAGGCAAAGGGCAGTTCTTTTTTTTTTTTTTTTTTTTAAGATTTTATTTATTTATTTGACAGAGAAAGACGGGTCAGCAAGCTCCCTGCTGAGCAGACGGCCCAATGCAGGGCTTGATTCCAGGACCCTGAGATCATGACCTGAGCCAAAGGCAGAGGCTTAACCCACTGAACCACCCAGGAGCCCGGCAGTTCTGATTTCTAGCATCACAGACTATTTCTGTCTGCTCTAGAATTGCATATTAATAGAATTAGACTGAAAGGTACATTTTGCATTTGGCTTCTTTAGAGATTTCTTAAACATTTTAATAATGAAGTAAATTTTATTTAAGTTTATTCTTCAATAATATATTTTAAACCTCATATTGATATGAGTTGCAGAATCCAGTTACAGAAAAAGTAATTTACTGTTTGAGAAATTGAATTCAATATATATATTTTTAATTGGTCTGTTGGTTTTAATTGGTTGTTCATGTGTGAGGAGTTTTGACTTCTTGTTCCCTGACCACCCATTCTCATGTCGATCACCTCTGCCATACCCTCCTCCCATTGCCTTCTGTCCTTCCCTGACCCCCCATCTGGGATGGCTCGTTAGTTGTCCTCTCTGTGGGACTATAAGCCCATAAGGGCAGGCATCTAGAATGTCTTGTCATCATTGTATCTTTAGTATATCCTTGCCTAGGAGCATTGTCCAAAAGAACTTTCTGTAATGACAGAAATGTTGTACAATCTGCATTGTCTAAAGGGCAGCTACCAGTTACGTAACAGAACTAGAGCAAATGAAGAACTGAATTTTTTAAAAAAGATTTTTTTGTACTTATTTGTCAGAGAAAGAGGGAGGGGGTGTAGAAGCAGGGGGAATGGCAGGCAAAGGGAGAAGCAGGTTCCCTGCCTAGCAAGAAGCCTCAGGTGGTACTCAATCCTAGGACCCTGGGATCATGACCTGAGCCAAATACAGCCACTTAACTGACTGAGCCACCCAGGTGTCCCAAGAACTGAATTTTTAAGTTTAAATTTTAATAGCCACACATGGCTAGAAGCTGCCATATGGCAGAGTATAGGTAGAGCATCATAAATTTGTTGCATTTAATGGACCTTTTAAAAAAAATAACCTTTTTTGGGGAAAGAGCTAAGTGGCTAATTGAAGCACCCAAATTCCTATAAAATGCTTTCATAAATGCCAAAAATAAATAATTCATCACATACCTTAATTTCCCATAAAAATATTTGGGGGGAGATGTCAAAGTCTGGGCAGCCCCCCAGGAGTACATCACATATGTGAATGACATTTATCTTATGTGAGTGGTAGAAAACAGATTAAGTATGACTATCACTCACTATGTTACCAGAATGACACTTTCATCCCACTTAACCCAATGAATAATTATCCTTCACAATGCAATCATGAGCCTATAAATTATTTTGCTAATGTCTTGCTTCTTTCCATTTATATTCTGATCTTTATCTCTGAACTTGTTTCTCTAATCTATACACGTATATACTCAATTATGAATGTTTTTGCTCACAGATAGGAGCACATGTGTTTCTAAGACGTTTGAGGTATGCCCAGAGAGTAGAGAGACTAATGCCACAGTGGCTTTATGGAGCTGCCATCATGGCCTCACAGCCCTTTCTGCTACCCAGAGCATGGCTAACTCTATGTTCTTGATAGAAAAGAAACACAAAGATAGCAATGCCAATATAAGCATAGAAATTAGTACTCCACTGGCAGGTTCTGGAACTCTGCTAACCGGGTTTGAATCCCAGGTCAGGCCTGAATTCTGAGTGACCGTAGGCAAGTTACTTAACCTCTGGGTACCCTAGTTTAACCGAAAAATAGGAATAATAAGGACTCTACCAGGCAAAACTGCTAGAGGATTTAAATTAAATTGGGACACATGGGATGCACTTAAACTAGTGTTGGGAGGAAACACTCAACATGTTAATGAATGATACTTCAATTCTTTTAATAATAATAACAATTTTTGTATAACGCTTTTTCAGTTTACTCAGTCTCGTGTTCTCCTCTAACAATCTGGCAAAGTAGGAAAGAAGCATTAATTATCACAATCAGGAAATCATATTTCAGAGATGCACTGACCAGGCCTGTGGTCTCTCTGTGAGGTCGGGGCCCACTGTGCCTAAAGCCTCCTACACTAGCAGTCTTCAGTTCTCAGACTCAGCCAAGCACAAAGTCCAAGTGAGCCAGCAGGTCAGTATGGTAGTGAGCACAGTTAGACTATTTAGAATCCTACAATATGCCAGGGACTTTACTTCCGTACTCACTCCTCAATAACCCCACAAGGCAGGAGCTGTTATCAGTGCTTTACAACGAGGAGACCTGGAATCAGAGAGGTTCAGTGACTTGTCCAAGGTCGCATGGCTGAACTGAGGTCTAATCCAGAGCTCTCGGACTCCAAAACTAGCTCTTTCCTTTCTGCCAGACTGCTTGGGCAGCTTGAACTCCACTGAGGGGTGGGGACAAAATGTGAGTTTCTTCCCTAAAACAGAGCAAGCTGGGGACCTATACCCACATAACCACAGGGCTGTGATCTGCCCCTAACTCCAGTCAGGATTGTCTAGCGAATGGGTCTAAGCTTTGTCTGGTGTTCTGGTTTCCCTCCAGAAGCCAGGTAACTCACCTGACCTGCTATATGGGCGTCCCAATTCCCCCACCTATCCCCTGGCAGGCCCTTCTTCTTCTTTTCTTTAAAAAAATATATTTATTTATTTATTTATTTTGGGGGGGGTAGGGGGGGAAGAGGGAGAGAATCTCGAGCAGCCTCCCCACTGAATGTGGAGCCCAGTGTGGGGCTCCATTCCACGGTCCTTAGTTCGTGACCTGAGCCGAAAACTAGAGTCAGATGTTCACCCGACTGAGTCACCCAGGGACCACCCCCCCCCATCCTCTTTCAATACCGAAGCTAACCCACACCAGGCCACACTCCCAGAGGCCAGGATGACAGCTCCTGCGTGCATGTCTCAGGGGTTAACATTATCTGCTGAGTTTTGGTCCCTTTTCCTTCTTCTCTTTCATTTTCTCTGACAGGTGGTTGGAGCCAAAGACCAGCAAATTCCATGGCCAAGTACACATAACACATCACAGAAAAGCTGGCACGTTAAACTATTTCTTTGACTTCAAACTCCAGGTACTTTGCATGATCCCAGAATTACAGACATACAGAGCTTCCAGTTTGTTCTTCTAGGAACTTAAATTAGCCAAGAACCAAAGAGTTCCATAACATGGGGGTAGTTTTCCAATTATCCTCGGAGGGTGTATTCAAATTTTGACAGCAAATTAGTAAGGGCTGATTTAAGGTACAAAATCTACTCTCAACAGACTCGGGTACCAGAATGCCTGAATTCATGTCCTGGTTCTGCTGCTTATCAGCTGTATGACCTTGGATAAGTTATGTACCCTCTCTGTGTCTCACTGTTGTTATGTATGAAATTAGTATACTAGTTGTGTCTTCCTTATAGGGCTATTTCAAGGATGAAATGAACTTACACGTGGCAAGTGCTTAGAATAGGTTTCTGGCACAAAGCAAGTAACATTAGTTTCTGTTATTTTATTAGCTGTATTCTTCTTTTCTTTTTCTCACAAATATCTTATTCCTTCCCTCCCCTAAAGATTTACTTATTTATTTACTTGACAGAGAGAGAGAGCAAGAGAGGGAGCACAAGCAGGGGGAGTGGAAGAGGGAGAAGCAGGCTCTCCACCAAGCAAGGAGCCTAATGCTAGGCTTGATCCCAGAACCCTGGGACCTGAGCTGAAGGCAGACCCATAACGACTGAGCCCTGCAGATGCCCCAAATACCTTATTCCTAAAAGTAGGGAATGATTATTCATCCAACTGATGGGTGTCCTGACCATGTCTAGTCTTGATTTTACAGAAAAGGACACCCCACGGGTAAAGTCACCTGCCTGAGATCACGTAACTGATACATGGCAGGCACAAGTGTTTAACTTATCCATGAAGCTTCATGTAATACCCACCTAAAAACAAAAATGAGGATTACAGGGCATCTTGAAATCAGTGTAGGAGCTGGCCCAAGCCATATTATGTCCAGAGAGAACAAAGGAAATGTAAACCAATCCTTGTGTTTACTGAACAAAGGAACCCTGCCACAAACAGGGAATTTGGATTTAACTATCGATAAAGAATAATGCTCAAATTTGTTTGCCATCTGTAGTTGCTCTCTTAGAACAAGCAAATGGTCTGGTCCTCAGTTTGGCAAAGACTAGAAGCATCAAAACAACATTTGGCCTAAACAACATGAAAGAAAGCATTTTGTGACTGGAATAAAATAAAATAAAAAATGCATGTCTGCATCATTACTATCAGTCTTGATGTTAACAAGCCCCTGGCTACAATCCATTCTCTTCCCAGAACCAGCTGGATCCTTCTGTAGCAGCCTCACGGGCCACACTAGGGGATCCATTGTCTTCTCTACTCCTAGAGCTTGGTGTGGCCACTGCAGGTTCTGACCCAGGAGTCATTCCTTTCAGGGAACCCCCCAGGGATCTCTGGGAAGAAGCCCAGTACAGAGGACACCTGCAAAGTGGACCCGACATCAGCTGGGCCACTAGCTAGCCACTGGCATCAGTCGTTTCGCCTCCCTACACTCTGGCTTCAGGCTCTATTACATGGGCCTGGGCAGGCTGTTCCTCCTGAGTGGTCTATGTTTCCATATGGAGTAGCCACGGGAAGTAGCCACTGCAAACAGCAGGTGCCAACTCGGCCTGATGCCAGACAAAGCCATGGGGCTTTTACCTTTATACCTTGCTACTCATACTGTCTTTCAGCAGCTTGATTCAATATCCCTGACGATGTGTGCTTGAGCCATAGAAGCTTTCCACTCCTACTTTCCCGTCTTCCTGAGGCCATAAATGCTGGCAGGTGGGGTAGAATCTGGCTTCAGAGAGAAAAATATTCCAATTCTGCTGACTCCACCCTCTAGCTCTGTGTTGCTGTGTCTCCCAGGGGTGGTACCAGTAATAAGGATGATCATGATGAAAACATCAACGATGATGATACAGTAAGGAGAGTGGTAACAGTTGACACTTAAAGGGTACTTACTATTATGGCAGGTGTTGTTACAAACTATTTTTATCACCCTCATCTTTCTTCACAAACTAGTGCACAGACAGGGTAAGGAAGCTGTCTGAGATCCCACAGACAGTGAGTAGAAGTGAATCAAATTATTGATTCACTGCAATTATAGTCAAGATCCCAGCAAGTTATTCCTTGGAGACTGACAAGCTGGTTCTAATGTTTACACAGGCAGAAGATCCAGAATAGCCAAAATAATACTGAAGGAGAAGATCAGAGTTGGAGGATTGATCCTTCCCAATTCTTAATATAAAGCTACAGTAATCAAGACAGTGTTGTATTGGTGAAAAGACAAAGAGATCCATGAAACAGAACTGAGAGCCCAGAAATAGACCCACATAAATATTGTCAACTGACATTTGACAAAAAAGCAAAGGCAATACAAAGGACCAAAGAGAGCCTTTTCAACAAATGGTGCTTGGACTGACTGCACCTCCACATGCAAAATCTTATACCTCTCACAAAAATTAACTCAAAATGGATCATAGACCTAAATGTAAAATGCAAAATTATAAAACTCCTGGAAGATAACAGAGAAAATCTAGATGATCTTGAATATGATAATGACTTTTTACTTTTTTTAAAGACTTCACTTATTCATTTGAGAGAGAGAGAGAGAGACAGAAACAGAGAGAGCACAAGCACGAGTAGGGAGGGGCATAGGGATAAGCAGACTCCCTACTAGGCAAGGAGCCTGACGTAGGGCTTGATCCCAGGACCCTGGGATCATGACCTGAGCAGAAATCAGATGCTTAACTGACTGAGTCAGCCAGGAGTCCCACAATTATGACTTTTTAGATACTACCCGGAAGACACAATCCATGGGAGGAGTTAATCGATAAGCTGGACTTCCTTAACGTTAAAAAAAACTTTTGCTGTGCAAGAAGACAATGTCTAGAGAATGAGAAGACAAGCGGCAAACTGGGAGAAAGTATTTGCAAAAGGAACATCCGATAAAGGAATGTCATCCAAAATACACAAAGAACTCTTAAAATACAATGAGAAAATAAAAACCTGATTAAAAACAGGCCAAGACCTTAACAGATACCTCATTAAAGATACTAAAATGGCAAATAAGTATATGAAAAAAAAATACTCCACATCAGATGTCATCAGGCAAATGCAAATTAAAACAAAAAGATTCTGCTATATACTGACAAGAATGACCAAAATCCAGAACACTGAAAACACCGAATGCCAGGGAGGATGTGGAGCAACAGGAAGTCTCATTCATTGCTGGTTGGAAGGCAAAATGGCACAGCCACTTTGGACGAGTTTGGCAGTTTCTTACTAAACTAACCATATTCTTACCATATGATCCAGTAATCTTGTTCCTTGGTATTTACCCAAAGGAGCTGAAAACTTATGTTCACACAAAACCCTGCATACAGATGTTTGTAGATTTACTCCTAACTGACAAAGCCTTGAAGAAACCAAGATGTCTTTCAGTAGATGAATGGATCAACTGTAACACATCTAGACACTGGAATACTATTCAGCCCTAAAAGAAAATGGGCTATGAAGCCATGAAAAGCCATAAAGGACACTTAAATTCATATTATTAAGTGAAAAAAAGCCAAACTGAAAAAACCTACATACTGTCTAATTTCAACTTATGACATTCTTGAAAAGGTCACACTATGGAGACAGTAGAAAGATCAGTGGTTGGCGCTGGTTGGGAAGAGGGAAGCAGGAAGGGGATGAATACCGAGGACTGTAGGGCATTCTGTAATGGTGGATACACGTCATTACCCATTCCTCTAAACCAACAGAATGTACAACACCAAGAGTGACCTCTTACGTAAGCTATGGACTTTGGGTGGTTGTGATGTCTTCATCAACTGTAAGATGTACCAGCCTTGTGTGGGATGTTGATAATGGGGGAGCCTGTATACCTGTGGCAGCAGTGGTTATAAAGAAAATCTCTGTATCTTACTCTTAATTTTGCTGTGAACCTAAAACTGCTCTAAAAAAAATAGTCTTAAAAAAATCAGATGCTCTAATTTTCATTCTAGGACACAAATTCTCAAACTTTCTGGTTCCAAGATTCCTAAAGACTCTAAAAGATCAAGGCCAGGATGCTTGTGTTGCTCAGTTGGTTAAATGTCTGCCTTTGGCTCAGGTAATGACCCCAGGGTTGTGGGATCGAGTTCCACAACAGGCTCTTGCTCAGCAGGGAGTCTGCTTCTCTCTCTGCCTGCCACTTACCCTGCTTGTGCTCTCTCTCTCTCTAACAAATAAATAAATAAATCTTTAAAATACTGAGGACCCCAAAGAGAAAATTTTAAAACATTTGTTTACTAATTTATTGAAAAATAAAAAAGTAATGTTACTTTTTAAATATTTAAGTGAAAAATAACCATATTTTATATACACACATAAATAATGAAAAGGATGGCATTTTTTAAATTGTTGTAAATCTATTTGGTTTAAGACCAGACAGCTGGATTTTCCTCTTTCTGCATTCAATCTGCTGAGATACGTTGTTCTGGTTAAAGTGTATGAAGAAAATGTGGCTTTACACAGCTGGAAAAGGGAGGGATATTTTAACAGCCTTTTCAGATAATTTAGAATATCCTTCTGTGATACTATATTAAATTTGACAAGTGGTAGTTTCCTAAAGGTCAGTCATGATGTGAATTCAAAGTATTATCAGTGAACTTTTCATAATCTGTTGTATTAAAATGAGTTGGTTTATCTTGACTTTAAGATCTTTTACCCACATATGATTTTGTAACACCATGCATTGTTCATTTAGAAAATATTGTTCCAATGAGTTATGTAGCTCTTCCAAATGTAAACACATTTAATTATATAACAGAGAAAAGTCATTTTTGTTAATAGCATCACCAATCTCACCAGTGAAGACTAGAAAGTTGTCATTGTGCCTGGGTGGCTCAGTCAGTCACTTGAGCATGACTTGAATCAACTCAAGTCATGATCTCGGGGTCCTAGGATTGAGTCCCGTGTCGGGATCCCTGTCCAGCAGGGATCCTGCTTCTCTACCCTCTGCCCCTCTCCCTGCTCCCTTTTGTTACTCTCTCTCTCTCTCCCCTCTCAAATAAATAAATAAATAAAATATTTGAAAAAAGAAAAAAAAAAGACTGGAAATCTGTCAAGCTCATGCTGGTGGCTAAAAGTTTCCAAAATTTTAATTTTGGGTTAGAAACTCAAATTTTATTATTGACTAATACCATCTCCTGCTTATTTGAAGTGCCAGACTTACTTTGCTGATTTCCAAGAATATTCAAAAATAACTAACCATAGTTTGACTATCAGTCGTCCTTTTTTTTTTTTTAATATAGTTGACACACACTGTTATATGAGTTTCAGGTGTATAACAAACACAGTGTTTCAAGTTCTCCATACCACTGATTATATTCCCTTCCCTGTACCTTTTCCTTCTGGTGACTTATTCCTTCCATACCTGGAAGTGTGTATCTCCCTCCTCCCCTCCACCAATTTTGCACCTCATCCCCTGGTAACCATCAGTTTGTTCTCTGTAGTTACAGGTGTGATTCTGCTTTTTCTTACTTTGTTTACTCATTTGTTTCATTAAATTCCACATATGCGTGAATTCCTATGGTGTTTTTCCTTCTCTGTCATTTTTTTAAGTAAAAAAGTGGCTAGTGCATGTCACAACTCATACACTTTTCTTTGGGACAACTGTAGGACTCCAGCAGCCAGTGTAGTTCCCATTTTGCCATACTGAATATTAAAGATATGTACTCATGGGTCAAGACTTAATCATTTTTACTGCTTCATCAAAGACACTCTTAAGTACAATAGGCCTTTTTTTTTTCTTTAAACTATAAGCGCATGCTGGTGGAGATGACAAGGACTTGTAGCAGAGGCTGATACCATTTACCACGACTGTCTTCATCTAAGCTAGGGCCCCAGCAGTGTTACCTCACCATTGCTTTTGTATGATCAGATTGGGTAGACCACAGTTTGGAGGACTTAAAGACTATCCCAGCCAACAAAAGGCAAAGCCAGGATTTGGACTCCAAGCTCTGTGCTCTTTCTGTCACACCCAACAGCTGCCCTTCACCACCCCTCTGGGCCCTGGACCGGTGTATAGCTCTCAGAACAAAATAGTTTTTAGCTCAGGCCTTGTGCACCATAAGCCAGAGAAAGGCCTGGATGGCTGTTTCCCATTTATGAATAAGCAGCCTGGGATCTGGGGGCAACTCTTGATTACAGTCGATCCAGGCAAATTTTGGGACTCTGAATGAAAAAGGACTTGGTATTTCTTATAAAATAGGGAAATGAAATACTAGTCATCTTTTAGCGCCACCATTTCCTCCACCACCTGTAGAAAGTGGTGCTTATAGCTAAGACTGAGCATTTACAGAGTACCAGACACCATCCTAAGTATCTCGTACACATTAACTTATTAATCCTGAGAAAAATCCCATGACTTAGACCCTATTATTACCCAAATTTTTGAGATAAGGAAATGAGACACAGAGTGGTTAAGTGTTTGCCGAAAGTCACACAGCCAGGAAGTGGAAGAGCCAGGACTCAGAGCCAGACCTTTGGACACAGGAGACCATACTATTAGCCAATATACCATTCCCAGTGAATCCAGACTGTGGTCCACTCCCCCTAAGCAGGACTACGGAATATCCTTGCCCTTTTAATGAATCCCTCCAGCAAGGGACAATATGCACTAGTACCGAGAACAACTAAATCACTCCTAGTTATGTATGACGTAACTGGAAGTCACGGTCGAGAATGAGCTTTTTAAATACAGTACAGGCATCGTTCATACTGACGCTTAATCAACCTAAAAAGTGAGCTGCGAGGAAAAAGTAGTTTATGAGCTTTCTGGGCATTGAGACTCTATTTCCTCGTTTTTTTCCTTTTTGTATTCCCCTTAGCACTCCATGTGTTATTGTGAACTTTGTAGGCATTTAATAAAGGCTAGTTGATTAAGTAAATGGAAGACTCGAGTGTATTTAGGGCAAACGAGCTTTGGAGACACCCCATTTATTACTTACCCATTTGACAAGACGTCACATCCACAAATCCTTCCCAACATTTATTGCTTAATTTTCAAAGAGCCCTCCCACTCTCCTCAGGGAGGGAGGTGGGGCCAAGAGTTATATTCTCATTTTGACAGGTGAGGGAAACTGAGATATAAAGAGTTTAATGGTCCTTTGCCATGGCAACCCAGCCAGTCGGCCGGGGAGCCAGTCATAATTAGGCTTCAGGGCCTGGGTCTTGGTATCAAAGAGGCACACGCCAAAACCCTAGTCTCCTACAGGACCGATCCTTCTCAGGAGAGGGAGGAGGCTCCCGACATGAAATAAAATGCTTAGCTAAACATAAAGGAAGGCTGCCAAACACAGTTAGGTCATCGCATTTGACTTTGAGAGAACATTCTGTTCACGCTATCAACCTGCATTCACTTTCAGCACACTTCACCATAAATACTTCTGACTCACTATCTCGGGAAATATTTTTTATCTTAATAAACTCAATGCAAAACATAATCTAAGTCGGCTTGCACATTCTTGAGTTGGAGCCACAAGCTGCATTTAATAAAAATCAGTGGAAATAACAGGGGACTTCTGAATAACCGCAGTCCGTTATCAAACGCGGGGCTGCTGGGAAGTCTCGAACACACGGGGAGCAGGAGGTCGGTAAGTTGAAGGTATGGAGAGAGCTCGAGACCACTGGATGACCCCACTCGGTGAAGCTTAGTTCCCACTGGAGGCACTATTCATAAGAATGGGCTGTGGCGTGGTAATTAAGAACATGGCCCTGGAGTTGAATGCTTCATATCCGAGTCCCACCTCTCACCTGCTGGTCCTTAACATCTCCAGGCCTCAGTTTCCTCACCTGTGCAATGGGGCCAATAATTGTACTTATCAACCCATGCTGTTGCGGTGGGGAGGTCACGTGAGATAATCAATTTCGGGAACATCGAAAGCACTCACTACAGGGAGCTCTAATTAGCAAAAGCCAGCAATTCTTTTTTTTTTTTTTTAAAGGTATTTTTTATTTATTTGTCAGAGAGAGAGAGAGCGCGCACTCATGCAAGCACACAAACAGGCAGAGGTGGAGAGAGAAGCAGGCTCCCTGCCAAGCAAGGAGCCCAAATGTGGGACTCGATCCCGGGACGCTGGAATCATGACCTGAGCCAAAGGCAGCGGCTTAACTGACTGAGCCACCCAGGCATCCCAGAGCCAGCGATTCTCAACCCTCGTGAACAACACTATCACTTGTAGAATAACAAACAAAACCAACACGAATACCTAGGTCTCACCCCTAGAGGTTCTAATGTAATTGATCCTGGGTGGAGTCTGAGTATAAGCAATTTTTTAGGTGTGCCCCCAAAAGATTCTCCCCAGCGGTCAACAGGAAAACACGTGGCTGCGGTAATTATAACCCGCACTTTCTGGCCACTGAGTCTGGCCTGGATTCCTGCTAAGCCCAGTTTTTACTGATTAAAACCCTCCCAGGATTCTCCACTACAATCGCCATTGTTCAGAAGAAACCAAGGCAGAGACATTAAGGTGCAGAGACACCTCCACGAAGGCAAATAATTCCTGGCAGAGCAAAGCTGCTACAGATTAGGGGATGTGATGGTTAACAGTCAAAAGAAAAGAAGAGCTGGGCTGGGCTGGGGCTGGGCCTGTCACTCCCATTTTCTGGAGAGCTCCCGCAGCAAGGCATCAAGCTGAGCTTGGGTTAAGGACCTCTGAGTAACAAGAGGGGTTGAGAGAGTGTCCCTAGCACCAAAGACAATAAATAGCCAAATACGCAGTTCCTTTTGGGGGAGCAAGCACATGTACATCAGAAATGGGTCTGCAAATGTGCACGGAGAGCAAAAACCCCTGTAAATCTGGGCTAAGGGGAAAAGCAGCTGCCCCTATAGGCCTTTCTTTAGGAAGCACAGCAAATACACAGCAACTCAAAAGGAGTTTAAGACAAGTACCTAGAGGCTGGATTTAATGAATAGGTCAGTTTTTACAAGTAGGCCAATTGTATGTAAATGGCCTCTTAAAAGCTCAGGGAAACTACTTTTTCCCCTTAAGTAGCTAACTAAGATCACCACAGAACAGAATGGCTGGCCTCCAGCCTTTAGATCGTTTGGGCTGCAGCTATAATTAATAAAGGCGGAAGGAAAAAGGAACAAACCTGTAGAGCACTGATGCTATCAGGCACTTTCTACATATTATTGCATTTTATCCTTTCTAGAACCTGTGGTGAATATAGGGTTTTGTTACCCAATTTTAAGGAAGAGAAAAAGACTAACAGGTTTCAGCACAGCCAGACCCAGCATGGTGGGGACCAAACGCAGTTCTACCTGACTCTTTCCCCGCCTCCACTCCCAACTTGTCCCCTTTCAGCCTGCTGTTTTATACTCCACTGGTTTTATAACTTCTCCCGCAATCAGCTCACCTGAGTCCACCCAGATGAAACCTCCTTTTCACAGCAAGGATGCCATGATCTCGATATACCCTGATTTTCTCTCGAGGAGTCGGGCGTCTAACGGGATCGCCGGCAACTGCGGGATCCCCGGCAACTGCCAACAAGGTTACTCTAATGACTTTTTTTCTAGTTTCAAATTTTTTTGGACTTCCGTGACTTATTTAAGTATCCAATTTATTTGACCACGATTTTCAATCATTTTTATTATGTGGGGGTTATTATTATTATTAATAACCTGGGGGTTATCATTTTATTCATATTTGTCAGGTGTATATGTTGTTTAAGCTCAGAAATCACAAGAATGCTTTAAAATGATGAGCAGAAGCACACTGAACCATCGGAACAATGACTTGACTTGGATACAATCAGTCCCATCTGGCTAAACTTCACAGGAGCACAAGGTTCTGGTTTGGGAACTGGGCCTGTATCTTAAAGGTTTCCCAATCTTGTTTCTGACTCACCTGGTCTTCTCTGTTTCTAACTATATGGTAGAGATTATTATTGTTATTTTTAAAGATTTTATTTATTTATTTGACAGAATGAGAGAGATCTGAGGCAGAATGAGAGAGATCTGTAGGCAGAGAGAAAGGCAGAGAGATGGGGGGAAGCAGACTCCCTGCTGAGCAGAGAGCCCGATGCGGGGCTCCATCCCAGGACCCTGAGATCATGGCCTGAGCCGAAGACAGAGGTTTAACCCACTGAGCCACCCAGGCGCCCTATAAGGTAGAGATTATTTTATCACATCCCTGTCTTCAGCTGAATGCTAGGATGATAAATCAATTCATGGGCCTAAGAATTCTTCAGATAGAAGAATTCCCAGCCATCCCTAGCAGCTTTTCCCAGCCCTGAAAAACCAAACCAAAGAACACCAGCAAAACCATCAGCTATTACTTTGCTTCAATAGAACTTAGAAAAATTCGAACTTGAAAACAACAAAAGAGCTAAAGCTTTGACTCTCAGACTTAGGCCCTGCCCGTCATACTGCAACCTAAAAACTACATTCTTGCCCCTCGATGGGTGGGTTATAAGCCTTTGTAAAATGCTGACAGACCTTAACTGTTGCAGGACAAGATGAGTGGGCTTGCACAATGAACTTCTAAATTACCAGAGATAGCATCTAGAAGGCCAAGCCTGAGATAAGTCTTTGGTTCGGGCTGGGGGCCAATGCAAACAGCACACATCGTAAGTCATCCCTGCGATTTCAGTACCCGGAGTAGGAGAGATGCCTCAGAACCGGCACAATGCATGCTGCTTACTACGGAAGCTTCTAGATGCTTCTGCATCACGCAAAGGCCACAGTTGGCCTTCAGCCCTTTCGGGAGCCCTTGTTGAGGAAGAACCGAGCCACATTTAGGGCCTTCAAAGATGAAGTCATCGTGTATTTTTACTTTCCTGGCCTGACGGCAAGGCTAGTCCAGTCATAATAAATTCTCGAGCATTTGATGGCTCTGAGGGGTGCCCAGGTGGCTTTCCAAATAAAAATTTGCCATTCCAGCCAAGGAATTTCTGTCCCTAGAGGGACCACACGGTTCTCCCAGCTCAGTTTTCTAGTCACATCTTGACGGAACAGATCCCAAATCCCTTTGTGTGCCCGTCAGCATTCCAAGGCGACTCCGCTGAGGCCAACATTCCAGTTTCAGGTTTTCCCAGAATATAAACGTCAGGGGACACGAAAGGGCACAAGAACCATTCTTTCCCTTCTTCTCCATTCACTGTGTGAGGTTTGAATTTCAAATTTTGAAAGAATCTGCTGACTTGGCCCCAACTCAGATCTGCTGTGAGAAGGACAGAGTGCTGGAGGGGACCCTGTCACCTGAGTGTTCTGTTAGTCATGGGGGGGTGGATTTTGTTCTCAAATTTTGAAACGAATTCCTCAGAAATTAGACAGTCTCTGCTTGACTGTTTTTTCTTTTCTTTTTTTTTAAACTTTTTTTTTAAAAAGATTTTATTTATTTATTGGACAGACAGAGATCACACGAAGGCAGAGAGGCAGGCAGAGAAAGAGGAAGGGAAGCAGGCTCACTGCTGAACAGAGAGCCTGATGTGGGGCTTGATCCCAGGACCCCGGGATCATGACCTGAGCTGAAGGCAGAGGCTTTAACCCACTAAGCCACCCAGTCGCCCCTTGACTGCCTTTTCAACAAAACAGAAAAGTTACTAAGCAATCTGGAGATGAAAACGGAAGTGGGTGCTACTTTCTCAGTAGCAAGAAGGAGGAGTCAATGAAGCAGACGAGGCAGGGAACACTGGGGATATGTGCGTGCCCTTTTCCCCGGGGATGGTACCTTAAACTCTGCACAGGTTTGCTAGGAATAAATAGGGAAAATGTTTGATGAAGAAATGAACAAATGGATTGACCTGTTCAAAGATCTCTCATTCTGGCAATGGAATCCAACAGGTAAAGAAACAGTCACACTAGACCACAATCTGAGGATGTCCAGAGTGATAGAAAAGGAAAGGGGAGCTGAACCTGCTTTCTGGGCCAGAGGTGACATGAAGCAATCAGTAGGATATTTAAAGAGGAGGAGAGATGACCACTGTCCATCAGAAGCTGCTGAAGATCTTGAAGGGAGGAGAGGAGGTATGCCAGGATCTAATTTGAAAGTACAAGTCAGAGTGAGGGTAAAGCGAGGTGTGTGGTCAAGACATGGAGACCAAGGTGGGCAGGTCAAGGCTGCCATGCCTGGGTGGTGAAGGAACCCAGCTGGTCCCTGTCCTTTTATCAGGCCTAGTGGGCAAGACCCAGAACAGAGCAGAGGAACAGAGAAACCCCACACTTCCTGTCCTCTTGCTGGCATCCACAGGCACTGGGGGAGAGGAAGAAATGAGGAGGAAATGGAAGAAAAATAACCAAATACTTAAATTAAATCCCTGTAGAGTCAGTGGGGAGGTATGTGTCCCATAACTCTTCACAAAATATTGGTGGAAAAGAAATCAATAAAAATAACCAGGACAAGGAAGATGCGAGGGGAAAAGCGCTATTTTCTATGTAAGAAGGGGTGAGCATGTTCAGCCATAGAAATCAGGGAAGGCTTGACAGCAACGGGGCCATTCTTGAGCAGGGCCTTAGTGGAGAGCAGAGATTGAGAGCTGGATTCTCAAACCATGCAGAGCGAACCTGGGAGAGCCGGGGGGAGTGAGGGCAGAGGGCAAGGGCTTGGCAGCTATTGGGGAGCATGGGATGCCCAAGGTGCCACCCTTGAGGACCATCCCAATAGGACCCATATGTCTCTGCCTATACAGGGTGGCCTCCCCAGCTTCCTCTCTTCACTGTGTTCCTTGGTGGAGCGTGACCAAAGGAAGCAGGAGGCTTCTTTCTCCTGCAGGAGGACCATGCACGTGGCAAGGCACGAAACGTCCTAGGCCTCTGCCCAATAAATGTCCACGCATCCCCTAATCACTGTAACAATGAACAACAGCAGCACACATGTCCAGCCGCCTAGAAAGCCCTGAAGCATCTTTTCATCACGGCCTTAATAACCATCATGTTAACATAATACCATTAACATTTATTTAAAAGACATCATGGGACACCTGGATGGCTCAGTCGGTTAAGCGTTTGCCTTTGGCTCAGTTCATGATTCCAGGGACCTGGGATCGAGCCCTGCTTCAGGCTCCTTGCCTACCTCTGCCTCTGTCTGCTGTTCTCCCTGTTTGTGCTTGCTTTCCTGATCTCTCTCTCTCTCTCTGACAAATACATAAATAAAATCTTAAAAAAAAAAATCAAATAAAAGACATCATTTTAGGAGAATGTGCTCATGGGAAGCTCCCAGACCCTCCCCTTGGTAACTCCTCAGCTTGGCTTATGGTGGTGGTGGTGGAGGAGGGTGTATGTCTGCTTCCAGAAAGTGAAAATAGAGGAGATGGCATTCTGTGGGTACAGGAATGGCTTGAGGAAAAGCTCCAAGGCACGGGTGTCTAGAGTGAGTGGGAGCAACACACACTAAATTGGCCCCATTTACCTTCTGGGAAGGTTATGGATGAACAAGTAGTAGGCAAGAAGGCCAGAAAGTCTGGACCAAGAATGAAGAAAGACCTCAGAGAATAACAAAGGATTTCATACCTTACCTGGCCAGCAATGGGCAGTTTTTACACAATACTAAGCCAAGAACCATGTGCCCAGACCTGGGCTTCAGGAAGTGTGAGATGATCCAGCAGGCCAGAGAGGGGAGAGCTGGTAAAGAGTGTGATGGAGAGGAGGAGTCAGAGGAGTTCTGATTTTGAATTCCTATTTCTTCTTCCCCAAGAAGGTGTGACCTCACAAGTCTAAGGAAAAGCAGCCACAGATCTCTGATTTCCATCAGAGATCACAATGAAAGGATTCCCCAAATTGGGGAAATTTTATTTTTCCTTCCTATTTCTTCACTCTTAAAAATAATGCTTCTGTGTATACCTTTATGCTTAAGTAATTTTTCCCTTTTGTAATATTTCCTTACGTTACACTTTTAGAAAAGTCTCTCCTTCTTTCTTGGCAGGGCCCCGAATGTGACTCATCTGTCTATTCCTCCAGAGGGCCCACCATAAAACCCAGCACACAAGAATTTTATGATAAAATGAGACCCTGTCTCTACCTGCTTGCCCATACTAACTCCTTGGCCACAAGTACATGGCTATCAGACTCTATGACTGATTGTGGCCAGGAAAGGTAACGGCATTAGAAAAGATGTAGCTGTCAGTGGGGCAACTAGCAGTTACCTGAAACCATGGCTCCCAACTCAAATGTAAGCTCGGTGGGGCCAGAGATAAAATATTGATTTCCTTCCATATCCTCCTTATATGAAGAAGTATAAAGCAGAGATGCAGAAACATCTGTAAATTCTCAAACACTCCTCTCATCAAATGATAGCGTTTCTGCCCCCTTTCCTTACATTGGCAGGGCCTCTGTGACTCTTTTGAGGAAAAGAAAGTTGCAGAAGTACCATATGTGAAGTGAGTGCTGAGGCCAGGCTAGGCAAGTCTATGTAGGTTCTGATAGTTTCTGGTAGTTTCTCTGGGAGGCGGTCTCTCAGGGAGCCTCCAGCCACCATGTAATGAGTCCAGTTATACCGAGATCACCATGTGGCAAGGGGGGGGGGGGGGGATTCCCATAGAGCTCCAGCTGTTCCAGCTGTTTGCATACTTTCAGCGCAGATGTCTACCAGATATGTGAATGAGAAAGCCTTCAAGATCACCTCAGCTCTAGCCACCATCTGACTGCAGCCATATGAGAGATCTGGAACAAGAACCATCTGGCTGAGCCCAGTCAATTCCCAGAACCATAAGCAACAATAATAAATGATTGTTGCTTGAAGCCATGAAGTATGGAGTGGTTTGTTATCTAGTGATAGATAACTGATACACAGTCCCCATCTGAGATGATAAGATGAAATAAATTCTCCAGAACAGCAGACATTTATTGAGGACATGCCTTGTGACAGGTTCTGTACTAGGAAGTGAAGGTACTAATTCACACACAGTCCCTGCTTTCAAAGGTCTGCCAAAGGAAATAGGATATGAACACAGATCATCATCGATATTAGGAAAAGACTGCAAGAGAGGCACAGAGAATATGTGATGGGAATACACTCTGGGAGAGTTCTAAATGCACTTGCTCTGAGGTGGGGCTGGCAAAGGTAGGAAACAGCCCTTTCAGATTGGAAATGAATGAATGAAGTGAAAATATGCGTAGGGGCACCTGGGTGGCTCAGTGGGTTGGGCCGCTGCCTTCGGCTCAGGTCGTGATCCCAGGGTCCTGGGATTGAGTCCTGCATCGGGCTCTCTGCTCAGCAGGGAGCCTGCTTCCCTCTCTCTCTCTCTCTCTGCCTGCCTCTCTGTCTACTTGTAATCTCTGTCTGTCAAATAAACAAATAAAATCTTTAAAAAAAAAAAAAAGAAAGAAAGAAAATATGCGTAAAGAACTTTAATCCAACCACACAGTCAGTTTGCTGAACACAGAAAACATATATTCCAGGACCTTTCATGTATTAGGAGCTTGCTCACTATTTATTTATTAGTTGGATGGACAGATGGGTGGGTGGATGGACGGATGGATGGATGGCAGCAGGGAGACAATCTGGCTGAGAACATTGGCTGCCCTGAGAACCAGAAGGCCAGGGATCAAGTCTTGGCTGTGTGTGAACCTCAGTAAATCACTTCTCATCTACAGTCTTCAATTTCCTCATCTCTCTGAAGAGAAGACATGACTAAGATATCTCTGAGGTTTGTTCCCAGCTCAAACCTTCTAGGGCACCAAAGAGTAAGTATGAACATTCATTTATTTGTTTACTTGTTCATCTCTTTAATCAAACAAGTACACACTGGAGAGAAGGTCAACCTATCTTTGTTAAAACTCGGACTGAATGTAACAGGAGCTAAGTCAAGCTCTGTAGGAGGGTGAGGAGGACCAGATGAGGTGGATGAGGAATTCAACCTAGGATTCAAGGGGTTTCTGTGGCACTCTGGCAAGGGGTCCAGCCAGGCCTCAGGAGGAATAGAAACCAACACTGGAAAGCTTCTGGAAACCAGATCAGGTATCTCCCTCCACTATCTATCTTTGGTCCTTTTGATGAATCTGTTTAAATCTCTCTTTGCAAACCAGTGTTCTTGGAATTTCTACACACACAGCAGAGGACAATCATTTCATGTTATCTGCCTCAAGTTAATCTCATGGCATTACCAGCATTGGCTGTCTCTGAGTCCCAATTCCAAGTTCCCAGGAAATTACTCTGATTGGCCCAACCTGGGTCAAGTGTCCTTCCCCTGGTATGATCAACTCCCCAGAGAGGGGCACAGTTACATAACATAAACATAGCTGTTGAAGGCCTATCACCATGGGTCATGGGAGCAGTTATCAGACAACAGGGGGTCCTTGTAAAGGTGTTTGCTATAAAGTCCAAGAAAATGAAATGACTATTGCATGGATTAGTGATAAGAATGGAAATTTTCTAACTTAAGCTCCATCCTTCATGCCCACTAAAATCCTTTCCAAAGCCACTCTAGAAACTCTGACCAATTTCAGAAAAAAGAGTTAATTTTCACACTTAACCAGGTCCTAGCTTCTAGCATCTTTAGGATGGTCCTGTGAACATTATGACAATGCTGATAGAGAAACCTAACTCTAGGCCGCCAGAGCATGACAGAAAGCCCCCTTTCTTGCTACTGTATCAAAAGATAGGATTTTAAAAACCTAAACAAATGTCTCCACTGAGCTCCCACACTAATGACTGAAAGCCACTGAGGATCTGGGTATCACTTTAGAAGCCACTCTATTTGTGGATGGCCCAGCAAGAGAATCAAGTCAGGCCATTAGGGAGATTTCACTGAAAGGTAAGTGCCTCAAGATTAATGGTATTGAATAAAGAAAAAGTAGTTCGTTTTGACATTTTGATAATCACTTTGGGGTCTGGTTCTTATTAGCCCTATTTTTGCCTTGTAAAATGTATTCTCTTCTTTTCTTTCTTTCTTTTCTTCTTCTTCTTTTTTTTTTTTTTTTACTAAAAATGTCAGGAAATTTGGAATAGAAACTTGCAAAAAAACATGTCCCCTTATCCTCTGATCTTTCAAATAAACAAAAATACTTAGAGAACCCTGGAAGAAGGCATTTCTTAGTAGTTACCTGATATTAGTTGTTGCATTGGTCATTACCATGTGCAATTGATCTTTGGGAAGTGGATAAAAGAATGAAGCAAACAGGAAAATGCAGAGAATGTGTGTGTGTGTGTATGTGTGTGTGTGTATGTGTGTAAGAGAGAAACAGAACTCATTTTAGCTATATATGCTTTAAAATCTTACAGATGCCAAAGGATACTCTCTTGCATACCTTTCTCCAATCATTCCATTTTGCAAGCTACATTATTCACAAATGAGACATTCAAGAAACACCAATTCTGAAATAAAAATGTGCACACTACCAGTGGAAAAGCAAACAAAAGCAGCTAATGTACTGTGGCTAAAAAAATTTTCAAACAAAGTGGCAGTAATTTACTGCCCTTGCTCTTAGCTGGACCTCACGAACATAATCAGAACCCCCAGGACTGATGGGAAAGTGTGATTTACAGTAAGTCTCAGGATAATAAAAGAAAATGAAAAAGCAAATTGCGCATGAACATAAAAGCCGTATTTCTTCCGGTTTCAGCAACTGAATCAAATTTCCAGCCAGAATTTCAGGGTGAAACTTAGAAGTCCCCGAAGAAGCAAACTATGAGCCAATCAGCGTCCATACTTGGACACCACCCCAGCTGCCGGAATGACATAATTAATATTTAGAGATGGCGGTGATTAGAAAGGCCCATCCTGCCCCATCTGTTTGAGTGGGAAAGAGGTGGGAGGACCTGGCTTTGAGTCCCGACTGTGTCACTGGTTATCCAGCGTCCTCTGGCAAGTCATTTAACATCTCTAAGCTCCAGTGATACCTGCTCCCTCAGACTGGTGCGTGGATTACAGCAGGTAAAGGATAAAAGGGCTTGAGAGGGTGTTGAGCACAAGCTCGTCTTGAGAAATTCTGTTCTGAATTATACATCATCCACTTTTTTAAGTGAGTTATTATGGTTAAGCCTCTTAGAACAGCACGTGGCACAGAGTCAAGTCCTACAGAAGTGTTTGTCAGGGTTATGACTGATAGTAAAACCTCGGTCAAGCAGAATGTTTAGATCACCCGTCATCTGAAGTTTGCTTGATTTGCATTTTAAGAACCTCCTTCAAACTACTTTAGTGTTCAAAGTCTTTGAAAATCTTTCTAAAATGTAGGACTCTACTTTCTAGGATAATTATAATATGTTCAGTATCAATTCAAAACTTCTTACATTGGATGGTGCGAGGTTCTAGGAACACAAATCAGAGGCCCTGGGTCTTAGTACCAACTCTTTGTTCTGTCAGCTGTGAACTCTGGGCCTCAGTTTACTCATTTGTAAAATAAGGAAGGGTTGCTGTCACACCTTTCTCATGATAGTGTTGATGACTACTAAACACAATCATGGGTGTGACATTACTTTGAAAACGAAAAATGTGAGCAAATAAAAGATTGCCTTTTATTGGTTATTAGTACCCCTTAGTACATACTAATATATATACTAGGATATAATATATTATACTAATATAACATTAGTATAATAATAAAAACACATAAATAACGTGTTTGCATTCTGAGGATACAAACACAAGGGAATGGAGATTCAAGATCACATCAAGAACAGCTGTGTGTGTGTGTGTGTGTGTGTGTGTGTGTGTGTTAAAATATACACAACACAAAATTTATCATTTTAACTATCTTTAAGCATACAGTTCAGTGGCATTAAGTACACACACATTATGTGCAATCGTCACCCCTATCCACCCACAGAACTTCTTTCATATTCCCAAACTAAGACTCAGTCCCCGTTGAACAACAGCTCCCCAGCCTGTCTTCTCCCCAGCTCCTGACAACCACCATTTCTCCTTTCAGTCTCTACCAATTTGACTATTCAAGGTACATATGCAGAATCATATAGGATATTGCTTCTTCAAATAAATCTCTTATTTATTGTCTTATCATCCTTTCCCATTTTGCCTTTGAAAGGTGAGTGTAGGAAACAATGGTAGTTAGTTGAGGATTTCATTTCGTGAGTTCCAGATCCTTGAGGTCTGCGACAGGACTGTGATTAAGAACAAAAAGTACACCACCCTGGTCGCATCCTAAGCCCTGATGGGGTGGATTATGCCGTCTGGTCTCCATTGCAATTTTGGAAGACTTCTTGGAAGCTGTGATATTTTAAGGCCATGCAATGACAACAGGGGAACAGGGTCTGGTCTCACCTCTACCACAAAGTCCTGTTTGATATTAAGTGACTCATTCTCCTCTCTGAGTCATGTCTGTTAAACTGACAGGATGTCTGGAGGCTGACGGGATTAAATGATCCCAAAGTAGTGTCAACTTCATGTTCAAATGTTTTAATGGCATTTCTACCTTGTAAGATACTCAGATGCGTCATTCCCTCCCTCCTTCCACCTCCATCCAAGGACTATGTATTTTGTAGAATAAAAACGGAAGGAGAGGATGATATCTGTGATATTTTTCCTAGGAAAACAAAGCAGGTGTGAAGAAAAACTCAAAACAACAACAACAAAACTGAGCTGTTTTGGGCTATTCATGGAAGTTCGTTCTGTGTTGTCACCTCTCCTCTGACCAGGGGTTGAGGGTGGTGGTGGTGGTGGTGGTCGTGGTGGGAACGGAGTGCTGCAGAGTTTCATAGCACATGCCGAAATGTTATTTTAAACACATGCGGGGGCACCTGGGTGGCTCAGTGGGCTAAAGCCTCTGCCTTCAGCTTAGGGCAGGATCCCAGAGTCCTGGGATGGAGCCCCACGATGAGCTCTCTGCTCCGCAGGGAGCCTGCTCCCTCCCCTCTCTCTCTCTGCCTGCTTCTCTGCCCACTTGTGATCTCTCTTTCCCTGTCAAATAAATAAAATCTTTAAAAAATAAAAATAAAAATGAAACACATGCATACACAGGAACAAAGGTTTTGTTCAAATTCAAGGCTATGACTTCATAACAGGGAAGAGAAATCCTGAGCCATCTGAATGGAGAAAAGAGAATTAATGATCAGTTTTAAAGAGCCTCTAAAGTTACACTAACATGTACACCAGCTCCAGAATGCAAAGGCCCAATTATGTTGAATACAAAAAGCAGTCCAGCCAAATAGAAGATGTTATAGACCAGAAGAGTCATGCATTTGGAATGAGCAGCTATCATTATCATTCATAAACTCTCCAACTTGGATATAGTTGTATGAGCAGACGCTTCTGGTCTGATAAGAGCCTGGCTCTGGGAAGAAGAACAAGATGACCCAGATTCCTACAGAGGAGACACTTTCACACATGAATCACCCAAGAAAAATGGCAGCTGCTTCAGAACATTGGCTGTCTGCCCCAAAAGCTGATCCTGGGAGGGCTTAGTCTCCAGGGACCCACCTTCAGTATGGAATGCAATCAGGATAGCAAGGCTAAGTACCTCATCCATCTGACTTCCAGAGTCAGGTGACAACTTGTGCATATTATTTTTTCCTCAGCTAGAAGAGTTCTTATTTGAAAATGCAGCTCCTCTTGGCTAGGATCAAGTCAATTTTATTGGTAAGTAAGTACTTCCAAAGCTGTGTTCTCCAAACAGCTTCATAAATATAAAGTAATGGGACCAATAACATACTTAATACTGTAATGATAATTTGTAATAATCTTAATAAGTGTTTTATAATATGTGTTTCCAAAAAAAGGCAGAAGACAGGTTTTATAGGTCAATTCCCTATATGACAATTAAACCAATGTCAGGGAAAGAGAATTTCTGAGTCACAGGATTTGAGAGATGGAAGAAAACAGAAATATTAACTATACCAAGACCCTCAGAGTATGCCTGATCTAGAATTCCTGGAAAATAATCATGAACCCTGCTTCAATACCTTTAGGGAGAGGAAGAGTGCCTCTTCATGAAGGAATGGGCAGAGAAGATCAATGAACCACATGAATTCACACTAGGTATTTAGCCTTTTGGAACTTTGATTTTCTCATCTGTAACAGATGGAACTGTTTTATAAGAACAGGTGGAAGTAGAAATAATGTGTGTAGAGCAACAGTTTAGCTCTTGGTTATCAATGAGTGTTATTCACTGCCTTTTTAATTAAAAAAGTCTTGCCTACATTGGAATGAAAACTGCTTCTTTGAAACTTAATTGGCAGTCTCAATTTAAACCTCTCAGGAAACATGGAACTATTTTTTCTCTCTGTAAGGTATCACTTTCAACAGAGCTTCCTACAGTCTTCTTTTCTAAACTCACCCAATTCCCTCCACCATTCCTTAGAACTAATGAATCACTGAAGACATACCTTTACAGAGTACCAACAAAATGAGGTCTAGACCAGTTGGGAGCAGGTTAGGCAGGGTGTCTGCTTTCAAGGAGCCTAAAATGCAGTGTGGGTGCAATAGCAGCTAAATCAAAATACAAAGTATTATTATAGATAAGAAGGGGCAACTAAATATGATTGGAAACTGGAGAAGGCTTCATGGGAAGTGACATTTGAGTTGGGTAATCAAGAGCTGGAAGGATTTTGAAAGGCAGGAAGCTTATGCTGGGGGAACAGCTTAGACAAAAGTGTGGAGAAATGAAAAGGTATGAAATCTTTTAAGAAGGGTGTTATAGACTGAAATATGTCTTCCCAAAATTTAGTGGTGAAGCCCAAACTCCCAATGTGGCTGTATTTGGAGATAGAACTTTCAGAACATAATTAAAGCTAAAGGGATCATAAGGGTGAGGCCTTCATCTGATAGGATTGGTGGCCTTATAAGAAGAGGAAGATCTCTCTCTCCTTTTCCCCCAACCCCCCTCACCATGTAATGACACAATGAGAAGGCAGCCACCTGCAAGCCAGAAAGAGAATCTTCACCAACAACAGTTCCCCACCAGGCCTTGATCTTGAACTTTCCAGCCTCCAGAACTGTGAGGAAGCAAATTTGCTGTTTTAGCCATGCGTCTGTGGTATTTGTGACAGCAATCTTAGCAGACTAATACAAAGGGCAACTACTGAGGAATATCAATGGGTAAAGACTGGAGAGGGGAATGAGTGGGTATATTGATCAACTGGCCAGAATGAGGAAAATAAATGGCCAGGTGTTGGAGACAGAGAGACCAATGTTCAAAATCAGTTTTGCTGCTTTATTTGTTGTGTGATGTTAGGCTAGTTACTCAAACTCTCTGAGCTCAAACCTCTTCTTTGTTAATGACAGAAAGAGAAAATCTACATAAGGCACCATTCGTGGTGTCTGGCATATGGAAGGTACTCTATAAATGTTCAGAATTATTATTATATTATTGTAATTATTGCTGATCACAAAACTGGTACTAAGGTAAGCCATAAGAGTGATACAGGATATTCAACGATCAATTTGTTTTTTAGAAATGACCACAAGCTGAAAGATGGTAGCGTATTCTCTATTCTTAACATTCCTGGATGGCAACTGCCTCTCTTAGGATGCCAATAATAAAAATCTAATTCTCAAAAAAGAAATATTGTTTGCAGAAGAACAGCAGGAACTATGAGAGAAAGTGAGCATGCAATTTTGGCATTCTTGTGGTCTAAGAGATGGAATTTGAAGCATGGCCAGATGGGTCTTTGATCTGCTTCCTGCTTTGCAAATTCCTGTGTATCTATAATACCCAGCTCTAATGTCACCACCTCCATAAAGCCTTATCCACAACTCCCCCACTCCTTCTATTTGTTCACCTACTTCTCTTAGTCTATTTTCCCATTGGGCTGCGAACAGCTCGAAGACAGACCCAGATTATTTGCTTCTGCCCCCCAGCACCTATGACAGTGCCTAATACAGATCTCAACAAATGCTTGTAAAATGACAAAATAGGGACAAAATACAAATACTAAATTGGAAAAGTTCACAGAAACAGAAAGATGCTAACATAGGCCTGTGGACTCTCAAAAACATTTCTTGAACTATATACACGTGAATGAAAGGCAGTTCTCCACACTGGCAACAAGATAAGGTATCATCAGGAAAGGAGTTGTATCTACATGCTTTCCAGCCAAGAGTCCCATCAATGTCTTAGATGAGGACCAAATTAATGTGGACACAGTGTCAGGAGATCATGAGTATGTTAAATGACAGCATATTATTTTCATGATAAACCAAACATGTTAAAATATAATAGAAATAATGTATAGTGAATAGTGGGACATAAAATATTAATTACAAAAATATGAGAAAAGAGAGATACAGGTATATGGCTTAAATTGTAAGAAACTCTCAGGAGGTTTAGTTAACTAGAAGTTCATTGTAAGTCAACATTAAGATGATGCTACCCAGAAGCTGAGAATTTTGGTTGTGGGGGAAAAAAGTACAAAACAAAGGCAGAGATGGTCCTGCTGTATCCTATATGGTCCAGGTCCCCCCAGCGTGCAGTGTGCTCACTCCAGAAGGCCACCGTTTATGGGGCAGGAACATGGAAAACAAATTAGGAGGAGAAATAATGAATGGCAACTGCTCAAAGCAAAGAATTACATGGGCAATAATATCATAATGCTAACACACTACCACAGTCATACATGAACTCCCCCAATCCTCAGAGTAAACTCCTGAGGTCTAGGTGTCCACACACCAGGCCCTCCACCTAAGAACAGAAAAGACCCCACAGGGTCATTTGTCATTTTGTTCTAAAGTTCAAAGCAACACTGGAACAAATGAGAATACATCTGTATAACAAGTTTCATAACAGATTATTAGGAATATTATATTATGACATTGATTTTGACTCTTGCTTCTTTTCAATGTACTTACAAATATCTAGCTGTAGATTGGCTTTCTTTGCTAATCACAAATAAGGCTATAAGTCACTGCTTCAAATACTGCATACACACCTTTGAAGCTTTGAACTAACAGACCAAAACCAAAAAACCTTAAGTCATAATCAAGTTTGAAATGACCACACACAGCTGCTAAGCAAGACAGAGTTCATGTTCTTTTAATCTCTCATTTATCTCTGTCTGTCTCAGAGTTAGCATGTATAATAATAGGAATTTCTGAATCCCCATCTTATACATGATAAAACCAGGGCCCAAGTAGGTTAAGTAACTTACTCAACAGTATAATAGTTCCTAAGTGCTATAAGAGAAACCCAGGCCAATATGACTGCAAAGTCCAAAGAAGAGACTTTCCAAGAAGGAGTAGTAGACGTGGCAGAGAGAGGGAGAATGAAGACCAGTTGGCTTAGCATGAGAAAGACCATCCAAACATTAAGACTTCTCAAAGAGAAGAACAGGTTAGCCTTGTGTGATGTTGCTAAAGAAAGTATTAATGTAGAAGCTTTCTAATCAGAAAGCATTAATGTAGAAGGTTAATACAGAGGACTTACGAGACTTTTGGAAGAAGAGAGTCACATATCAGCTGGAAGGCTGGATTATATAATCTCTAGGGGTCATTCAGCTTGGAGGTATCTCTGAGTCTAGGTTGTGGAAGAACAGTTGACTCTGGCAATAGATTAATTTCCTGCCTTCTCTAGGGCTAGAAATATTGCTCAACTTGACCCAGACTTTGGAAAAGAAGTGTTTACTTATAATATCTTCAAGGAACTAAAAGGGATTCCATCATCTTGGTGAAGGGAATCCTTTTCTAAGCATGAGACCAGGGTAAAAAATCATAAGAAAAAGATTGACTTATTTGATTTCATAAAAATAAAAGTTTGCTATGTTATAAAAACACACATCATAAGCAAAGTTGGATGTTAAACTGACTTTTTAAAATGCGGATTTCAAATCAGTAAGAAAATATAAATATAAGTTGTAGTAGAATAGAGGAAGAAAAGAAGAAATACTCATCAGAGAAAAAGTAATGGCTGTTAAGGGCAATAAAATTCAGTCTTAGTTATCAAAGACATGAAAGCTAAAACCACAACAGCATGCCATTGTTGTTTTTATTTTTTAATTTTTTATTAACATATAATGTGCTATTTGCTTCAGGGGTACGGGTCTGTGAATCATCAATCTTACACAATTCACAGCACTCACCATAGCACATACCCTCCCCAATGTCCATCACCCAGCCACCACCATCCTTCCCACCCCCTCTTCACTCCAGCAACCCTCAATGTGTTAGTCCTGAGGTTAAGAGTCTCTTATGGTTTGTCTCCCTCTCTGGTTTCATTCTGTTTCATTTTTTTCTTTCTTCCCCCATGATCCTCTGCCTTATTGTTGCTTTTAAAACAGACAATGACTGAAGCACCTGGACGGCTCAGTTGATTAAACGTCTGACTTCGGTCCAGATCATGATCCCAGGGTCTGCCTCCCTCTGCCCATATTTGTGTTCTCTCTCTCTCTCTCAAATAAATAAATAAAATCTTTAATAAACAAATAAAACAGAAAATGCCTAAGAAAATGACAATACCTGTTGTTGAAGGGAAACAGAATGTTGCACTCTCCTGCCCTATTGCTAGGGACTGTAAACATGCAGACAGGTTTATGATAACACCAGGAAGCCAGGTACTGCCTGTCCCGGGCCCTTTAAAGCAATTTTCATCACAGTATTATTTATAACAACAAAACCTGGAATAATTCTAACTTTTTCAACTACAGGGGATAGGTTAAATAAATTAAGAAATTCCCCTATAATGGAACATATTTAATAAGGCCAATAAAAATGATGTCATTAAAAATATTTAATGACACAGGGCTGGTGACAAAGAGGCTGGTGATGTTGCAAAAAGACAAATGCCATTGAAGAACAGGGATTGCCCTGATATGGCTCCATTTTGGTAAATATAAATATAAACACCTGTGCATAAGAAAAGATAGACCTGAGGGTTTTGAAGGGGAGGGGGTGGGAGGTTGAAGGAGCCAGGTGGTAGGTATTAAGGAGGGGAAGTATTGCATGGAGCACTGGGTGTGGTGCAAAAACAATGAATACTGTTACGGGGAAAAGAAATTAAAAAAAAAAAAAAAAGAAAAGAAAAAGAAAAGACAGAAAGAATACATGTTAGCAGGGACTATATAATTTTGGTTTCATTGCTTTTTCTAGGTTTTCTACAACAAATACATTGAGCTTCTAAAAGTCCTTTTAAATTTAGATTTTTTATTTTTTTAAAGATTTTATTTATTTATTTGACAGAGAGAGATCACAAGTAGACAGAGAGGTAGGCGGTGGGGGGAGGGGGGAGTGGGGAAGCAGGCTCCCCGCTGAGCAGAGAGCCCCATGCGTGGCTCCATCCCAGGACTCTGGGATCATGACCTGAGCCAAAGGCAGAGGCTTTAACACACTGAGCCACCCAGGCACCCCTTAAATCTAGATTTTTTTTTTTAAATTTTATTTTTTTAGAGAGAGTGTGAGGTGAGCATTACCCCGGAGTGAAGGGGGGTGTGTGTGGTTGCGGGGCAGGGAGGGGCAGAGGGAGAGGAGCGAGAATCCCAAGCAGGTTCCATGCCTAACACGGGCTCCATCTCACGACCCAGAAATCATGACCTGAGTCAAAACCAAGAGTCAGACGTTTAACCAACTCAGCCACCCAGGGCCCCCAAAACTAGATATTTTTTAAAGAAGAAAAAGTTTTGAGGAAAATATCAATAAAAGTTACAGAAGACCCTCCAGGCCCACCACAGCTCAAAAGAGCTGAGCTGCTGAACCCAACTTCCTGACTGAAGTCTCCTGAAGACTTTAGTTTTCCTGAAACAAGAGTTGATGAGGCCACTTCAACTGACCCTGGGAAAAAGGAGCCAAAACTGTTTAGCTGGATTCTTAAGTGGTTTTTCAAGAGTTTCCCAAGTCTTTCCCAAATCTCTCTCTTAGCAAGATAAGTAGCGGGTTTGTGCAGCACGGGAGGGATGGGCGACAGCAGATGACCCTGACTCCATACAGGACCCCTGTGTCATCAGCACTAAATGGCACTCACTTCAAGGCCAGCACCTCAAGGTCTGCCCAGGATTTACCTGGAATCCCGGCCCAAAGTTTGATGGGATTGTCGTGATCGGCTGGTTGCCACTGGGAATCTTTAGCACAGAGATGTCCGTCACCAGCAGGAAGGCTTCCTCGGAACTCCTGTCTTCCTCCTCCCAGTTCCCCGGCCCAAACATTCCCATCTACCCGAACAAACTTGATTTTAAAGTAAAGAAACAAGACCAAAACATCCAGAAATAAAAAACAACAATATTAACTGCAACAAAAAAGTCAAGGTCTCTAAAAACACACACCATTAAGATTCCACCACCTGTTTTCCTAGTTTTTGGGATGCACATGCCTGGTCAGGAGTTGGAGAGGATTTCTGATCACCTAGCAGTTGTTGATGTAAAGACAAAGACTAGAAAAGCATATGCAGATTGAGTCTACAGCTCAGGGGGCACCCCCTTAGGAGATCAGGATGTGGCACTGCTCTCTGCAGACACCACTACTCCTGCATGACAAGTTCAGAGGGGTCTAGTGACCAGCCAAGGTCCCCTTACCAGTTAGTGACCTTGTGGGCCCACAAGGCTCTGCCTCAGGTTAGGGGCAGTGGCACTAAGTAAACAGTTTCAGCACAGAACTGGTCATACCCACCTGTGTAGTCCTCCGAGGGCTAGTGGTACCAAGAAGAGCATCAGAGAAGCTTCTTGGTGTGTCTATTTTATGGATTTGGGGTTTTCTTATTTTTGTTTCATTTAGGCAAAATTCATATAACATGAAATGAGCTACTTTCAAGTGAAGAAATAATTCAGTGGCTTTGAGGACATTCACAGTATTATGTAAACACCACTTCTATCCAGCCCCAAAACAAGTCTGTCATCCTAAAAGGAAACCCCATTACCATTAAGCAGTTGCTGCCTATTCCCCTTCACGCCAGTCCCTGACAAACTCTACTCTCTGTCTCTCTGTACATGTAACTATTATGAATATCTTTTAGATGGGACTTTTTGTATCTGGCTTCCTTCACTCAGTAGAACATTTTTGAAGTTTATCCACATTGCAGCATGTTCTTTTTTATGGCTGAATAACATTCCATTGTATGTACATATCACATATCACAATGCGTCTACCAATTCTAAAGGACATTTGGGCTGTTACTGCCTCCTGGCTATCATACAACGTGCTTCTAGGAACATGTGTGTCCATGAAATTGTTTGAGTAACTGTTTTCAATCCTTTGCGGGTATACATGGGTTTTCTTATTTCCTTAATGTATTTTTATTTTACCTGACTATAAGAATATAGGGTATTTATTGAAGAAAATGGAGAGATTGGTGAGAAAATGCAAATTTTAAAAAAATCACTTAAGGGTGATTAAGAATATCCTCTTCCAGAAAAAACAGTCGAAAAAAAGATACGCTAAAAAGCTTACAATCCTGTTCTTCCTTTCCTCCCTATACACATAGATTATTATTTTAGAACTAGGTAATCACTGAGAGTATGGACTTTGTAGTCATAAAAACCTGGATTTGAATCCTGGCTCTGCCATTTACTAGCTGAGTCACTTCGCCTCTATAAGCTTGTTCTCCCAGCTATAAAGTAGACACGATAGGACCTATTTCACAGGGTTTTTATAGCACATTAAATGGGCTGATGTTGTGATTAAAGTATCTAGTACAGCCCCTGGGATAAAACAGGCATTCAGGCTGTTAATAGTTGTAATAGTACTTTCCACACAGAGATTTGCTAACTATACTATAACGTGAAGTTTGTAAGAGAGGAATTCTGTGTTTTTGCCACTGTATCTTTAGTGCAGTGCCCAGCACACAGTTGGCACTCAATAAATATTTGTTGAGTGAATGAGTGAGCATAAATGTCGGAGAAAAGAACTGAAATGAGAGATCTGGGCAAGAGCCCTGGGAAAACACAGCTTTCTGAGTTCAGAAGATAGGTAACGACCAACAGAACATTTTTACAAGGCATCTTGAATTCGGCACAAGCATATTCCAGTGGCTGATGTTGGTCAAGTCCGACTTAGGGCTCACGTAAAACGGAATCATATGCAGAAGAAGGTCAGAAAATAAGTTCATCTTCAGTGCAGTAACGGGGGCAGAGCTAGGAGCCCTCGGAGGCATGTGGTGAGTTGAACTTCCTAAGCTGCTGGGCCGGCTGAGTCTCAGGGCTTTTTTTCAAAGCAAATGAAGCATTTGATGGAATAAACCCAGGCAAAGAGATATTTAAGCATGGGGCCTTGACAGGAACTGCCCTGAAGTAATATTGCTTGGAACTAAAGAGATGATTAGTGAGCTTCTCATGGCCCTACAGGAAATCTTGCCTGGCACAGGAATGCAAAATTTTCCAACCTTGTCTAAAAACAGTTTCCCCACACTCCACTGCCTCATAATGATGTCTGTAATGGGTTGCAGAGCTCACTGCCCATGGGAGGTCTCACCGCCTTGCTCCTGTTGTGGGTCCGTATCCCAGTAAGGGACTTGCCCTGTTTGGAGACTAACTTCTCCTATGAGCTCAGGAGGGTTAAAAAACAGAGTTGTAGGCATGGAAGTTCCCAGGAGACTGGCCAAGAAAATGAAGGGCTGACCCTACCTCAGGTGGCAATTAGTAGGGCCTAGCCAGGAAGGATGTGAGAATTCTTTGTTGCAGGGTACAGGCTGTCTTCATACAGGTATGTATTCATACCTCTCCTTTAAATCGCCTATCCCTGCTAAAATGAAATGATTTTTAGTATATGTGTGTATGTGAGATTCATTGTTGAAAGTCTCTCTCTTCCACTAAACTGTAGACTGTTTCTGTCTTGTTCATTACTGCATATTCAGCCCCGAGTAGAGGCTTTGTCCACTACGGGCACTCAGGAATGAATCTAAGGCATTTTATTTAAAAAAAAAAAATTGATTGATTGATTGATTGATTTTTTTGAGAGAGCATGTGTGCTTACAAAGGGTGAGGCAGAGGGAGAGAGAATCTTAAGCAGTTTCTACACTCAGCGAGGAGTCCAACACAGGGTTTACTTGTTTAATTTTTGCATATATATATATATATATATATATATATTTTAAAGATTTTATTTATTTATTTGACAGACAGAGATCACAAGTAGGCAGAGGGGCAGGCAGAGACAGAGAGGGGAAGCAGGCTCTCCGCTGAGGATCGAGCCCCATGTGGGGCTCGATCCCAGGACCCCAAGATCATGACCTGAGCTGAAGGCAGAGGCTTTAACCCACTGAGCCACCCAGGCGCCCCTTTGTATATATTTTTAATATATTTAAATATATAAAAATATATTTATATATTTTTTATGTATTTAAACGCCTATATTAGAGTCGGAGCTACCCGGATACATAAATAAGACATAATTCATGATCCTGGCAAGCTGTTCTGCTGCTCTTACTCTTCACAATGCTCCTCCTCTTTGGCCTTCCTGCTAGAATGGAAGATCCAGGAGGGTTTCGCTTAACATGAAGAAGATGCTTCATGAATATGTCTTGCATGGGGAAGAGGTAGTGGAAGGAGAGGAAATACATACATGAAAATAAGCATCCCCTAGGAATGTGGGGAGGCTCATCCACTTCCCCACTTCCCCCACAGAGTAAGGCATGGTTACCTATGACGTCAGGAAAGTGGTCCTGGAAGAGGTGAGGTCTGAACTGGGTCTGTAAGGATAACAAGAGGCTGAGAAGGGTCCTCACCTCGTAGCAAACACCCAAGTTTACACAGAGGCCTGGAATAAGGTGGGAGGCAATGAGCAGTTTGGTTCTAGAGCACAGCAAGCAGGAAAAGAGGGGCCAGATCAGTGGGAGCTGAGGCAGGAGCCGGATGGCAAAGCACTTTGTAGGATCTCTCTTCTCCTGTCCTTAGCCAAAGGACCTCTAAGTCCAAAAGTCCCTGTGAGTCTTTGAGCAAAGCTTGACAAAGCTTGACCAAAGCCCCAGGCCCAGGACCAGAAAGACCTTCTATGATCTCTAGGAACAGGACCTCAGACCACAAAGTTCTAGAAGCACCCTGAAGTCAAACTCCAAAGCCATTTCCAAAGTGGGTGAACAGAAGGCTCCCACATAACGGAGGTTTAAATCCAAACTAAAAGACATGCAGGAATGGAAAAGGATGGCCTGAGCAAATCGAGAAACTCTCCGCTGCCTCCTGATTATTTATGCCTCCAAGATGGTGCCTGGTCTTAGCCAGCAACTACTGAAAATGGTTCCAAGGGAGTAAGGAATCTGAGACCCAAGAGAGGAGGTAAATAAATCTCTATCCTGATTCTAAATGGTAAAAACAGGAGCATAAACATTTCCAAGCTTGTCTGATTGCTCCTCAGTCTCGCCTGGGCGGTGGTTGCTGGGAGCGGCGAGCCCTGTGCTCCTCACACAGCCAAGCTGGCCTTTTGTGGAACACCCTAGGGCCTCATCCCTTTAAGCTGGATGCCCTACTGACAACAGCCCATGGAGGAGGAGATGGGAGGGCTGATGGCAGGGACTGGTGTCAAAAGCTGGAGCTGGGAAGACCACTGAGTGGTGAGGTTGGCCCTCTGTTCCTATGGGGGGACCCACTGGCAAGCCCCTCTCTTTTGAGCGGGTTTTGAAGAGGCAAGATTGAACCGTCCAGGGGCATCTTCCTGTACTTTATAACAGAATTCCATAGGCCTCCTCTTGGAGTTTCCTTCCCTAAACTGCCTTGACTTACCGAGTAAAGAGGATTAACAAGAGTTCTAGAGAGCACAGCTTGGTTGAAGGGGAACTGATGTCCATGTCACATGCTTCCAGGCTGGGTTCTAGGCCAACGAACCGGGGACTTGTCAATTAGCAAAGGCTAAAGGAGACACAGTTGGGCTGGCAGAACTCCCCTGCTTTCCTATCAAAGTACTCTCACTGCTTCCAGGATGAGGGTAGGGTAGTTTTTTGTTTGTTTGTTTGTTTGTTTTAAGATTTTTTAGAGGTGGCTAGTGGGTTAAGATTTTTTAAATATTTATTCGACAAGAGAGAAAAGCACAAGCAGGAGGAGCAGCAGAGGGAGAAAAAGAAGTAGGCTCCCCACTGAGCAAGGAGTTAGTTGGGGGCTCCATCCCAGGACCCCGAGGTCTTGACCTGAGCCAAGGGCAGATGCTCAACCAACTGAGCCACCCAGGTGCCCTGAGACTAGATTTTTTTTTTTTTTAATTGTTGTAAAGGAAAAGGAAGCTAACAGTGGAGACTAACTTTGGATGGTCAGGAAAAACTTAATTTGCATGGTTGACAACTGCGCCAATATCTGAAGAGGGAAAGAGGATTCGGGGTAGAAAGAATGGCCAATCAAATGCCCCTGGACAAGAAAAGAGCTTGGCTTGCTGGAGGAACCTCAAGGAAGTGAGTGTATGCGGTGCAGGGCTAGCCCAGGAGCCCAGTGCAAGGCAGGCTTTGAGAGAGAGGGGCAATGTTGGATCACAGGACCCTGTTTGAATGTGCGCAACTATATCTCCAAAGCTGTGATTCCTGCATGGCTCTGTGATTCTGCCGCTGTCCTTTATGTCACTGTTATTAAATTATAACCCCTTGTGCCTCAGATCTCTTTTTAGCTTTTTTTAAAGATTTTATCTATCTATTTGAGAGAGGGAGAGCAGGAGAGAAAGAATAAGCAGGAGGAAGGAGCAGAGAGAGTGGGAGAAACAGACTCCCCCCCCCCACCCCCCGAGCCTGATGCGGGACTCAGTTCCAGGGCCCTGAGATCATGACCTGAGCCAAGAGGCAGATTTTTAACCAACTGAGGCACCCAGGCGTTCACTGTGCTTCAGATTTCTAACCTGTGAAGTTTTGCTCTACAAAAACCTTATTAGTCAAAATATCGCCTTTTGTGAGAGCTAATGATCAGATTATAATCGGTAATGATAATCCCTTACACTTAGATACTTTAAAGCATTAGTTTTAGAATTAGTTTTAGAAAAATTTCTTTTCATACAGAGTAGGTCTTGGAATTTTAAAGCCAGAATGGGCATGAGAACATCGCCTCATGGTCTGAGGAGGAAACATTGGTTAGGAGATTTCCCTCAGATTCTAGCTGTTGTTCCATTAGAGTAGCACCTTTCAAAAGAAATATAACAGAAACGACACACGCAAGCATCATGTGTAATTTTAAGTTGGCTAGTAGCGACATTAAAAAGGATTAGATAAAATCAATTTTACGATATATTTCACTTAATTCAAAACATGAAAACGATCATTTCAACAGGCAGTCAATATGAAAATTATCAATGAGCTATTTTAAGTTCTTTTATTATATCAGGACTTTGACATCCAGAAGTATTTTACAGTTACGCTACATCTCATTTTGGACTGGCCATGTTGCAAGTGTTCCCTAGCCACAGGAGGCTAGTGGCTACTGCACTAGACCATCCAACACTGGAGTCTCATAATGAGGAAGGCAGCCAGACCAAGGACTGATACCTCCCTCTTTACAGATGAGAACACTGAGGCCCAGAAACTAACTGACAAATCATGGACCTGGTGGTGGAGTTGAGTTAGGACTAGACTCTACATTTCTTGTCAAGTGCTCTTTCTCAAATCATACTTCCCTCCCCTTGAGAATAAGAAGGAAGAACTACCAAAAACAAGTACCCATCTGTACTGGACACTGCACTGGGGCTTCATACTTTATTTAACTCTTACAGAGACCCTGTGGAGTTGATGTCACTTCTCCCATTTTCCATGAGGCTACTGAGGCTCCAAGAGCTTCTATTGTTGACAGTGGCAAGATGGCATCTGTCCTTGGAAGAAAATACTACAACCAGTATGAGGAAGATGTTGCTTGAGGCTGTAGGGGCCAAGGGCAAGCTGCCCCAGGATGAGTCACTTTAGCATGAGTGTTATTTTGAGTTAAAGGTGATCAAAACCCAGCAGAAACAGGAAAAGCTCTTTCCCTGCTTCTCAACTGCCTAAACTCAACATTGGAAAGGAGAGCCTGCAACTGGAAGAGAGCTACAAACAGAAACTCCATCTACCTAAGAAGCTTATCTGCATAATAGGGCAACCTTGTCTCCTTTCTTGGTCTTACACAAGAGCCTTCCTCCCCCTTTGTATTCTCAGGCCCTACCTCTCTCCTTAGATAAGCTTCATAATGCTTCATTGTTTTTGGAATCTCATGTCGTGTGGATTCCCCATAAATATGCCTATGAAATTTGATTTTCTTCTGTTATTCTGTCTTGGGTAAATTTGATTCTAAGTCCAGCTAGAAGGACCTCAAAGGGCAGAGGAAGGTCAACACCTACTGAGTTGAGGCGGTCTTAAACATCACAGGGCTACCCCAGGAATTCCACCAGGGATTCCTCCAACCAGCTACATGGGACACTGAATGGATAAGCTCTCAATGACCCCAGTCCCAGGAAGACTGCTCTTCAGCTCTTCCTTATGTAGCTCCTTCCCCCTACTGCCACTGCTCCAAATCCGTACAACCAGGAGCACAAGAAAAGGATCCAGCTACCCCATGTGGGCTAAGTGTAAACTAAGCTCCAAGCTACAGGCCAATCAGTATCATTTAAACAGATGCCTTTAGTGCCAAGGACAAATCCAGTGACAGAGAAAAGGGGACAAGAAGAAGCAACCATTCCTGAACCAGAGACCCTGTCACAGTTCTTAACAGTCAAGCTTTCAGGGAAAAGGTGGGCTAAGGGACTGAGGCCAGCATGTAACTGTCTGTTGTGACCATGCAATCAGATGCCCTTTCCACAACACTCAAGTGCGGCCCATAGATGTGTTTTTTGGCCAGGAAAAGTCTTAGGTGATAGATTCAAATGCTCCCATGCCAGAGGTGAGAAAAGGAAGGTCAGAGTCATAGTAACTCCAGAGTTCATGCTCATAAGAACCACACCATACACTTCCCTACTATGTGTAAAGCTCTAAGCAAGTAGAGAAAACCAGGTCTCCATTTAAAAAAGCGAGGCAGGATAAAAATACCCCCAAATCTAGTCTGTCAGCACAGGGAATTATTTGAAGTTGGAAGCAAGCCTCAGTATTTTTTTAAGTAGGAGGCGCCCTCCCTTTCTGCTACCTGCGGGTGCAATTTCCAGTCCTTTCTCCAAAAGAAACATTTGGCTTTCTACAGAGAACCTCTGAGACCTCATGTGACTGAAAATGGAAGAAGGGGAAAGAGGCCCTCATCACACCCCATCCCCAAACCCCAATGGGGAAGCTGAGGTTGGGCCCCTGTAGATCCATTTATTTTAGAAGGTACTTGGTTCTGAAGCATTTGTTTCAGAAATTACCCCCATGCTCCATCAATAGTAGCTTTCAACGGCTCTTCCCGGCCCTTCCCGGGTGGCCTTGTCTCTTTTCAATTTCATTTCCTGTTGGAAAGGATAAACAGGTAACTGTTTAATGCCACTGACTGGACTCATTTAACAGAAAAAGCAGGACCCGAGTGAGGCTGGGGAACCAGGGTGGGGTTGATGGGTGGAACAGAGCAGCTGGGTGAAGAGAAAGGCATCACAGAACACCAACGGCAGGGCTTATTCTACTGCTTCTGCTTGTAACGAAGTAGCTCCTAGGAGGCTGGTCTAGGAACACACATGTAATCAGCTGCCATGTTAGATGTGGATCCCTAGACTTGGCCTGGAGGCCTTGGTGGGATCCTGGCACTGCCACTCTCTACTGGTGCCCTTCCGTCAACTCCTTCAAGACTGATGAGCCTCAGTAGCCGGTCTGTTCTCCCATACAAGGTGCTACAAATTCAAATGATACATGCAATGTGCTTAGCCAGTGTCTCGCACATAGTAGGTATTCACTTGCAGCAGCCGAGAACCAGCATAGAAACCCAAACAATGTAGCGCCATATTTCCTATTACATGCCAGACACTGTTGGGCAATAAGAGCATGCTTATAGACGACAGAGTCCCTGGCTTTCAAACAGGCAGGCACGAAACAGATAATTTCAATACAGCATGGGTAAGGATCCTAATCAGGATAGACATGGGGAGATGTGTACCCCACATATGAAGCGTCTAGGGGCACTGTTAATGGCATGGTCAATAGGACTGATAAAAGGACTCATTCATTGTCTCTCTCCAGAATGCAAGGTCCAGCAAAGCAGGAACGCTGCTGCCTGTACCCGTTAGGAGCACTGTAGCCATTAGGAGCACTGAGGGAATGCTTGAGGTGGTCTTAAGTAAAGAAGGAATTAGCCAGGAGGAGAATGAGGTTAAAGGCAATCCATTCAGAAGAAACTACATGAACAAAAGTACGGAGACTAGAAACAGAGCGATACATTTAGGGAATTAGAGGCAGGTTGTTGAAACATAAGGAGTATAAAGTATGGGGGAAGGGATGGGGTGAGAGGAGTCAGTGTGGGGGTAAGGCCATGGAGAACCTTGCTTATCAAGTTGAGTGTGGTGCTGGTGTGGGTGAACACACAGGTGTGGAAGGCCAGGATGGAAAAGCTGCGGACACGGGCTGATTGAACAGGATCTAAAATCTCGAAAATATGCTTTCCCTACATGCCTGCCAAAGTACCTATGACTTTTTTTTTTACAATAAACCCCAAAGTAATAATCATATTAACCAAAAACAGCTGTTACTTCTTATTCTCCAATTAGTTTATCAGATTTGGGAGCCAGGTCAATTTTCCCAACAACCAGATGAGGTAATTACTTTTGTTATCTCATCTTACAAGAGAGGGGACCAAAGCACAGATCGGTTGAGTGGCTTGCCCAAAGTCACACAGAACGTAGGCAGTAGATACAGGATTCAAACTTAGTCACCAGGGCCCCAGAGTTCATTCTCTTAACCACCATGTTATCTCAAACCTACCTTCATTTCATCATTTCTGTCTTCAGCTGAATGCATCTACTGTTTGACCCTTTTGATGAGCTTTTAATTTCAATAGCTCTATTTTTCAGTTCTAGAATTTCTACTTGGTTCTTTTAAAATCTTCTTTTTTTATCACTTGCCCTAAGGTTTCCATTTCCTCTTCACCATGAGACATTTTATTTATTTATTCTTCCCATGAAACATTTTAAACATATTTTCTTTCTCAAATCGATCTATTGTCTTTAGTTTCAAAGGCCTGAGCTCCTCCTCTGTGTTTTGTCTACCAACTCTTGCTAATGCTGGGTTTCGTTTATTCCTCTCTTGCATGATCTATAGTTCTTAAAAGTGCACTTAACCTCAGTAGGAATCTGCTGCTGTTATTTAGTGGTTATGATTTTTTAAAAATTTCATTTTTGGTGGGAGCGCCATAGGCACTGGGATGTCGAGACATTTTGTGAGCTGGTTTTAGGTTGTCCCCAGTCAGGGTCTCAGAGTTTAATCAATTCCAGACCAAGTTTTTACATTCGCTTCTCAGTTTGTAGCTTGCGTATGACATGAGAAGAACTCCAACCCCCAAGCCCCATGTAACACAGGTTGGGGTCTGTATTTCCCCTGGGTGATCCCAACAACCCAGGGTAGTTCATAGACTTCCACACCACACCCTCAGTAGAACTGGCCTTTCTTGCTCGGTTCAGTCATCCCTCACTGATAGTCTAAGCAATGAACTTGTTTCTTATGGCTTCAGTTGTCATCTCCATGGGATATTGAAACTCTAGCCCCAGAGAACCATACACATTTCCCATATTTTTATAAAACCTTTTATTTAATTCCTTCTTGCTGATCATTGCTCTACCGACCATGAAGCTTTCTCTTCTGGCACCTGGAGATTTCTCCTTTTTGGGTATCAGCCTGTCAGTGAATTTTTTTCATTGCATCCTTCCACCAGCATCTCTGTGTAATTAGGGGGGAATGTCCCTTGACAGCCCAATCTATCAAAATGACCAGAAGGCTTTGATTAAACATTTAGATATCAGTCTTTCCCACCTGGCTCTGTGTTCAGGGAGGATGGAGACCTTTGTCTCATTCATCTTTCAATACTAATTTTTCAGACGGTGCCCAGACCAGAGAAGGAAGCAAAAAAGATCTGATCAATGAATAAAAGAATTAATCAGCTTTCTTTCTCATTCTAATGGGAATGAAAGGCCATATACTAATTTTCTTCTAGAGAAATATAACACCAAGAATCTCTGGAAAGCCATCCATGCCCTCTGGAAGGCCAAATTGAACAAACAAAAAGCGGGGGGCCTGTCTTAGGCCAGCTTTTTAGCAAGTAGGTTCATAGCTATCGACACTACTTTTTTCTTGAAGGGCACCCACTGCTAATTACCGTGCTGGTCTGGTAGAAGTTTAAAGCTTGGCAGCCTCGCCCCATGACTGCATGTAGCTGATGTCCTTTTATAGCCATAACCAGAACCTGATCAAAACGTGTGTGTACAATGATATCATTTTTACTGCTGGTGTCATAAGGAGCTTGCCAATTATGTTCACATTCTTGAAAGCACCTAGCAAAGTGCTTGTCACAGAATGGGCACTGAGTGGACATTTAGCGGGCTTTACGTCTTCTTTCACATTAAAAAAAAATAATAATAAGTATTTGTTGAAAATCCACTGCCTCCTAGGCATGATGCCTGGTGCTGGACATGGAGAGGATAACATACAGTCCCCTGTTTTCATCCTAAATTAGAAAAAGAATGTCCAAAATAAAATTGACAAGAGAAAATTATTCTAAATGCCTTCTCATTTAAGGTGAAAAGATATCTCACATCATCCCACCACCCTAAAATGCCTAACAAAGTATAACCACCAACATAACCTTGCCTATTACTGTTTTATAAGCTGCTCTCGCTTCAGGGAGAAAATACAACTCCCAGGGAACACACAGGCTGACAAAGAGAGCTGATTATCGAAGTCGTCTGACACAGTGACTTTTGAGCTTTTGTCACTATAATCCCAGAACCTAGAATCATACCTGAACTAAAGCAGAAGCTCAGTAAGTTTGTTGAATGTATTTGCACATATAGATACAGATGTGCCCATCCATGTATATGTCCTGAGATACATTGTGATGCATTATTCCACACATACTGATGGAGGATTTCCTATGAACAAGAGTCTGTCCTAGACTTGGTGATGGAGACAAAGACAAAGACCAAGGACAAAACAGAAATCCTACTTAACAAGGAACTTCCAAGCTTCAGAATGAGATAGACAGTTATATAAATCACCGTGATGTAACACAGAAAATGCGAAGAGAAGCAGAGGAAAGGGCTATGGAAGTTGCAAAGAAGGAAAGGTCACTTCCTGCGGAGGGATTAGATAAGACTGTGGCTAATAGAGAATTTGTTCTCGGTCTTGAAGAGTAAGTAATTTGTGGCATGCAGAAGGGAGAGAATGGTTAGTGGCAAAGAAAAAAGGGGCGATTCAGTTGGAAAGAACAGCTTAGGCAAAAGCTAGGGAAAGAAAAGCACAGGGTAAATAAAAAGAAATAGAAATGTTGCTGGAGATGCATAAAGAGACATAAAGGGGAGGAAATGGAAACAAGCCCGGGAGGGTGGGATGAGCCAGCCTGCAGGGGCTTTGACGGTCTCGATTTACCATTCCAGGACACGGGATCTCTAGGGAGGAGCCAGTGCTTAGCCTATGGCGGAGCTTAATTAATACTACAACAACTTCACAGCAGGAACCTGTTCCCCACGTGCGCGCAGGAAGCCGCCATCTGTACGCACAGGCAATTACAAACATTCCAAACACTCTGCCCTGAACTCTGCAAGCACATCAAATACTCGCTGGAAAAGGTCACCCAGCAAACAGCTCTGATCAATCCTGGCCCAGGCAGAATCAAATCCCCTAAATAAGATCCACTAGATGCGGTGTCAGGAAGGTCAGAAACAACCCTATTTCACATCTTGAAGCGTTTTTACCATATGGAACGTTTTAGAGGAAGAAGGGAAAGGAAAGAGGGGGGGAAAAAAACCCCTCCCCAGAAATAATAGAATTCCAAGTAATTAAATGTTAAATAATCACAAAGTAAGTAAGGGATTTATTTTGGCCCCCGCCACTTTCTAAGGATCTAAAAAGCAGTTGATTTCAAAGAAGGCCATGCCAGTTTCACGCCTCCCCCCCCACCCCCGCCAGTCCTATGCATCCCTTTTGTGTACCTTTGTCGAGTTCACTTGAAATGTTCCACGATGAGGTAGGCACTAACTCAGCAGTGACTGACAACTCTGTTTCTGGAAAGAAAAAGAAGGGAGGGGAGAAAGACAGGGTGAGTGTAAATATATAAGTAACTTATGGGCTGTTAGAAGCATTATGGGAGACTTCCAAATGCCCTGCCCTGGGAGAGAGACCAGTGCAATCCCAGAGCTTATTAAGCAGGAATGCCCGGGGAAGGCTCCTGATTTACAGAGGCTATCCAGGGGAAGAATCGGTAGACCAGCGTGCAAGCCTGTTTTCTTTGAAACATGGACTTGAAAATTAAAATACAAATATTTCATGAACAAAAAAATTCAAGCCTGCAGAAATGACCGAACATTGTCAAACATCAACTTTTCTTTTTCTCGTTAGAAGACCACTCCTAGACTATTCAGTAGTCTTTCCATGGAAAATGAGAGCTACATTGCTGATTTTATTTGTTGTATTTGTGAATTGATGGGATTTTTTATTAGTAGAGAAATCTGTCTCTATGTGGAAGCTTATAGTCAAGACAAACGAAACCTAAGTATTTGAAGACGAGAGTCAACCAAGGCAACTCAATTTAAAAGGCAATTTTCAAAACCACCATTAATTAAAGCAAACATGAAGATCAACAATCTACAGGGTACAATATACTATGGAGATATAAAAATTCTTTAGTAATAGACTGAAATATACAAATTATATTTTTATTGTTTTTGAAATTTTAAGTGACAACACTGTCCTACTAGCACATTTTATTAAGGTTTCACTAACCTTCTCTTAGGCTACACACACACACACACACTGTATTACAGAACTATAGTACTGAGCAATATCTCAGAGAACTCAGAGCCTGTGACATTGGATACATGGCACCCCAGGGTACCGGGACGGCTCCATCAGTTAAGTGTATGACTTTAGTTCATGTCATGATCTCCAGGTCCTGGGAGTCCTCGCTCAGCGGGAAGTCTGTTATCCCTCTCCCTCTCCTTCTACTCCTCACCCAGCTTGTGCATACTCTCTCTCTCTCAAAATAAACAAATAAAATCTCTTTAAAAAGAAGGAGAGAGAGAGAGAGAGATGGCACCCATGCTGTCAATTCCCTTTCCTTCATTCGAGTGCAGACCTCCTTAATCAAGTATGGCTCCTTTTCCCTATGAAACCTGGGACTTGCCTTAGGGTCTTTTTGACAGAGTGCTCTAGGCAGCCACTAAAAATGGTTCTGAAATGCAAGGTGAACTTTTTAGTGAGTGGAAGAACTGGGATTCAGATCCAGGTCTGTTACTGCCCACACACCTCCTCATAGCTCATGCTACCTGGTACTCAACTCTGTGAAACCTGATTTGTTTTTCATCTTGCCTCTCTCTCGGCTTCACCTTTTTACCTAGATAAGCACATTTTCTACCATTTCCTTATTTACTGATGGGGCTTGGCTGCCACTTGGCCATAGAAGCCACACACCATAGTCACTGAACTTTGCCAAGAACAGGATGTTTACCCACTGAGACCTTGCAAAGGCCCACTTTTAGTTTGTCTACTGAGTCTCTGATCAACCTGTCACACACAACAGAGACAAAGGGGTTGTTTGGTTTGTGCAGAACTCCTAGGGTTTGCCTCTTTCCCTGTCTAAGCGGCACCTGGGAAAGAAAGTAGAACCCCAACCCAAACGGCCCCAGTCCCTTCCTATGTCCTGAGTTAAAAACAGCAGAGCTTCTTTTAAGGGGACCTGAAACCAGATGGGCAGTATGGCAGGAACCTGAAAGCACGTAAGATTCCAAAATATGAAAGAAAAAAGAAAAACGTATCCCAGATAGGAAAAATGCTTCACCCCAAACCACAGTGCTTCTGCCCGCAAATTATTCATTTGTCCTGCGAATGAATAATTAGTGCAGGTGATTCCACGAGGAAGATCTAACTGCCTACACTTGGGGGCCCTCCATGAATGACCCCAACCACAGCTCTACCCTCACCCCAATCCTGCCGCCACCCACTTTGGCTCTTTGAATAATGGCCCCTTGTTTGCTGTATTATGGATGACTGCGGTTCACCATATAAAAGAGCTCATCAAGCACTCCAGTACCCAGACTTCAGGGAGCTGGGGAATAGAAGCATGGCAGCCAAGGCAGCGTTTCAGGCAAGGAAGCAAAAGGTGGGGAAGTGGTGGGATTAAGATCGACCTTGACAGTATTTACATTCAACATTTTCATAGCTTCATCTTACTGCTGCTCACAGTTACACTGCCAGAAATACAGGTTTCATTTTACAGTATTAATTTTATAGAAAGTTAGCCCGATGTCACTTGGTTTTTCTAACCTGAGTTTGAATTGCTGATTGAATATAATTTGGGACCGATGACAAATGAATAGATTCTTGGCACTGCTAATGGCAAAATTGTTCCCCATGTGTCTCTGGACACTAATGACTACTCTGCTCTTGGACTAAGGCAACGATAATTTCAATTCACAAGCTTATTAAGTGATTGTGATGATTCTGAGGAATTTTGTTCTTGGTTGCAAGATTTATTCCTTTAGATAACCACATGTTCAGCTTTTCAGATAAAATGATCATAAAAACAGATAAAATATTTTAAAATATGAATAACCTCCCTAAAAAATATTATCTTCCAAGGCCACATTTTTTAAAAGAAAGGCCGATTATTTTCTGTGCAAAGTGTAGTAATAGTAATACCCCCTCACAAAAAATGATGTTAATAGGCTTCCCCTCCCCCAAAAGGAAGGCTGACCTTTATGTGAGAAAAATTCAGTACTTCTCAACTTGCACTCCATGGAGTTCACAGTCAGTAGCAGCTTTAGAGAGGCACAACCACCAGCTTTGTCCACGTAGGATTTCCACTAATGAATTCAGCTTCTTTCCTACATCCTCATCATGGCCAAAGGATAAGATATTTCCAAGTACATTTAATAACTGCTAGCAACATCTCTTTGTATAAAATTATTGTGGTAAGAACAAACTAATATGGGCCAATTAGGAGATAGTAGACTATTTAATGGAAGCACACACCTAGATTAAAATACTAATTTCATGATCATGAGCAAGTTACTTAAAAACTTTTGCCCTCTATTTTCTCATCTATAAAATGGGGACAATAAAAGCCACCTCACAGGATTGTGGTAAGGATTACATTAGATTATGGTCCAAAGTGGACCTGTACACTGTCCAGCACAGAGTGGACCTCCACGATCTTCTGTGCCTTCCTCCTGGTCTAATAAAGCAGATAATAGCCACCCTCTAAGCAGACATCCTCCAGTCAGCGGTTATGTCACTGTCTAGGTTTGAAATAACACATTCTCCATGCTTTTAGGAAAGACTCTGTATTTCTCATGCTCTACTAATCTAAGCCAATCTTTTCATTTTTGTGAGGTTTTCCCCGAATTGGTCACCAGTTCTCTTAAGAACATAAGTGCTTTTATGCATTTTTACCCAATTTAGGCAAATCAAGCGTATTTTATAAAACTCCAGCCCTTATCTTCCCTGACCTCTGCAGGAGGGCAAACCATTCTTCTCCCGATTTGATCAATAGGAGCTATTATCTTTGCAGTTTCACTGATGATTGACTTCTTGGCACTGATTCTGCAAACCATAAGGTTTTGGTATTTAAGCCTGAACAGTGGGAGTGTTATTTGGAGGAAAGGAAAAAAAAAAAAAAAAAACAAGCCTTGAATCCTCCTCATTGATAAAAGCCTGTGCTCTCTGAAAGGATTACTGGTTCATCTCAGCAGTTGGCAGGTAGAGACCCCACGTTCACAGGATGTAGAAGCTCTTGCAAGAAGCACTCAGCCATGCCACATCCTGTATCCTGAAACAAGGACACGTGAGCTTACACAGACATAGACCAGCATACTCAGGAGACTCGTGGCCAGCCCCATGGTCACAGGGCCAAGTATGAGGGAATAAATGGCTACCCCAGTGTCCTTCTTGACCAGAGCCCCTGAGTCCCAGAATGTTATACTCGGGTATGCCTTAGATATTTTTTATGCCCACTGGATTTGGGGGGGGGGTAATTTTATAGAGCAACATCAGAGGCTTTAGAGGGAGAGAGGACAAGAGGACAGGGCTCTAGACCCTTCTTCAACAGGAACAACTTTCCATATCTCTGTTTTAACTATCAGATATTGTAGAAAAGTCTCTGATGCTTTAAACAAAACAAACAAACAAAATTAAGCCTCTCCTATGGTACAGGCTCACTTACAGATGAAGAAAATGAGGGCCACAGAGGTCAAGTGAATTGGTGAAAATCACAGAAGTTCTAAATAAACCCAGGCCTTAGAAATGACTTAGAAATAAATGCATGCTCCCTTCTCTCTGTGTTCCATTATCTTCTGTCTGTGCCCCTAAGACGTGCTATGTATCCTTAGAAGCTGAGTTCAGAGACGCACAGAAGGCATTTTCAAACAGCTAGGGTCAGTCACACAAAATGGGTACACTTTCCTCTCTGCTCATGCTCACTGAGGCCCAGGGGAGGGTGGGAAGGAGGTGGGCATGCTGATGGCTTCAAGTTCCCAGCTATGCCATGTCATTCTAGATATTATTTGGTGATGGCTCTCAGCCATGGTTCCTTCCTGTCTCCAGTGCCTGAGTGGAGGAGAAGACCATAGCCATAAGTTACCATTACTTGTAAGTTTCCTTCACGGAGAGCACCTGTTTGGGAAAGTAACAACCGGGCAGGGCACGTTCCCTAACAGTACAAGGGGTCAGTCAGCCAAGGCACTGTCCCAGCTCTGGGGTCCTGAAAGAGGGGCCCCTCCACTCTGGAGAGAGCAAACTTAGAGCCTTTCTCACCCCATGTGAGATAGTCAGGACTGGAGAATTAATTACTAGGCTCAGTATCCACTATGACCTCATAATCCTCAGTGACCTCAAATTTGGATTTCTGATGTAATCTTTGAACAAAGTTATCAGGACAGTCAAAGACCAAAAAGAGAGCACAATTCTGCCACCTTAAACCCCCTGCTCCATCCCTAACCACATTACCTACATGACACTATGAAATCATATTTTTTTAATAAAACCTGTAATAACTTTGCAAATAGCATAATTATAATGCAGGTGGTAAAGCCATTAATTTGTTGAAGAAAAATTTTAAGTATACCAAAATTTGTGGTATTATTCATACTTTTGTAGAAAGGGAATTGTTAAAAAAAAAAAAAAAAAAAAAAGTCCCGGCTTTCTTAATGTGTGAGGGTCTCAGAGATCTTGTCAACAAGTTCATAGGTACCATGACTATCTCCATTCTTAGACTGAAGAACTGGAGGTAGACATATAAGGGCACTTATCTACTCAGCTTGTTGGGAAAGGGGTAGGATTTCTGATCAATCTGGGCAGGGCAGTCTGACAGCAAAACCAGAGTGTCTCCAACTGTGACCCAATCAGGGGGCAGGGGGATGCTGAAAGGTGTAGCCACTTCTCTCTGGCTTAGGCCCCCCTTCAGCCCCAGAAGATCCCTGTGAATTCTAAGCTCTGTAGAACACAATTTGACAATGGGTATCTGAAACATTATACCTCCTTCCTATCAATGCCCAGTTTCTTAATTCTAAAATCCTAAAAGGACAGTGAGGAACACAAAGGGAGGGGGGGAAATAACTTCTTGAATCATCCTTAAATGCCTTGTTTTTCTTTGAACACATTATTTGCTTCTTTAAGTCTTCTAAATTAATATTACAGATCACATGCACTTGTATTTAAAGGAATTATGTTACACAAAGCACCACAATGACATACATCCTTTAAAGTCAATAAAAATAATCTTGGGAACTATCTTACTTAAAAAAATACCACACTTGGGCTCTCTTCCATGGAACTCTAGAGAGTCGCACACCCATTCACTCCCTCCCTCATTCATTCATTCAACACACATGTGTATAAGCACTTCCTATGTGTAAGAACTAGGAGGAAAAATCTTGTCCTGGTCCCTGACGTTTTTCAAGAACTCACAGTCCACTGGGAGAATATAGAAACACAACCATAAACTGCATGGCAGAGCAACAATAGAAACTGATAGAAATAATCTCCCCATACCATGAGTCATTCCTCCCAGCTTACCCCAAGCAGGCTAAAAACACCAACAATACTGAATAAAATATCAAAAAACAATAAATAATGCATAGCTGAGACTTAAAGGAAAGAAATTCTCAGGTGCCCCAAAGGAAGAAAACAGTAAGTAGAAGCTGATGTAGAAGGTGCCTTATAAATATAGACCCTCTGAGCTGGAGGCTCAGTTTCAATGCTCACTTGAAAACCAAAAATGTGGCCAGAGAGAGATCTAGGTTCTGGCTTAAAGTCTTTACTAGAGCCTAGGAGAACATCCCCATCTGTGGAAAGGAGCTGAACAACATTTCCTCCAATGAAGCTGCTGGATGCCTAGAATCTAAGAATTGGGAAAGGGAGAAGGCACATCTCTTCAAGAAATGAAAAGGGTATGTAAAGACCGGAGAATTCCAGTGTATCCTTCACCCAGTTTCTCTCCATGATTACAGCTTATATAATCATGGTACAGCATCAAAATGAGGAATTTGACATTGTTACTGTGCATATGTCAAGTTCTATGTTGTTTCATCACATGTAGATTTATATAAACACCTCTGTAATCAAGATCTTTATCTTGTCATGACCATCAAGATCTCTCTCATGCTATCCCTTTATAGTCATACCCATCATCGTCCTCCCAACCATTCCTAACACTTGACACACACTAACCTGTTCTCCATCTCTATAATTTTGCTGTTTTGAGAATGATATATAAATAGACCCCTATAATGCCCTTGGGACCCAACCAATTTGCTGCATGTATCAATGGTTTATTCTTTCTCATTTCTTATTGCTGGTTAGTATTCCATATATGGATATACCGCAATTTGTTTAACCCCTGACCTTCAGTGATTGGTTGTTTCCTTTTTTGGCTATTACAAATACAACTGTTATAAATCTACTCATAGCCTTTGGTGCTAAATTCCGTATTTCAGTAAGAAGGAAGCTGAATCTAGAAGGAAGGAGTCATATGCAAGAAGCAATAATAAACGAATAATCTGGAAAATATGTTGAAAATGTTAAATGAGCCTTGATTCTAAAAATAAATATGTGATTAGAAGTAAAACAGTGGGAGGGAAGAGCAAAATGGCAGAAGAGTAGGAGAACTAAATATCATCAGGTCCCAGCTAGGTAGTTATCAAACCATTCTGAACACCTACAAACTCAACAGAAGATAGGAGAAAAGAAGAGTAGCAATTCTAGGAACAGAAAATTGACCACTTTCCAGAAGGCAGGACATGTGTAGAATTGAATCCAAGGCAACATAAGGCAAGACAGACCTCAGGGGGAGGGACTACCTCCTGGCAAGTAGTAGAGTAGTGCAGCACAAAATCAGAAGGTTTAGAATTTTGCTCCAGTGAGGGACCTCACTCCAGAGGCTAAGCAGCTGGGTGGAGCCCTTGCAGGGACAGTGTGGTCTCAGGAAACATGGGGACACAAAAAGACCAGGGATGCCTGAGTGTGGCATAGCTCCCAGGTATCAGAGCAGGGAAGCCAGCTATAGAGATGGAGATGAGGAGTGAGCTCTCAGCTCGGGGTTACCTTAAACTGTGATCCAAATCACAGTCAGGACACCTCTCTTTGAGCAGGGACCCCACAGGTGGCAGATCTGGAGAGACCCCTTCCTTCCTTCTCTAGGAGGAGCTGTGTGGGAGCACACTGCAGGAATCTGTTGCATTTGGACACTCCAAACGGGGCCATGTGCCAGAGACAGAAATGCTCAGGCACAGGCTGGGTGAGCAAAGAGTGCGGCAGAGACCAGGGAGATGGGAGGAAATGACTACTTTTCTCTGAGGATATACTGAGGAGTAGGGCCCCAAGCTCTTGGCTCCTACACAGCCCCAGAGATTGGGAGGCAACCATTTTCATTCCCGTCCTCCAGATATCTACAGAGAGCATTCATGGAACAAAAGCAACGAAGAGTGAAACTAAGCAGATTGCTTACCCCGGCCCCTGGCAGAGGCAGTGCAATTCCACCTCAGGCAAAGACATTTGAGAATCACTGCCACAGGCCCCTCCCCCAGAAGATGAGCAAGAACATCCAGCCAAGACCAAGAACTGTGAAACTCCAGAGCTAGGGGAAAGCAACACACAGAATTCATGGCTTTTTCCCCATGATCCTATAGTCTTACAAAGTTAAATTTTTTTAATTTTATTTTTTTCTTATTCTATTTTTTAAAAATTTTCCTCTTTCCTATATTAACATTTTTAAACTATTTTATCTTACCAATACCCTTTTAAAAATCTTTTTAAACCTTCATTGTTATAGCCATATTTTATCCCTTCATTGTATTTAACCTTATTTTTTGTATATACATAGGGTTTTTTCTTTAAAATGTTGGGATACAATTTCTTCTAATAGATCAAATATACCCTAAATCTAGTGCATGGCTTTGTTCTAGTCTTCAGCCTGATCACACTCTCTCTTTTTTTTCTTTTTTCAACCAACTTCTTACCTTATCAATTCCTTTTTTATAATTTTTAAAATTTTCATCTTTACAATCCTATTTCATCCCTTCATCGTGTTTATCCACATATATTTTTTTCTTTCTTTAAAATTTTGGGAGGTAGTTTCTTCTAACAGACCAAAATATACACAAAATCAAGTGTGTGGCTCTGTTCTATTCACCAGTCTAATATATATATATAAGACTGATATATATTAATCTACCTGTACATACATTACTAATGTACTTTTGTCTACACATACATTATGAAGGTACTAATGTACATTAGTCTAATGTATATTAGACTGCTGAATAGAACAGAGCATATATATGAATACACACAGACACACACACACACACACACACACACACATTTTTTCTTTTTTCCTCCCTTTCTTCTCTCCCCAGTTTCAGGTCTCTTCTGATTTGGGATCATTGATACCCTTTTAGAATTTTGTTCTCTCATTCATCTATTCTTATCTGGATAAAATGACAAGGGAGAAAAACTCACCACAAAACAAAAGAACAAGAGGCAGTACCAACAGCTAGGGACCTAATCAATACAGACATTAATAATATGTCAGAAATAGAGTTCAGAATGATAATTATCAAGGTGCTAGATGGGCTTGAAAAAAGCATGGAAGATATTAGAAAATCCCTTTCTGGAGAAATAACATACCCTTCTGGAGAGAAAAAAAAACTAAAATCTAACCAAGTTGAAATAAAAAAGCTATTAATGCAGGGCAATAAAAAAATGGAGGCTCTTGCTGCTAGGACAAATGAGGTAGAAGAGAGAATTAGTGATATAGAACACCAAATGATGGAGAATAAAGAAGCTGAACAAAAGAGAGAAAAACAACTACTGGGGAGAATTCAAGAGATAACTGATACCATAAACAAAACAATATTAGAATAATTGGGATCCCAGAAAAAGAAGAAAGAAAGAGAGGTAAATAGGAGCAAATTATAGCAGTGAATTTTCCTAATTTGGCAAAGGGAACAAGCATCAAAATCCAGGAGGCAGAGAGAACCTCCCCCCCAAATCAATAAAAATAGGTACACACACATCATCTAATAGTAAAACTTACAAGTATCAGTGACAAAGACAATCCTGAAAGCAGCTAGGGACAAGAGGTCTGTAAAATACAATGGTAGAAATATTAGATTGGCAGCAGATCTATCCACAGAGACCTAACAGGCCAGTAAGGACTGGCATGGTATACTCAAAGCACTAAACAAGAAAAACATGCAGCCAAGAATACTGTATCCAACTAGGCTGTCACTGAAAATAGAAGGAGTAATAAAAAGTTTCCAGGATAAACAAAAACTAAAAGAACCAAAACACCAAACCAGCCCTACAGGAAATATTGAAAGGGACCTCTAAGCAAAGAGAAAGCCTTAAAGTAAGAGACCAGAAAGAAACAGAGAAAATATACAGTAACAGTCACCTTATAGGCAATACAATGGCACTACCATATCTTTCATATTCATATCATTCTTTCAATTCATATCTTTCAATAGCTACCCTGAATGTAAATGGGCTAAATGCCCCAATCAAAAGACACAGGGTATCAGAATGGATTAAGAAAACAAGACCCATTAATATACTGTCTGCAAGAACCTCATTGTAGACCCAAAGACACCTCCAGATTTAAAGTGAGGGGTTAGAAAACAATTTACCATGCCAATGGACATCAAAAGAAAGCTAGGGTGACAATCCTTATATCAGATAAATTAGATTTTAAGCCAAAGACCACAAGAGATGAGGAAGGACACTATATCATACTCAAAGGGTCTGTCCAACAAGAAGATCTAATAATTTTAAATATCTATGCCCTTAACATGGGAACTGCCAAATATATAACCAATTAATAACAAAATAAAAGAAACATATTGACCATAATACAATAACAGTAGGGGACTTTAACACCCCCACCTCACTGAAATGGACAGATCACCTAAGCAAAAAATCAACAAGGAAATAAAGGCTTTAAATGACACACTGGACGAGATGGACATCACAGATATATTTAGAACATTCCATCCTAAAGCAACAGAATACACATTCTTCTCTAGTGCACATGGAACATTCTCCAGAAGAGATCACGTCCTTGGTCACAAATCAGGACTCAACAAATCAGGTCTCAATCAGGTACTTTTATCAGGTACCAAAAGATTGAGATCATTCCCCGCATTTTTTCAGACCACAATGCTCTGAAACTAGAACTCAATCACAAGAGGAAAGAAAGTTGGAAAGAACCCAAATACATGGTGGCTAAAGAGCATCCTACTAAAGAATGAATGGGTCAACAAGGAAATGAAAGAAGAATTGAAAAAATTCATGGAAACAAATGATAATGAAAACAAAACTGTTTAAAATCTGTGGGACACAGCAAAGGCAGTCCTAAAAGGAAAGTATATAGCGATACAAACTTTTCTCAAGAATCAAGAAAGGTCTCAAATACACTACCTAACCCTACACCTAAAGGAGCTGGAGAAAGAACAGCAAAGAAAGCCTAAACCCAGTAGGAGAACAGAAATAATAAAGATCAGAGCAGAAATCAATGAAATAGACACCAAAAGAACAGTAGAACAAATCAATGAAACTAGGAGTTGTTTCTTTGAAAGAATTAAAAAGATTAATAAACCCCTGGCCAGACTTATCAAAAAGAAAAGAAAAAGGACCCAAATAAATAAAATCATGAATGCAAGAGGAGAGATTACAACCAACACCAAAGAAATACAAACAATTATAAGAACATATGATGAGCAACAATACACCAGCAAATTTGACGATCTGTAAGAAATAGATGCATTCCTAGACATGTATAAGCTACCAAAACTGAACCAGGAAGAAATAGAAAACCTGAACAGACCCATAACCAGTAGGGAGATTGAAACAGTCATCAAAAATCTCCCAACAAACAAGAGCCCAGGGCCAGACGGCTTCCCAGGGGAATTCTACCAGACATTTAAAGAAAGAAGAATTAATACCTATTCTCCTGAAATTGTTCCAAAAAATAGAAATGGAAGGAAAACTTCCAAACTTATTTTATGAGGCCAGCATTACCTTGATCCCAAAACCAGACAAAGACCCCATTGAAAAAGAGAATTACAGACCAATATCCTTGAAGAACACAAATGCAAAAATCTCACCAAAATACTAGCCAATAGGATCCAACAGTATATTAAAAGGATTATTCACCAAGACCAAGTGGGATTTATTCCAGGACTCCAAGTTTGGTTCTACATCTGCAAATCACTCAATGTGATACAATACATTAATAAAAGAAAAAACAAGAACCACATGATACTCTCAATAGATGCTGAAAAAGCATTTGACAAAGGACAACATCATTTCTTGGTCAAAACTCTTCAAAGTGTACACATAAAGGGTACAGACCTCAATATCATCAAAGCCATCTATGAAAAACCCACAGCGAATATCATTCTCAATGGAGAAAAACAGAGCTTTTCTTCTAAGGTCAGGGACATGGCAGGGATGTCCATTATCACCACTGCTACTCAACATAGTACTAGAAGTCCTAGCCTCAGCAATCAGACAACAAAAAGAAATTAAATGCATCCAAATCAGCAAAGAAGAAGTCAAACTATCACTCTTTGCAGATGACATGATACTTTATGTGGAAAACCCCAAAGACTCCACTCCAAAACTGCCAGAACTCATACAGGAATTCAGTAAAGTGTCAAGATACAAACAATGCACAGAAATCCGTTGCATTTCTATACACCAACAACAAGACAGAAGAAAGAGAAATTAAGGAGTCAATTCCATTTATAATTGCACCCCAAACCATAAGATACCTAGGAATAAAATTAACCAAGGAGGTTAAGAATCTGTACTCAGAAAACTATAAAGTACTCATGAAAGAAATTGAGGAAGACACAAAGAAATGGAAAAATGTTCCATGCTCATGGATTGGAAGAACAAATATTGTGAAAATGTCTATGCCACCTAATGCAATCTACATGTTTAATGCAATCCCTATCAAAATACCATTAATTTTTTTCAACAAAATGGAACAAATAATCTTAATATTTATATGGAACCAGAAAAGACCCCAAATAGCCAGAGAAATGTTGAAAAAGAAAACCAAAATTGGCAGCATCACAATTTCAGACTTCAAGCTCTACTACAAAGCTATAATCATTAAGACAGTATCATACTGGCACAAAACAGGCACACAGAAAAATGGAAGACAATAGAGAGGCCAGAAATGGACCCTCAACTCGATGGTCAGCTAATCTTTGACAAAGCAGGAAAGAATGTCCTATGTAAAAAAACAGTCTCGTCAACAAATGGTGTTGGGAAAATTGGACAGCCACATGCAGAAGAATGAAACTGGACCATTTCCTTACACCACACAGAAAAATAGCATCAACTGGATGAAAGACCTCAATGTGAGACAGGAATCCATCAAAATCCTTGAGGAGAATACAGGCAGTAACCTCTTTGACCTCAGCCACAGCAATGGCAAAAATGAAGTATTGGGACTTCATCGAGATCAAAAGCTTTTGCACAGCAAAGAAACAGTCTACAAAACCAAAAGACAACTAACAGAATGGGAGAAGATATTTGCAAATGATATATCAGATAAAGGGCTAGTATCCAAAATCTATAAAGAACTTATCCAACTCAACACCCAAAGAACAAATAATCCAATCAAGAAATGGGCAGAAGACATGAACAGACATTTCTGCAAAGAAGACGTCCAAATGGTCAACAGATACATGAAAAAGTGCTCCGTATCACTCGGCATCAGGGAAATACAAATCAAAACCACAATGAGATACCACCTCACACCAATCAGAATAGCTCAAATTAACAAGTCAAGAAACGACAAATGCTGGCAAGGATGCAGAGAAAGGGAAACCCTCCTACACTGTTGATGGGAATGCAAGCTGCTGCAGCCACTCTGGAAAACAGTATGGAGGTTCCTCAAAAAGTTGAAAATAGAGCTACCCTATGACCCAGCAATTGCACTACTGGGTATTTACCCTAAAGATACAAACATAGTGATCCGAAGTGGGTACATGCACCCCAATGCAGCAACGTCCACAATAGCCAAACTATCTAAAGACATCTGTCACTCAGAAGAAACAAGAGGCCCAAGAAAGATGCTTTCCTAGCTGCAATTCCAGGACTCCTGACTCTTGAAGAACAAATGAAATCTTGGTTAGGTTCCATACACAATGAGAATAAAGTTAAGTTGTGCTGGGTAATCCATAATGCCAGAAACTTTGTAAAAACAAAACGCCACAAAGGATGTCTTTAAAAACTCCTTCCTTTTACCCAGAGTTTGATGTGATTATATTTGTTTGTTCATTGAATTGCCCAGTCATTCATTCAGAAAATATTTATTGAGCACCTACCCCATTTCAGAGGAGCTAAGTCCTAGCTATGTGCTAAGGATGTAATGAGCAAAATTAAGATTGTTTCTTATTTCATGGAACTCACTGTGTGGTAGGAACATAGAGAAGTAAACAAAGAATTAAGATATGGCATGATAAATTTTGTGTATGTGCAGTAGAAGTGGGGGTAGGGGGTAAATGGAAAGAACAGTCTTGAAGCATCCTGCTTGGGGATCACCAAAAACCTTGGTGATAAACCTTACATGGTTTATGGAGAGCCAGATGTTTAGAGGGACATAAAGAACCTGGATAATCTGATTTCCCCCCTTTGAATAAAACTGGACTTCTTTTCTGCAAAAAGTGAATAAGGAGCTGAGAACTTTACACTGGGTATGTCCCACCTGCTATAACCACTGAATTTCCTTTGGCTACAGAACTTGACTATTAAAAGAAGCCTCTACTAGAAGCAGGGAAGGCTTCCCCCAAGTTTAATGATTTGACTTTAGCCCTATAGTCAAACTTCAACTGGGACTGGGTCCTTTGTGCTTTTATCTTCTTAGCAATGTAAATACCTGCCGGAAATAGAGGGTTAGTCTAACCTAAGAGGTTCCAAATTTTCAATTCCTTTTAGCTTTCTAATTTACATTTGGTCCTAGAAAGAGAAAATGACCATCCATTTAACACGCTATTATGTACAGGTTAAATGACTTCTGCTCCAGCCAGGCCAATGAGGAAATAAAATACACAAAACTGAAAGTTTGATGCACAAATTTCAGCTCCTTGAAATAATGTAATGCTGACATTAAAAAAAAAAAAAAACTTTCTAATGTTTGAACCTGAAATAGGATACTTCTCTGTTTAAATGGCAGCAATACAGCCATGCAAGTAAATAGGAAAACAAAATAAATTTGCTCATTCAGTAATATTCTTTTTTGTTGTTGTTGAAAAGACAGAAAAATACCTGGAATTACTCTAATTTTCTACTTTATAATTTGCGCTAAATTCTATGGTCCATGTGTCCTTGGCCACCAGTGAGTAAGTGGTCTTCCTGCATTCTGAATAGACAGTTAATTTCTTGAGGGCAAGGATTATGGTCTTATGCTTCCTTTGTAACCTACCTGGCTTCTACATGATCCTGAATAGCACAGAAAGGTGCTATGTTGACTAAGAGTCAGATATGTTCAAATCCCAGCTGTGTCACATACTAGCTTATAACCTTGGGCAAATTACTTCACACCTTTAAACTTCAGGTCCTCGTTCATAAAATGAACATAAGGGTGATGACCTCACAGGGCTGTGATGATAATTACTTAGGAAAATATCTGGAAATGAGTTCAATGCCCAGCAAAAGGTAAAGTAAGTGCTATCACTGTCCAATAATTTTTTTTTTTAACTGGCCATAGATATATCTTGAAGGGCATTTAATGCACTGATTCCCAAAACCAACTGGGGAGCACATTAAAGAAATCCAGAATCTGGGACCTCTATCTTTAAACTATCAAATCTCCCTAAATGAGTCTTACATAACCACCCAGCATTAGTCTTCTATAAACCACCAGTTTAGGAAAACTCAAATAATGAAATAATGATATGCCTGCCAAAAAATGAAAAACACAGAAAGCTTTAACTGAACGATAAATTTAATATAATTTAAGAATCAAGAGGAAAGGGAATTGGCAAACCAAAGCTTATCTCATATTTGCTATAAAACTCCAAGGTGGTCAGCAACCTCAATATTGAGACAGTTCCTTCAAAACTAATGAAGACAAAATTGGTACCTCTTGAATGACTTTCAAAGCCAAGCACTTCTTTAACTTGAAGGTTTTCTTAATTGGCTAACCAATGATTCGGCCAATTAGACTTTTAGGAGAAAAATCATCCTGTGAAGAACGAAGCAGTATTGTCACAAGCAGTATCTACAGACATAGGATCTCAATGGGTGGGAATTCAGTTTGTGGAACTCTCTTCCCAACGTTTGGACACACCCTAAACATATGCGGTCATCCTATCCTAGACATAGAAGGAGAAAGAAACAAAACCCTTTTCAGCTTTGATTCTTGGCCACTTAAAGCATTTGCAAAGAGAAGCCCACTTCGGAAGCAGTTGAAAAAGCTATTAAGATTCCAGGCACCTTATAGTGACACAAATACCTTGCATCTAGGTAGCACTCTTCCTTTCAAGAAAGTCTGTACACAGAACAGACATGAGCTCATGACTCCACATGGGAAGGATCAAGGCCCGAGATAATCATACCCCAGTTGGAGTTGAAGAAACCCAGACTCAGCCAGAGAACTTGCCTAAGGTCCCCCGGCATGTCATCAGCTGCCAGGAGAAGGTAGCCGCAGCCTTCGCTCACCCAGCCTGGCTCCACACAGCCCCTCTGTTACACGGCTGGTGAAGATGCTTCCTCAGTTCTAAGCTTTATTTTTTCTCTAATTCCCTCCCACACCATTAACTCAAACATTTCAAAGTTCCAAAGAGTGAGGAGTAAAATTTTTAAAGAGAATTACTTTCAGGAAAAAAAACATCTATTGAAAGTATAATTTCTACCTTCTGGTTGGCCCTGGAAACCAAGTATTTAAGTTAATAGGATTGAAGACCTCTTGGATTGGTGGAAATTATTTTAATCAGAGAGGTACATTTAGGAGGATTACTATTATCCTACAAGATAGTGAGATGGTTTTGCTCCAGCTGTATTAGCCTGGGCGTGTAGGATCTAGATGGCTGGCAATTTTCAAATACTTAATTTGTCTCAAATTGCTGCAGTTTAAAATGCTTTTGCCCATCTGGACCAGGTTTCCTGTTCCATGTCATTGTTGATAGCCTAAAGAGATCAATAATTAAAACTAAATAGAGGGAAACACTATGCAGAGCCTATGTTGGGAACAGAATCCCTTCCCAGAGCCTCTTAGTTCAATTTCTCCCTCTTTTGAGGTCTCATAGAGTTTTATCTACTCCTCCCTTAAGACACTTAATAGTTTGTAAGGTAACCTACAATTGCTTTCAGCATGCTTCTCTGCTAAAATTATATGTTTCCTGTGGCTACAGATGAAGTCTTACTTATGTCTGCATTACACAGAGCTTCAACTGTTACTCTGTACACACAGTAGGCACTAACAAATCTTTTCTGAATGCAGAGCTGACATAAGGACTCTCTCCATGTATTATTACATTTATTAGTGTAAGGTAGCATGGTAGGAAGCAGAATGGCCACAGGTCATTCCTCCCTGTTATCCACACCTTTTTGTAGCTCTTCCCATGAAGAGATGGGGTTTCCTTCCCCAGCCGGAATCTGGTCTGGCCCTTGTGACTTGCTTTGGCTAACAGAATGTGCTGAGACCTTGGTCTAGTCTGGATAAAAGAATCACACAGCCAATATACTGACTCAGGAGACAAACACTTGTCTACAAAAGTTTTGGGGTGATTAGATAGGACAATGTGTGGGAAATAGATACCCATTTAAAGATAAGAACACCGAGGCTCAGTGAAGTCAGGAACCAGCCTAAAGCCAAAGAGTGAAAAAGCCAGGATTTGGATCCCGTCTTTCTGATTCCAAAGCCCACAGTTTCTCCACTAAATAAACTAACCAAATTTCAAATATTCTTGTGCATTCAGAAATAAGAGAAAAATGGCGGAGGAGCTTCCTTTGGTGCCTGTGAACTGCCCTGGGAGGGAGCTGCCCTCATCTGACAGGGCTGTGTGTCGGTGGCTCATCTGATCAGATTTAAGAGATACAAAAGTACGGTGCCTCTTTTTTTTTTTTAATCTTTTCTTTTTGGTGTTCCAGAATTCATTGTTTATGTACTACACCCAGTGCTCCATGCAATACATAACCCTCCTTAATACCCACCACCAGGCTCACCTATCCCCCCAGCCCCCTCCCCTCTAAAACCCTCAGTTTGTTTCTCAGAGTCCACAGTCTCTCATGGTTTATCTCCCCCTCCAATTTCCCCCAACTCGCTTCTCCTCTCCATCTCCCCATGTCCTCCGTGTTATTCCTTATGCTCCACAAATAAGCGAAACCATATGATAACTGACTCTCTCTGCTTGACTTATTTCACTCAGCATAATCACCTCCAGTCCCATCCATGTTGATACAAAAATTGGGTATTCATCCTTTATGATGGAGGCAGAATACTCCATTGTATATATGGAACACATCTTCCTTATCCATTCGTCCACTGAAGGGCATCTTGGTTTGGCAACTGCGGCCATTGCTGCTATGAACATTGAGATACGATAGCCGCTCTTTTCACTACATGTATCATTGGGGTAAATACTCAATAGTGCAATCGTAGGGTCATAGGGAACCTCTATTTTTAATTTCTTAAAGAATCTCCACACTGTTTTCCAAAGTGGCTACACCAACTTGCATTCCCACCAACAGTATAAGATGGTTCCCCTTTCTTCACATTCTCTCCAACACTTGTTGTTTACTGTCTTGTTAATTTTGGCCAATCTAACTGGTGTAAGGTGATATCTCAATGTAGTTTTGATTTGAATCTCCCTGATGGCTAATGATGATGAACATTTTGTATGTCTTCTTTGGAGAAGTGTCTGTTCATATGTTCTACCCATTTTTTGACGTGATTATCTGTTTTGTGTGTGTTGAGTTTGAGGAGTTCTTTATAGATCTTGGATATCAGCCCTTTGTACTGTCATTCGCGAATATCTTCTCCCATTCCATGGGTTGCCTCTTTGTTTTGTTGATGGAACCTCTTTCAAACAATGGTCTGGAAGGAATGATATTCCCACATCCACCAACCCAGAGCTTAACTAATAGCCACTGCTACTCAAAGTTGGCGGTTTGGTCATTCTCTTGTACAACATACTTTTTATTCATTTCTCTAATCAGAAAGAAAAATAATTTTGCATGCAGTTAATTTTTGTGACTGTTCTCTTCCACCATCCATCTGCCAAGGTTGTTTTGGTTTCCAAACCCGATGAAAACAGTTTGAGCCAGTTCCCAGGGACTGATATCTGCATCTGAAATGTAGTTCTACCTGGTATTTGTGGCTACAGGCCTGGGAACTTCTCACAGCAGTGCAAGACCCTGCTTTGGGTTTGCCAAAGAGCCCCTCTGATGTGAAAAGGATGGCTTTTTCTCCTCCCAGAGCTGTCCAACAGCAGCATTTCGGGAGGCCTTTCCAGTCAGCTGCAGTGAACAGGAACGACCGATGCTACCGTGCCCATGATGGATGGGGCAGCCTGCTCGCTCATGTGTGTCGCCTGCCGAGATGGGCTACTTGATCTCTGGCTGATAAGAGAATGTTCTTAATGGCTGCTTTGCTCAGAGAAGATGTAAACCTTCCCCGTGTGGAATGCAGTCATCCATTGCCAGCGAGGGATGACCAAGGTATCTGGGAAAATTTGTTGCAGCCGGTGGAACCATTTGGAAGAGAAGAGCAGCCTGATAGGTCCTGTCAGGCTTCCTCTCCCTAGCATTCATGGCCGAGGTCCTAAGCTGTGACATCATCCACTAGAAGGCCTTCCTCACCGGCCTGCTCTCCTGCCCTCACTTACCCCGACCTACTGCCTTGAGGTCCCCACACAGTCAGCCTATCCTCAGCACCTGGGAAAAAACTGATACAGCAATCTTGGAGGGAAGAGGGCTTTTCAAAGTTTGACATGAAATTTAAAAGCCATAAAAAGAAAATTGATAAATTTCATGGCATTAAAAATATTCTACAAGGCAAAAGGCAAGAGTAGTATCAGAAAACCATGAGAGACTATGGACTCTGAAAAACAATCTGAGGGGTTTGAAGCGGCGGGGGGGTGGGAGGTCGGGGTACCAGGTGGTGGGTATTAGAGAGGGCACGGGTTGCATGGAGCACTGGGTGTGGTGCAAAAACAATGAATACTGTTATGCTGAAAATAAATTTTTAAAAAATTGTGAGAAAAAAAAAAAGAAAAACAAATGAGAAACAGGGAAGAAAAAGAAATCATTGCAACTTGAAAGGCAACGGGCTAGCTGCCATAACATAGGAAGCAAAAGTTCTACAAATAAGCAAGAAAAAATAACTTTTTAAAAAAAAAAAAAGAGCTTATTTATTTATTTATTTGACAGAGATCACAGTAGGCAGAGAGGCAGGCAGAGAGAGAGGAGGAAGCAGGCTCCCTGCTGAGCAGAGAGCTCAATGTGGGGCTCGATCCCAGGACCCTGGGACCATGACCTAAGCCGAAGGCAGAGGCTTTAACCCACTGAGGGACCTAGGCGCCCCAACAAGAAAAAAATATCTTTAATATTCTAAGAGGTAAGCAAGAATGAATGGATGAATTACAGATAAGGAAATATATGTGTTTTTCTTAAATGCGTGAAAACGTACTAAACTCATTGGCAATATAAGAAATGTAAATTAAAATGTCAATGAGATGTCATTTCCTCCCAATCAGATTAGAAATTTTTAAAGAGTTTGATAACTCACTATATTGAGAGGGACACGAGGCAATAGGCACCCTTATATTGGTAGGAGTGTAAGTTGGTACAACTTGGCAACTGATGAAATTTTAAATGCAAATGCCTTGTGAACAGAAATTCTACTTCTGGGAATATATTTTACAGATGTCCTCTAACCTGTAGGAAATGGTATTTATATAATATTTTCAATGTAGTATTGTTTATAAGCGAAAAAGATAAGAAATAACCTACTTGTCCAGCAATAGGGGACTGGTTAAATAAATTACAGCCTATCCAAAATTTACAGTGGAAAATGATGCAGCTGTTAAAAAGAATAAAGAAGCTTTGTATGTACTGATTTAGAAAAAAAAAATCACCAAAATATAACCTTAATTTATTAAAAAAAAAAAAAACCAAAGTACTGACCATATACAGAAAAAATAGCACTTGTATAAAAAGGGAAAAAAATGCTTGTGTGTTCTTGTATTTGTGAGTATACATTATGTTGCATATTATATATGTGTGCATTCATATGTTGTGTATATATACATATACTTCCATGTACAAATATATGTTCTTATTCAGATATGTATTTCTATAAAATAGCTATAAAAGGATATACAAAAGTTGGGAAATGTCAACACCTGAGGAGGGGAACTGGGGGCCGCAGTCGGGGACAAGCAGACTTACTTTTAACTATATATTCTTTTGTACTTATAAATTTTTACAGCACGTGCAAAATGGGAAAGTTAAAAAAAAAAGAGTACTCAATGATTATTCTTTTGTTTGATGAGTGTTTCTCTCAAGGTGTGCCCAGCACATTATAGTACCCCAGAGAAAGAAAGCCATCAGAGTGGATGGGAGAGTAATAGAACTGATCATCAAAGGCTGCCAAGGGATGTTGACTCTTGAGTCTTCAAGGACAAGTAGACATCAGCTAGGCAGACAAAAGGCTCTTTTGTACCAGGGAGCTGAGCAAATTTGGTAAACTACAAACAGTTCATTATATACCACTGCACATTCATTTTTGCTTCTTTTGAGTACTCATCTTTACATCCTCCAGGGCCAGGAACTTATTAGGTACCTAACATTTGCCGACTGGCAGTTAGAAGAGGACACAGGTCAGAGAGGCAGGACCTGCCCTAATGGTTTACAAATATGGGAATGAGAAGGAGGCAGGGGGGGAGGAGGACTTCAGCAATGGAACACTAATGGGACAAACATATGAGTCACACTTCCTCTATCAGTGATAGCTTGCAAAACATATTTACACATATTTTCCCAAACATTTATGAAGGGTTATTATCCCCATTTTCAATGAGACAAAACTAAGGATTAAAGAGTGACATACCAGAAGTCATTGCTAAAAAGAGGCCAATGAAGAGTTGAGCCCATGGTCCTGTCCCCTACTCTACAGTAACCTCTATTTAAATCATCATCAACGAAATCCTTTTACTAGGATGTGTGTATATATTCCACCTCCTTACCCACAAATACTCTGAGCAAAAAATCCACATGACATAATTAACCAATACAGAGATATTTGCTCCATTCCCTGGGCTTTTTAGGTATCACTTATAGTTTGGATTCTGACATCTACAAGGGTTATGTAGTTTTTGTTTTTGTTTTAAGTTCACAAAACAAAACAAAAAAATACATTAAAAGAAGAAATTCTCCCCAAAAGTCAGTGTTAAAATATAAGGTCTGTGAATTTTCATCACAGTGGACAGACATCACATGCTCCTTTCCTATTGTCCTATCATGTTCTCCACACTAAGATGTGAAATGTAAGAGGTAGAGTTAGTCAAGCAAAGAAGCTGATACAGCAGAGAGTAGGGTCATCACATTTCATGACAATGAGGTTGGTGATGGTAGACTCAATGCTAACCTAAAATGCTTAGAGGTTAACATCTACTGATAATCCCCTCTTAGGGTGTTCCTATCTGTGTAGACACTCCTAGGTCTTCCTTTTTTTTACCTTAAAGAAACTCGAAAGCATTAATTCCTGATGTCTGCAAACTTCCCCAGGTGGCAGATCTCAATGTACATAGCAACTAAATCACGGTGTAACAAAAGTGAAATCTGTTGCACAGATAAACCAACAAGAGCCCAGCTTAGACCTGGGAGACAATGGTGCCCACAGTCTTTCTCTCCCTGCCATTCATTCACTGGTGATGGGCTGGTTTTCTATACCACTGGTGACAAATGCCCATGCTCGGTGCTCATCACAAGGCATGCATGGCATCATTCTAAATGGCAAACAGGCAAACTAAGAAATGACCACATTGCCTTGATCTTGCAAGGCAAGACCTCATTTAGCTGTATGTCAGCAATCTGGCAACTCCAAATATTTGAAAAATGTCTGTGAACTATAGATAAATATTTTTCAATGTTCTGAGTGGGTAAAGTAGAAGTCACAGAACCTATGCCATAAAGCTCATGTATATCAATTGTAAGTGAATCTACTAGCCCTTTCCTAAAGATAGGGTTTTTAGCTTACACAGAGTTTTAACATGCCTTTCAACTCTAATAGTGCTTTATGTCAGGAGGATTCTGGGTACTCTATTAAAATGCCAAGAAAGTGAGTTATTTCCCTTTCCCCATCACTTTTTTTGTTTTTAAAGACAGGAAGAGAATCTGGCTTTTACCTTTTTTAAAAATGTAAACATATGACATGATACATGAGGAACTAGGTTTTCAAACACACACAGTTGAGTTGCTGGAAAAGAGTGCCATTCAAATATTTTGCCCTTGACAAAAATACAACTTCCCTTCTATGGAAAAGAGGTTTGGGATTTGGTTTTTCAGGGTAAAAAAGGTTCATGATGGAACAAAAAAGTCTTCTTGGATGTTAAAGAGTTCATAAAGAAAAGACACTTAGATGAGTTGGGCATGCAAATCAGAAATACGCAGAATGCTTTCAACTGCTCAGGTCACTTCAAAAACAGCACCACTACTTCCAAGGCACTCCATTCAGCCTCCTAAGGGCAAATTTGGAAACTGGCAATTTAGCTTGGCATTGAAGAGTCAATGAATTACAGGACAGGGTGGGGTGGAGTGAAGCAAGCCCTCCCTAGACTTTCATGTCTGATGACCCAAGTTCAAAGTGCTCCTTGGAGTTTCAGCCAAAAAAGCCTCCCACCCCATCCTTCTCTTCCTGGGCAAGTCTTCAGGTGTTCACTTCATCAATGGAAAAGACCTCTTTCCAGCCAGTGCCCTCTAAGGATCCTGTGACTTTGTCGGAATACACAGCTCCATATTCAAGAGTGCCACTCACTTTTATTCAAAAATACAGCTCTTTGTGTCCTCTGTTTGCTAGTGGGACCATGAAGAAGGTATACGGGAGCAGGGACTACCTGCTTCCTTTTAAGGAGCAGAGAGCTAGGAAAGAAAAAACAAATGGAGATGATGTGAAATGATTCAAGACTGATCTGAAACTGAAGAAAAAGCAAGCACTATAGACATAAAGCATTCTGAGCAATGAGGAAGAAACACTGAAAAGAAATGAGGGGCAGCTTAGTCTGTTGAAGTGATTCACCAATATCTACACATATGTTCTTCCTAATGGACATCACTGTTAGGGAGCAAATCCAAAAGGATGGGAGAGATGATGAAATTCCCAGTCACTCTCTTATCTAAGACAAACTGCGGTCCAGAATCTTTTGAGACACGTGACACAAGATCTAAACACCACATCCTCAAGAAACAACAAAGAAACCCCAGAATGTTTGGTCAAAGCAAGGGAAGAAAAGTGAATAACTGATGGGTGTTTTCAGATATCAGAGGGGTGATATGTGGAAGAAAGAAGATTTATTCTGGGGAACTGTAAAGACCAGAATCAGGGTCCTCCTGGATGGCACATTCAGTTAAGTGGCAGTCTCTTGGTTTCACTCACATTGTGTTCTCAGAGTGCTGAGATAGAGCCCCATGTGGGCCTCCGTGCTCAGCTCCCAGTCTGATTAAGATTCTTTCTCCCTCACCCTCTGCCCCCCAACCACACTTGTGCACATGCACATGCTCTCTCTCAAATAAATAAATCTTAAAAAAAAAAAAATCACAGATGAATTGTAAACAACTGTTCCACAAGTTAGAGAAGTTACATCAAAATAGGTTTTCATTGGAAATTAAGAAGATAATCTAACAATGAGAGCCGCCCCAAAATAGAATGGACTGATCGATGACCATAAAATAATAGTAATAATAATAATACAAAAAAAATCCCAGAAATATTCAGTAATAGTCTGCTATTTTCAGACACTAAACTAAGTATCTTTTACAGAAAAAATCCATTTTATCCTCATAACTATGTAAGGTTCATCATCAGCTCCTTATTTATATTTTACCAAAAAATCAACTGAGGCTCAAAGAGACTAAAGAATTTGTCCAAACTCATACAGTCAGTATGATTGAGCCAGGTTTCAAAGCCAAGGTCCATGCTCTTACAATTATATCATGTTGTTTAAAAAAGTGTTAAAAAAAAAAAAAGCCACACACACAGAAAAGACCAAGTGCTAGTGAGGAGGCAGAGAAAATGGAACCCTCGTTCATTACTAGCAGAATTCTAAAATGGTGCCACCACTGTGGTAAATGGTATGGAAATACCTCAAAAACTTAAAACATAGAATTACCATATGATCCAGCAATTCTATTTCTGGACATATGCCCAAAAGAACTGAAAGCGAGGACCTAAAGATATATTTGTACACACATGTTCATCGCAGCATTACAGTCAATAGACGGAAAAAACCCGAATGTCCATTTTCAGATGAATAAACAGAATGTGGTCTATACATACAATGAAATAGCATTAAGCCTTAAAGAGATGGGAAATTCTGACACATGCTATGAGGATGAACATTTAGGACTCTATGTTAAGTAAAATAAACCAGACACAAAAGGACAGATATGGTACGATTGCAATTATATGAGGTACTTAGAGTAGTCAAATTGATGGAAACAGAAAGTCAGGCTATAGTTGCCAGAGGACGAGGGGGAGGACAGAATGGGGCATTATTGTCTGATGGGTACAGTTTCAGTTTAGAAAGATGAAAAAGTTCTAGAGATGGACAATGGTGATGGCTATAAAACAGCATGACTAAACTTAATACCACTGAACTATATACATAGAGATGGTTAAAATGGTTACTTTTATATTATGAATTATTTAACCACACTATTTTTTTTTTAAAAAAGGAGTGAGCTGTCCATGGCTGGAAGTATTCAAACAGAGACTAGATGTCCACATGTCAGAGACGCTGAGTAAGCATTATTCCAGGAAGGGGCTGGATTAAAGAAACTCTGAGATCCCTTCCAACTCTAAAATTCTATGACAAGATAAGCACTTCATCAATTACAGAAGTAAAAAATTATTTTATTTTTCCACAAAAATTCAGACTACCTTTTATCCTGGAGCTTCCTTGCCTGGGCCTGAGACAGCTGGGTCCTGGAGTTGATTTACAATCAGATTCTCTCATTGTTTGTAAAGCATATTACCAGAAAACCATTTCCAGCTCCATTTTAATGAGGACGAATTTGTTATTATTATTTTTGGGGGAGAACCTCTGACTACCATTGTTAGAGAAAAGATACAAGAAAAGAAAACCCAGGTCTTGCAGTTCAGGAATTAATGAAGGCCCTGAAACAATTATGCCTTAAATATACAGAGGTCTTCTTAATGTAAATAGACTGTATTTCATAGCAAATCTTCTTAGAACAAGGGATCCATTTCAGCATGACAGAGTGGGCAATGTAGCAGGGCTATAGTCTGTACTCAATTTGCAATTTCACTTCCGTTGACGTTGACTAATGTACAAATAGCCCAGCTTAAAGGGTCTGGGAAACACTAGGTCACAGTGTGAAATATATGCTAATATAGCACAATTTATATAAAAATAGAGGAATGTAAATAGCTAACTAAAGCCAGAGGTAGTTGCTCGAGCCAAGGGAGGACTGAGGAACATTGATAATGCAAAGAGAATGTTGTTCTCGTTAAAGCCTCCAGGAACACTAACCTTAAACTTTGCTCCAGTTGAAACGCAATGATAAATTTAACCTGAATTTCTGGTGCTCTCTGAAAGCATGTGTGTGTGTCTGCATTACTGATCAGGATATGACACGTTAAATAATCTAAATTATAAGTCAGAATAATACAAAGATTAATTAACATTCCCAGTCCCCGATGTTGAAGGAGCTAACAGAATAATGCAGATAAGCCAAGAGCCCACACACCTTAAAAAAATGGGTGGGGGGGCAAAGTGTGTTAAACTGGCAGGCAGCATGACAAGATGGAATAAGCATGGCTAGAAACAACTGCTGTGTATTTAGTGTTTATGGGTCAGGCATAAGAATTTCACACTCATTATCTCATTTAATCCTCATGATTTGGGTTAAGAACCAGGACAACATGGGATGTAATTCAGTCATTAATAAATTCCACGGGAATCATTCCATAGCACAATCACAGCTGACTCATCTCTTAGCCCATTCCCAGAGTCCGGCAGTCTCTCTTACCTCTTACAAGTTTTGATTGCTTAGATTTGCAGAACAGCATAAAGGACGGAAAAAAATGCTGTTGATCAATTCTGGGTCATTGAGCTGAAAACCCAGAATTAAAGCCTAAAGGTAAAATTATGTATAATTTATTAGATGGTACAGGTTTGGTTCTGTGCTGTTGTCCATCTTCCATGTCATAATATAATGCCATATGGCCACACTTTTATTAAGAACCTCCTGGTTAGAAACCTTCAGTGGGCATCTGTCCACAGGACATAAGTTCAAAGCCCTCAGCAAAGCATGCAAAGTCCTTGATCTTCTTGTCTCCCATCACTCCAGCTATGCTAAAGTACAGCTCACCAGTCCACCAAACACACCCCGCCTTTTCTCTCCCTGACTCTCTTTACTGGGATGCCCATTTCATCCCTCTGCTCCACCTCCCCATTCATCCTCCAATATTCAAAGTAGAAAAGGGATCATGTCTGTTTTATCCACTACTGTAATCTCAGTGCAAGGAATATAGTTGGTGCTGAATAAACGTTTGTGGACTGTAAGAATGGGAGATAGACAGAAACACAATAAATGAAATAAAAGAGGGAGCAAATTTTTCCTCTTGTCTTTCATCCTTCTAAGCAGACCCCATTCCCATCTCCAAGCTGTATGGATACTGTATACTCTGAGCTGCATACACCCAGTCATACCATTTTCAAGTTTATCTATTTCTATACTTTCTCTTCACCTAGGTTCCAAGAATCCCAAGGGAAGGGACTACATCTGTCTAGACTGGTAAAGCTTAGCTCAGGGCCTGGCAGTAAACAAAAAATGATTAATGAATCTTCTGAAGGTCTCATAAATCCCACTTAAAGGAAGCACTTTAGGTACTAGTAACTTGGAGGTCCCAGTCAACACTTGGACTGGGTTCCCGTGACTCAAATTTGGCAGACTAGGTAAATAAATATCTGACAAAAATATTGTTCAAGTAAGAACTCTTTGTGTTTTGGTGAACCAACCTAAATTTATGCACTGAAGGTTTACTCCTTAGAAATGTTCAAAAGACCTTCACTCAGAAGCTATTTATATGTACTCTTCACCAGCTTAGTTATCAGATTCCCCAGTCGAGAGTTGACTAAACACAACAAATTGAGAGCAGGAAAGGAGATGTAGGCAGATAAACTAGAAAGTACTCTAAGGAGAAAGAAAGGAGGCCCAAGGACTCAAAAAGCTTAACAGCTTGGGGCGCCTGGGTGGCTCGGTGGGTGAAAGCCTCTGCCTTCAGCTCAGGTCATGATCCCAGGATCCTGGGATCGAGCCCTGCATCGGGCTCTCTGCTCAGTAGGGAGCCTACTTCCCTTCCTCTCTCTCTGCCTGCCTCTCTGCCTACTTGTGATCTCTGTCTGCCAAATAAATAAATAAAATCTTAAAAAAAAAAAAAAAGTTTAACAGCTTGGGGCAATCAGTACAGACTTCACCAGCCCCTGGGTATACACTCTAAGGCAGCACTACCCAGTAACTCACAGCGATGAAGTGAAAAGGTAGCCATTTTTAGCAAGACAGAGGTATGTGGCAACCCATTAAGGAAGATTTCCATTAAACAGCAAACCATTTGGCATTTAATAGGGAATGCTATGATTAGTTGGAAAATTCACTTAGGTGGAACAGTTAATGAGCAGACAATGCCAGATATAAAATGTGTTCCTACAGAAACCAAAGAGATGTCATCTTGTGTATCTGTCTATTTCCAGCTATCCCATACGTGGAAAAGGACCAAAAGAAACATCAGTAGTGAAAGACACATTAAGTCAGGATCCTGAATACAATTCCAGGAGAGGCTGCATTCCCATGCATCCTAACTTCTGAAGGCTGCCTGAGTTCTTAAATGGTTCTCTGCACAGGAACTCTTTGGGGAGCTTGTATTTGATAAAAACAAAGTCACCATGAAGTCAGCAGGAGCGGCCAGCTCTGAGACCCTAATGACATTTACAGGACTAATACCTAAGGTGGAATTAGCCAGGGTCAAGTCTCTCTCTGAGCCACAAGCAATCACTGTGCACTTAATTTCCTCCTATTCCATATGGTGCTCATTCGACAGTGACAAACAACAAGCTTTAAATGGGATTGGCTGTGGTCTGGATTGGGGATGGTGGAGGAGGCAAATACTTAACCGAGAGTTGCAGCAGTATACAGGCCCCCAAATGATCTCTCATTAATCAGATCCCTTCCGCCTCTCCCCCACCTTTTGGCTTCCCTGAGCTTGAGGTTCCCAGGGCAATCTGGGGACCCCTTGGGAGACAACATTCTCAATACCTGATCTCCTAACTTTTGGCCACTCTCATTCATTCCACCTTACTTAGAGCCCATTTTGTCCCAGGCATTAGGCTAGGCAATTCCATATAAATGATCTAATTTCTGTAGCAAATTTGGCAATGGCATGTTTCAACCTGGTCCTCCAGAGCTATACAGCACATAGAGAGTTTATTAAAGAATAGACCGAGGCTTGTTTAGAAAGGATTATATGAGGCTTGCTAAGAGAACATAATCACTAAACCGTAGTTTAGTGAGCCGCTTGGGATGGGGTACTTTGCCTCCTTTTGTATCTCTTTGATCTTTACAATCACCTGACAAGGAAGCGTTATAGAGAAGAAACTGTTTATCGCATGAAAATTAATCTCGCCAAAATTCACACAGCTCCTTGATGACAGAGCCCAGATTCAGACCTGGGTCTCTTGGACCCTGCAGACCAAACTTACTCCATGTTACCATGATAACAAAGAACAGGAATTCTTTCCTTTTCGACAACGGGGAGCTAAGGGAAGTTTTAAAGCTGTGATTTGATGTGATGTCATCCTGTACCAACCCAGTTGGAAACCCTGGGGTGTCAGCCCCGGACTCCCGCCATGATGAATATTTTTAAAACTTAAAATCTGGATCAGAGCGGCTTCAAGAATAGCCCTGATTTGGGAGCATAATCACAGATTAGCCTAGAGCCCTGAAAGGGTGTGGAAAATCCAACTTCAACTTTTTTGGCCATTGTTTCTACAGGGGTCTTCCTTCCCCTGGTTGCCCACCACTCAGCTGTGTGGGCAGCGCTTAGGACACTGGGCAATATCTCTCCCATCCTCAGGATCAACCAGATCCAGGGCCAGATGGCCTGCCACCAACCACCGGGCTTTGGTAGTTTGGGGAGTTAGTAAAAAATAAGAACTCGGGCACCTGGGTGGCTCAGTGGATTAAGTCTCTGCCTTCGGCTCAGGTCATGATCTCAGGGTTCTGGAATTGAGTCCCGCATCAGGCTCTCTGCTCAGCAGGGAGCCTGCTTCCCCTCTCTGCCTGTCTCTCTGCCTACTTGTGATCTTCCTCTCTCTCTCTCTCTCTCTGTCAAATAATTAAATAAATAAAATAAGAACTCTTAGAGAGCAATTCAGACTGTTACGCTGGGGACCCAGCTTCCATATCTGTGAGATGAGGGTTGGTAAAATCTTTGTGATGGTTGTTAGGATAATTAAAGAGATAATATTTATAAAGTGGGGAGTGTACTACTTGGCATACTGGATATTCTTTGTTGTTGCAGCTGAATTTTCTCCTCTTGCATTGTTCATGTTTTGTGTGCCCAATAAATCACAATAATAGCATGAGGTAACTTTCACTGAGGGCTTACTATGCGCCAGGCACGGTTTCAATTACTTATTGAATCATCACAACAGCCTTACAAGATAGGTACTTTCATTATTCCTACTTTTACCACTCAGAACACTACAGCAGAGATTAAATGATTCGACCGGGTAGTGTATCTAGTTAACCAGGAAGTCTGGTTAGATAGTTAAAGCACTTCCCGCTACTCCCCCAGTTGTAATTACCATCATTATTACTTCGTATTACTACTGTAGCTCCCTTTAGTCCCAAGACGGCCATTCAACTCCTTGAAAGCAAGTCCTAGAAAACATTCTAATTTATCAAAAGCATATATTTTAAACTCCTCGAGTCTGTGAAAGGACATCCAATTCTCTGATGCTTAATGCAATCTCTTCAGTTTAACTTCCTGGCTCTTTAAAGACAGCTTGAGCTGGCTCCAAGTTTACTGAGCCTACCCAGAAAACAAAACCTTCCTAATGGCTTTGGTTTTGTAGACTTCGTAAACATTCTTTGAATGATAAAAGGATCACATGTGGTGTTATCTTATTGAATAATGGTCTGGTGTGTCTTCTCCTAAATGAAATGTTGGAGCAGTGTTTTTGTAGGCCAGTGATACATTAGAATAATACCATATATTTACACAGTGCTTTGCAATTTTCAAAGTGCTTTCCCAATTACTGCCTCATTTGATTCTCACCGCAGGCTTGCAAAGCAAGCAAGGCAACTATTATTACCATCCCCACTTTATAGGCAATGTGGTCAAGCAGAAAGCATCCTGGGCTTTGAAGGAAGACAAAATAGGATTCTGTTCCCTGCTCCTCAATGAGTTTCTTAACCTTTTCAAGCTTTGGTTTCGTCATCTGCCCATTGGGATAATAACGTACGAGGTTACGCAGAGGATCAGATCAGATCCTAATGCAACGAGGAGAGCGCCTGTCCCCGATTATTATTAGGATTAGTTTTAATTTTTATTTTTAGTATCTTTTGCTTCCAGAACAGAACACGGTTAGACGAGGAAACCAAAGGGGAGGCAGCAAGAGCACAGAACCAAAACAAACTGGAGAAAATGAGCCACATTTACGTTCGCTTAGGCCTGTCAGCCCAGAGGGGCAAATCTGTGTCCTGACTTGGTAATGGCACGAACTTCCTTCTCCTTCGAGGGCCTTTCCAAAGGTAGGACAGGACCTCTCCCCAGGGAAGGAGATGAGAGAATAACCCCCAACAGAAATCCTGCCTTGGAGACAAGCCTCAGTCCGGACTTCAGGAAGGTTCCACTTCACTCCTCCTCTGAAGCTTCAACCTTCTCGGAGCCTGAAGCCCCACGTCGCCCCGTCCCAGCCCTGGCACACACTAGACCCCTGGAGCCGGGGCGGAACCTCTGTGAAGAAGGAACAGAGGCTGCGGGAGCTCTGGGACTGGAGTCGTCATCTCCCGGCTCCGTTCCAGGCTCAGCAAGCTGCTTTACCTGTTTGACTCCAGTCTCCCCACCAGAAAAATGTGACATTGTCAGGAGGATGGAATGAGAAACAACCTTGAGCACTGTGCCTCCTGTAGAATAAATGAACAAATGATGATTTTCTGATTCCTCTCACTACTGTCATTGCTACGAATCACTCTAAGCTGATTCGGGTTGCTGTGGCGCGGCGGCAGGAGGGAGCCACACAAGCGTGTCGATCAGCCTTCTAATGATTCCCAGAATCGAAAGCATTGTCTGCTCTCCTCTCATAATCTGCTAGTATGATCACTATAGCATTCGTGGGGCCATTCCTAGAACTGCCCTGTCCTGGAAACCTAGCATGGAGAACTCTCGGGAGGGGGAGAGGGAGAGGATCATATTTGTGGGCTGACAACACTATGGCCCTGGACACAAGTGTCCCTTGAGGGGCAAGCGCTCCTTGGCCCTCTTACACAGAGCCCCAGAGCGGATAAGACCATCCCCACAGACTTTTCTTCCACAGTCAGGTGGCAGGGGCCATCCACCCTCAGGCTAAACCCAAACCTCATTTTCTAAGCTTAGCATAAACCAAGCGAGCGGCCTGTTGACAGATGGAAAAGGGCAAGAGATTGAAATCGACCTTGCAGATAACAGCTGAGGTGTGTGTCTCCTTAGGCCCAACCTGACTATCCCCTCCTCCCCCAAAATGATGCCATTTAAAGGAGCTTTGGCTAAGGATAGGGGTTAGGGCCAAGGGTGGTACTTTTCTCAGGTAAGCCTCAAACTCCGTAAGTTCCTCATGGGTTTTCAGGCAGCAGCACAAAAATGGGTCTCACATCACCATATGGCGTGAGCATCAGGACCAAGGGTGGTTCTGGCCTCTCATTCCCTCAAGGGATCTCCCACTACTCAGGCTGACTCCTCCAACCTCTCAGGTCTTAGCTGCCTTATCCTTATCACAGAGAAATTAATACCAACTACATTTTCAGTTTTTGTGAAAAAGGTGGACCGTTAACACAGAAGGTTGAGATAATCCCTCCCCTCGTTCATAGCACATTTATCTACCCTGGTCCATGAAATACCACTTTCTTATTTAGGTTTCTCGTAAATCCCTTTATTTTATTTTTTTTTCAAAGATTTTTATTTATTTATTTGACAAAGATCTCAAGTAGACAGAGAGGCAGGCAGAGAGAGAAAGGGAAACAGGCTCCCCGCTGAGCAGAGAGCCTGATGTGGGGCTCCACCCCAGGACCCTGAGATCATGACCTGAGCTGAAGGCAGAGGCTTAACCCACTGAGCCACCCAGGTGCCCTGGTAAATCCCTTTAAATCCTCATTCCTCTCCTCTACCACAGGCAGCCATCCCACAGTGTGTGATGTGTGTGCTTTTGCTCCCAAATACTCTGGCAAACGTGCATTATAGTTTGATGCATATGTATTTTAATTTTTGTAACTGGAATTGTGTTTTACATCTCTTTCCGTTTCTTACCTTTTTTTGGCCATGCATTATCCTTTCAGATTCATCCACCTCATTAAAAGTTTCTCTACCTCATGACTTCTAACTGCTGCCTACTGTCTATCTGGCCATTGGCCCTCAGCTCTTTCAGGGCCATACTGTCATTCTTGGCCTAGATCTGTGTCCCCCGGACTGGTCTTTACAGATATGTCTGCCAGAGCCCAGGCCTCCTGGCTTCTCTCTGGTTGTGTCTGACCAATGGGAGGCACCAAGAGAAGACTAAGGGCAGGAAGAAAGAGAGGTCAGGTGGATAGGCTACCACCCTATAGGCTCTCCACATGCTCTCTCTCTTTCTCCATGCCTTACTGAGAATGAAGCAGTAGGTCTATTCCTTTAAGGTTATGGCCAGCTTCTGCTGGATCACCTCCCCTCCATGGCTCTGGTCTCACTAGGCTTCAACTACAGCATTCTCTCCCCTTATCCTTTGGGCGGAGGGGTGATAAGGATTTTCCCTACTTGATGGCCGCTGGGTTACTTACTTACTGTCCCTGTTTATCCCTTAACTTGATCCACCACTGTAAGCAGTATCTTTGATAAATTCTTTACAGTTGAAACTTTCTTGAACAGGCCAGCTCTTTCCGTCGGGACATGTACTGATACAGTACCCCAAGGTCTATATCCATTAAACTTTACCTATCTAATCTTGCAGGAATGGTGTGATTGCTAAATTTGTGTTGACTTGGGTGACCTACAGTATCCAGATGTTTCTGTGAGGGTGTTCTTAAATGAAATTAACATTTAAATTGGTGGACTTTGAGTAAAGATTGCCTTCCATAATGTGGGTGGGCCTCATCCAAACAGTTGAAGGCCTGAATGGGACAAAAGGGTGACTTTCCCCAAGTAAGAAGGACTTCTGCCAGCAGAGAGCCTTCCACATTGAACTGTAGCATTGTGTAGCATTGGCTCTTTCCTGGTCTCCAGCCCGCCAGCCCATTCTGCAGATTTTGGACTGGTCAGCCTCCATAATTAAATGAGCCAATTCCTTTATATATACATATATATATATATATATAGAGAGAGAGAGAGACAATACATGTATCCTACTGGTTCTGTTTCTCTGGAGAACCCTTACACAGATGGGTATCCAGATTGTCTCCAATCCCCAACTACCACCAAAAATGTTGGGATGAACACTCCTTTATATGTTCCTTATGGAACTATATGAGAACATCCTTGCTTATATACCTAGAGGTGAAATTTCAGGGTCATAGAATGAAAACTGTAGAGTGTTATAAAGAACAATGTTATAAAAATTAGAACATTTTGCAATTATTTACAGATTGTTTCCCATGCGCCAGTCCCTATATGTGGGACCTCGACACAGAAAAATCTACAAAATCAATGTGATGCTTGCCCATACTGAACTTTCAGCAAAAAATGTGTAAATAATCTGACACATATTTGGTGCCTAAGAAATGTGTAATTATTGTTGATACCAAAATTATCTATTCCACATGCCTTGCTGTCCACATTCATATGACATCACTATTTCACTATCTTTATCCATATGACTTCACCATTCCAGGAAAATCTCAACCAGAAAGATCAAGATTGCAGATAACTTCCCGAAAATCCATTTAAGAAACATCAAACTGATCGACTTTTCCATAGAGAGCATGGCATGGCTGCTTCCTCTTCATCTTTCTCATACATGGTAGTGTTAACTCATTCTAAACTATTATAGCTTGATCTTTATGCACGCCAATCAAGTCTTTGGATTCAAAGATCCATCTTAACACAAATCTCCAGACTTCATAAAATCACCACATAGGCCTTTCTCCTTCTCCTTTTTTTAAAAGATTTATTTATTTATTTATTTATTTATTTATTTATTGGGGGAAGTTGGGGGGGGGGGGTGGGGAGGTGCAGAGGGAGAGAGAGAATCTCAAGCAGACTCCTCACTAAGCATAGGGCCTCCCATGGGACTTGATCTCAAGACCCTGAGATCATGACCTGAACTGAAACCAATAGCCGGACACTTAACCAACTGGGTCACCCAGGCACCCCAGCCCTTTTCCCTTTTTCAAGGTACTCTTCTCCCTTAACACGAAATGAAAAAGCTTTGTCCTTTTAACAGGTCATTACAGTGGTACTTTCAAGAAGCCAGCATTGACTCTCTCTGTGAAGCATGTCTTACATTCCATCTTCCTCTCCCTCTCCCTCCATGTGCAGCCTGAGTGGAGTTCGTGTCAGAGGCAGGGACAAGCAAGCTCAAACTACACAGATAATGGTGGCGTTGAAGACAGCGAAGAATGCCATCACATTTGCCATGTGTTTGGCACTGTTCTAAGCTATATGAATTCATTTCATTCTTAGAACAATTCTACAAGGTCAACACTAATGATCATTTCCACTTTACTGATGAGGCAATTCGGCGAAGGCAGGCAATTTTCCAGAGCCGCGGAATGCCAGCCAATGTACTAGCTTCATCTTCTTATACCCCTTTGAAGGTGCTAATGAAGAAAACCAAATGGCTGCCAAAAGGAAGAGGGAAAAAGAAAACATAGAGAAGCCAGAGATCTAGATTCTCCTCATGCTTGAAATTTATCCCTCCTGGCGAAAATTGATGATGGTTCTACAGTACCATAGTTTGGCAATAATGTATTATCTAGTTAATGGCGTCGTGTTGCCCCTAGACTGGAGAGTTGTGTATATTGTATTTATCAAGTCAAATCGTGCCTCCCAGAGAGAGCAAATAGATGGTTCCCAGAGGGAAGATGGGTGGAGGGGATGATTGAAACCATCCAAGGGGATTAAGAGTACACTTACCGTGATGGGCACTGAGCAATGTATTGAATCACTATATTGTATACCTGTAATGAATATAACACTGTAGGTTAATTACACTGGGATTTAAAAAAACAAAAATAATCATTAAAAAAAATTGTGTTTGTTCGCTTCTATGAGTTTCCTGAGGTAATACTGGAATTTTGATTTTTAAAGTAGGCCATTTATCCCTCCCTGAGCATCTACAACTTTTCCAGAATCATTGATTATATGCGTCAGCCATCTCAGAGGAGCAGAAAACAGAGTCAGAGGGCATGAGGATGTCTGCATTCAAGCCCCTATTCCATCGTTGCCTGGCGTTTCCTCAGGTCCATCTTTTTAAATTCTCTGTGCTTCAGTGTCCTCACTGGCAACGTGAGAGAACTAGACAAGAGCACCCAAGCAGTACTCGCACTCCATGACCTTACCTTGCCTCGACCACTGGAGCATAGCACGGGCACCTCGTTTTCCTATTTGTTGCTATTTAACTTGTGAATGCATGCCTTGGCTCTCCAACAGACTGTTAATTTCCCCAGGGCAAAAGCTCTACCATATACTTGTTTTTGAAACCATATAAAATACATTTTTTTTAAATTCCACAGCACTACTAGCCCAGTGGATGATCAAAAATACTTTCCAAATGAATGAATGTCCCCTTGCAAGTCATGATTTATGTTTCAGCCAATTAAATGCTATCTGTTTTAGCAATCCTCAGCGTGAACTTGGGAACACAGCGAGACACTGGATGTGGGCTGAAATGATGGAAACCTCTGGGCTTCCCATTCACAGGTCCCCAACACTGACAAGATCTCACCCACTAAGAAAATGCCTGATGGAATACTGCCCCAGCAGATTATACAGCATCAACCTCAGACAGGATCGTGGGATCTCAAAGCCAGGGAGAAATTACATAATGCTCAGAAATTTGCTTTGGCACAGGGCGAGGACACTGTGGCACCGCTTCGTGTGTGTTCAGCAATCTCAGCATCCCATGATGTTTCTGTTTGATACTTCCGGGCATGAAATAGAAAGAGCTCTGCATAACTGCTTAACTGGTAGATACCCCACCCCCAACCGAAAAAAAAAAAAAAAAAAAGAAAAAGAAAGTTGACCCAAGAAAACTTCATTTCAGGAATTCACCCAGGCAGCTAATTATGCCATCATAGTTATTAATTCATTTTTTAAAAACTAAAGATCTTCTGCTTTAAGAGCCCAGATTTCACTGCTATTTCTAAGGCAGAAAGAAATACAGAGACACAATTTATGAATCACTCTCTAGTCCAATGCTAGCATGATTCCACTGACAAGACATGCAGTATTGTTAAACGATAGTACTGTAAACACATAATCAACTTTTATTCATTTGGGAGCTATTTCTAACTTGTGGAGAACCCAGATTCCTTATTCCAGTGTCCTCTTTTTTCCTTTTCCTTCTGCCAGCCATTTGGTTTTACTATTCCTTAGCACTTCCAAAAGAACACGAGAAAATGAAACCAGGAAGTCAGGCGGCTCTGGCAAATCTACTGGGTTAAAACGGTATTAAATCTATGCTAACTGTCCTCTATTTATTTCAGATAATAAAGAAATAACTCTGATGCAAATAGAATGTTGGAGCTGGGAAAAACCTTGGAAGCCTTTCAGTGCAAACCTACTTTATAGATGATAAAACTGAGGTATGATGAGGCAAGATGTTGTGTTCGATGTCACATAGTTAGCCAGAGGCAAAGCTGGAACTGGGACCCGTCTTCAGACTCCCAGTTCAGTCCTCTCCCCTTAAACTATTTAGTTAAGTGTGGTAAAGTCATGGCTTTAAAAAAAAAAAAAAAAGACATGAAAAGATAAGAGTTTCTCTTTCTAACACATTCTTAGGAAGATTCAAGTAATGTCTACAATAAAGACTCATGTTCAAATATTATTTCAGGCTAATTCAAGTAATATTTAATAATATTTCCTGACCACCTATATAATGTGCTCTTTTACTTCATGTTTTCACATATATTCTTCAGCATAGACCAGTAAAGTTGGTTTTAATATTTCCATTTTGCTGAGAATGAAGCTAAGGCTCAGAAAGGGAAAGGAATCAATTCAAGGGCACACAGCTAATAAGGATTTAATCCTAGATCTGAATCCAAGTCCTCTGGCTCGATTCAGAGCTTGTTTACTCATCTCAGTACTTCATAAATTTCAATTATTCACATCCTACCTTCATAGTTTTTGTTACTGGAGCTATTAATTATTTACTATTTCCCTTTAAATTGATTCATTATTCTTACTGAAATAAATTTAGTTTTCACTTACGATATAATAGCCATGAAATTATCAGTTAGAGTGTTAATTTTATACATGTGTTTTATATACAAGTTAAACATAAAACTTTTGAAAATTAAAAAAAAAAAAACCCTTTATGCATCATCCGAAATTTCAGCTGTGAACAGTAATATCTATGTCACGCTTTGAGAAACCAGTACCTCACAGGCCTGCTGTAAGGAATAAATGTATAGCTCTTAAACCACTTAGGGCTCTGTTTTCATCATTATCATTGTTATCATTAGTCAAACCTTCCTAATCTTTGCACACATGAGACTCTCGAGATACTTGTTAAATGCAAATTCCCAGACCTCATTCCTAGATCTGGGATGAAGTCCAGGAATTAACACTTTTAACAAACGTCCGGCATGTCTGGAGTTGCTGATGCTCCTCAAATCCTCTTAAGAAACCCTGTGCCACAATATTGGGGACTATATGATTTGCTGAAGCAGGAGTCCCTGAGCATAACGACCTCCATTCATACTTTCTACAAGTATCAATATTACCGTATAGTTACCGAGTCATAGAGTGGAAGTGACTCCACGGGTCCCTTAGTTTGGACCCTATTTTAGGAAGTGCACCAGCCACAGAAAATTCCAAACAGGTTGTCCTTGATTTCTTCGGTAGTCCCTGTACAAATCTCTCTTCTCCCACTGGGACTGAATAGAAGTACCCAGGCAGGAGAAGTTCACTCTCCACAGGCACCACCTTCTCATGGGTGGAACCTTCCAAGGCAGCAGAGTCATAAATATGCTCCGGGCAGCTCAAGGGGAGCTTTTGATCTTCTGCCCAGTGATCCCTGCTTGTCATCTGCTCAACCTCATTCATCACAATGAAGCCAAGGAGCTAAATTAGAGAGCAAGATCCAGTGTCAGTGATCTCTTCAGAAGAGACAGGACGGTCATCACCCCCTCAACAGGCCAAGAGGGCAAGGGGCAAGGAGGTGGAGTGGCTGAGGCAAACCCAGGCATGCCTGCAGGTGAGGCAGACATGCAACCAGGCTACTGAGGATGAAGAGGAAGAGGAAGGACCTGATTCTTCCCCAACACCAGCTCCTGCCTCAGAAGCACAGGCCCTGGGAGCTTCATGGAAAGCTCCATATGTAGCCTTTCAAGGCAGGGAGTGGTAACCACTCACCACGTGTCGTTTAGCCCTTTAGCCCTTTTTATTCATTTTTTATTTTTTATTTTTTTAAGATTTTATTTATATATTTGACAGAGAGAGAGAGAGATCACAAGCAGGCAGAGAGGCAGGCAGAGACAGAGAGGGAAGCTGAGCAGAGAGCCCAATGTGGGGCTCAATCCCAGGACCCAGAGATCATGACCTGAGCCGAAGGCAGAGGCTTAACCCACTGAGCCACCCAGGCACCCCATCTTTAGTCCTTTTTAAAATTTAAATTAGTTGCTAACATTGAAAATACGGAAATTTTACAAGTAAGTCCGAATTTCCAGTTTTCCTGTAACAACTGAACATCTTGGAATGCTAGGCCCACATTCTAATGGGGCAACAACTGGTTGGAACTAAGGAGTGGTCACCTTCCATTAGACACACTACCGATGTCCGATTAGCATGAATCCACACCATTCCATCATGGATTACATCCAACCTTCTCAACTCACTTTTAAGTGAGTCCTATTGGCATCTGAGTTTGTGAATCCCATGAAATGCATTTCACCAAGTAAAATACCAATGCCATTAACCACATCATCTCCTTTCTTCCCACAAACATCTATGTTTCTATCAGGCCAGGGCCCAAGAACTAAGTAACACATCATAGGTTCAATAAATATGAGCTGAATGAATAAAGACATTTATTAAGCCTGAAGCTGTGCTATATATTTCAGGGGGTTACAAAATTGAGCAAGACATGCCTAGGACTTCAAGGAGGAATCTGGGGCAGGAAGAAGTATACCAGCATTGGAGTCTGAGTTAGCTTTGTTTGTGTCTTTAGGCCAATCATTTAACATTTCTGAGCCTGGACTTCCTCATCAGGAAAGTAAGGTTGATAATACCTCACAAGATTGTTTTAAGAGTTAAATGAGAGAATGTATTTGAGAGCCCAGGCTAGTGGGAAATTCCCTAGAAGCACAACAAAATTAGTAAGTGAAAATATGCATAGAGAGGTGGGCAGAGTGCAAAGGAGGAAGAGAATACAGCAGGCCAAAGGGCTCAGAAAAAGCTTCGGGAAGAAAATGGGCTTTAACTGAGATCCACAGAGGCTCGGGTCTTACTGGGAGATAAATGAGAAACTTCTAGGCAGAAGAAAGGGTAAGCATGGAAGGGTATCAAGTAGCAAGGAAGGTTTGATTAAGACAGGGAGTGCAGACCATGCACATCAGGCTAAAAACCCAGAACCTGAAGACATACAATATACTGTCTGTGACTGTTGTGAGCAAGACAAGGGCTTTATCATTTTCAGGCCCCCTTAAAACCTAAGCTAATTCCTTTTACTCACATCCATCAGGTAGATAAAAGACCATGCTTTCAGTGATGCCCCCCCGCCCCCCCGGCAACACACACACTGGTAGCCAGACCATTTCAGAGCCTCCCTCTATAAGCAAAAAAAATCCCATTAGAATGTCCATAATAAAGGGCTTTAAATCAATCTAGGCATGGATCTTTAAACTTGGCCCAGCTTTCATAAGATTTATGAAATCCTTTCATGTGGAGTTTTGCAGATGATTTATTTTTATCTTTCTGGAAAAAATATGTATATTTAAAGCCCATAATGAAATGAAAGAACTGGTAGATTTCTACATCTCGAACAGTAGTAGAGTTACCCTGGTGCTTAATACTCAAAGCATCCTAAGAATAGTTCGAATAAATAGGAACAAGATCATTTTAAATTACGAAAACACTAAAGGCACATACTTAGGGCTCATGATGTACCAAGCCTTGTTTTAAACATGTAACATAACATTAATTCCTGTAATCCTTACAACAGCCTATGGAGTCCTAATATTATTAGTATCTTCATTTTATTTTTTTAAAAACTTTATTTATTTATTTGACAGAGAGAGAGAGAGAGAGATCACAAGGAGGCAGAGAGGCAGGCAGAGAAAGAAGGAGAAGCAGGGTCCCCCCTGCTCGGTCTCCGATGCGGGGCTCGATCCCAGGACCCTGATAACATGACCTGAGCCAAAGGCAGAGGCTTTAACCCACTGAGCCACCCAGGTGCCCCAGTATCTTCATTTTATAGATGAGGAGAGCAACAAATAGGGAGCGTAAATAATTTGCCCAACGTCATGTATCTAATAAGTGGCTGGTTTGAGCCCAGGTAGTCTCAATTGCAAGTCTATTCTACTTCCCACAAAGCATATGCACATCTATGCAGGAGGTAGGGATGGTACCACAGAGGGCTTTGAGAGAGGGGCTGACCCCATCTGGATTGGCTAGGTCCAAGGGCAACCAGGGATAGGATTTGAGGGAGAGGAAGACAGTGAATGCCTTCTTGCCCACAGACCCAGCTTCTGCTCGTGAGAACCAGAGAAACATAAGTCAGAGATTTAGCACTCAGCCCAGGGAGTAGTAAGTATGCTGGCTAATACTGTGAGCCCTGCAGTTGGCCCGCCAGACTTGGCTCCTCCACCTTCTGCTCTGTGCCCTAAGGTAGGTCACTTAACTTCTCTGGATCTCAATCTTCTGAGCTGTACATGGCAGATGAGACTCACCTCCTAGAGTCATAGGGAGGATCAAAAGCATTCATGTAAAGCGATTAAAATGGTGTTTGGCATATAAGGAGCTTTCAATGAAGCTGGGTATCATTTCAGCTTTCCCCTCCTTCTCATCAGAATCTTACATAGCAGCTCCATGTGTGGTTGGTTTTATTCCAGTTTTAAGTATGGCTGATCTTAGGGTTCAGTCACATCCAGGCAGGGCCTGTGAGAGTGGACCACCCGAGGTCAGCTTGCCAGAGAGCCCAGAGATCTTCTAAAGGAATAAAGAGCCCATCCAAGGTCTGGGCCAAGGAAGGACCAAGAAAACAAAACAACTCTTCTGTTATTATTATTCTAACCTTGTCCTTATGCCCAGATTAATATGGTCCAGAGAAATAAAGAATTATTTTTAATCACTATTTGTTAAGTTTTATTACCTATTAATAAGTGATTGATTACCTCTCATTGGACTAGATTCTAGAAACACAAAGTGTGATGTCCGTGCCCCCATAGAGCCCACGGTCTTCTGGTGAGAGAGACGGCCCAAGCAGGGTCCTAACAGTGATGGATGGGGGGCTATGCAAATAAGAAGGAGAGGTACCCAACCCAGACTTGGGAATTTGAGCAAGAATTTCTATAGAAAATAATAACTGACCCAAGATCTACAGAATGAAATGGAGTGGTCCAGATATATGAGGGAAAGAGTGGCTGAAGCTTTACGATTTAAGGAAGAAAGGAGTAGAAAATGAGACTGGAAAAGTCAGCAAGGACATGCTAAAGAGACTAGATCCTAATCTGAGGGCACTGGGGAGCCAAAGGGGATGCTATGCAGAGGAATGATGTCATCGGGGTTACATCAATTGTCTGGACTGTAAAGAAATGAACCTGAAAAAAGAAGCAGAAATTAGGGTAAAGAAAAGGGGACCAAAATGAACACTATCTCCACAGAAGAGGGAGTCTGTTGGTGGGCCATTAGATGTGGATGGCAGACAAGAAAATGGAAGCATAGAGACTGATTTCTGGTTTGGACATGGGATGGACAGCAGGGCTATTCGTGGAGATGGGAAACACAGTTTGGGTGGGGAGGTAGGGAGATGACACCAAATCCAGTTTGGGATAAGCGGAGGTTGGACGGTCCTTAGACTCCCAAGGGCAACTAACGATAGGTTCCATGAGTCTGTAGCTCAGAAAAGCCACTCAGGCTGGACATACAGATGGGAAGTCATCATTCAGGAGGTAGTCCCTGAGACCAATCCATGAGGAACCGCAGAATTTGGTGGAAAGGTAAAAACAGGGGTTGCCTACAAAGTGAAATCAGGAGTCCGTATCTCCCCCCACCCCGAGGGCATTAAACTTTGTGAGGGCAGATCCTTCATCTTGTTTTATCCTTCATCTTGATTTTATTCCCAGCACGTGGCACAGAGCCTAGCAGAAAGCAGCAACTCCGTGACTCTTTCTTGAGGGACTGAGTAAATTGTCTAAAGTCACACAACCAGAAAGCGGCACAGCCACAGTAGTCTGGATGACTCCAAACAGGATTTCCCACCCTCTTGCGAACTGAGAGAAGAATCCAGGATTTGGAGTAAAGTGCTATGGAAGGTTCTCTCACTGCTCTGTACTCCAGGATTCCAAGGATGAGCCTGTTTCATATTCCTCATCCCAAAACATTTAATGGGCAATTACTCAATCATTTTATGATTTCCTGGGTCTGCATCACCAAGCTCTGGGTTGAGCAAATTCCCGCAGACTCGGACACACGATGGCTGTGCCGCCGTGGTCATTGGCAGAACCATGTATAGGGTGACCTTCTCTTTCTGTCTGCAAGCACAGTGCAGTGGGCAGGGACCCCAGCCAGGCAGTCCACCGAATGACACAGTTGGGGTCTTTCAGAGAAAGGCCTGCTGCCAAGCATGAAAGTGGTGGTATGCACAGTAAAGTGGACACTGGGATTTTTCAATTCCTCTCACTCTTTTCTGGCATGCAAGGAAATCACCACTGCTGTTTTTAGCATTTGTTACAGGAATATCCATATTTTAGGTAAGGTGCCTCTATATTTAGGTAAAATTTATCTAAATACATAAATAATCAAGTACATAAACATCGAAATATTTAGATATTTGGACAAAGTTCTGTTTTTAGATAAGGTTTCTATATTTTAGATTTCTCACAAGAAAAATAGTATAAGGTTTTAAAAAAAAAAAACTTAGAAGGAGAAGCAATAATAAGAGGACAAAAATATTTCATAATTCCACTATCCAGAATAATCATTATTATCATTTGAGGTATTTTCTTTCCTTTTTTTGGTTCTTTTTTTAAGTAGGCTTTACCTCCATTGTGGAAGCCAACACCAGGCTTGAACTTATGACCTTGGGACCAAGATCTGAGCTGAGATCAAGAGTCAGACGCTTAAGTGACTGAGCCACCCAGGTGCCCTTCTTTCCTGTTCTAAACACTGAACAAAGTATCTTTGTATAATGCTTCCTAATACAGTAGTTATTATATACATGTAGTTCTATTATATATGGAGTTCTATTATATATAGTATTAGAATACCATATATAGTATTCTACTGTATGTATATTATATATAGTATTCTATTATATATGTATTATATATGTATATATATATATACACACATGTGTCAAATTTCTATAATCACTCCCCTAAGAAGAAATGCTAAGAAAAAGATATGCTAAGCATTTCTTTTGTGTCCAGTGTTTCAATACTATAAGATTATTAATATTGTTAATAATATTATTGTTGTCTATAACATATCTACATTCTAGGCCATTTCTCTAAAACAGATTCCTAAAAGTGAATTACTAGGCCAAATACAACTTCATTACTATTTAACCTTCTTTAATCCGACAGAAAAAAAATTCTTACCATCTCCCTATAAATCACAAACAGACGCAAAAGTATACACAGATATATACACATATACATATGTCCACATATTGCTTACGTATAATCCTACTAATTTCTAAAGGCCTAAAGGTACAAAATGCAATGAGGAATTTATGCATCAGTTGTCAGAGGAACTTCCCAAACTTCCCAAACAGATTTCTGCCTAATTCACTTTCCAGGATTAAAAAACAAACAAACAAAAAACTTACATTAAAAAAAAAAAACAAAACGTGTAGAACTATACCTCATCTTCACATGAATGTTTCCTCATCATCTGTTAGAGCACACCACCAGCAGAGGGAACTGAAGGCCACAGGGGATCATGACGTGCCTGAGGCAGGAGGGACTCAGGACATCCTCTAGTGCAAACCCCCTCCCATTGCGTGAATGAGAAAGCTGAAGTCCTGAGAGAGAGACTGACTTCATCTCCCACTTCAGAGATAAAGCTACACAAATAGTAAATGGCAGCATTAGGATGAGGGCAGCTCACGTCAGGTCACTGCTTATTAACCACCTTGCACATGCCAGACACTGTGTTAAGTTTTGGAAATCCAGAGGTAAACACAACAGGGTTGATGGCAGTGGCAGGGGATGGCATGGGCAGAACGACAGGAGGAGCTGTTAAAGGAATTGTATCCATTCTCCTCTGCAAGTTCTTTTTCTTTTTTAAGATTTTTTTTTTTTTTTTTTTGACAGAGAGAGAGAGAGAGAGAGAGAGCAAGAGAGAGAACACAAGCAGGGGGAGTAGGACAGGGAGAAGCAGGCTCCCCACTGAGCAAGGAGCCTGATGTGGGACTCAATCCCAGGACCCCGGGATTATGACCTGAGCCGAAGGCAGATGCTTAAGGACTGAGCCACCCAAACACCCAATGCATCCACTCACTGAAGGGCAGTATCTCTACTCTGTCACATTCCATCTTATGAAAAAGTTGTTTTTTCTCAACTTGGGTTCTGATGGTTCTGATAATATTATTTCTTAGGAAGGAATGAAAACTTCTTGCACTTATTACCCAAACTGGATACAGGACATAACTAATTCTATCCACCAGGTTTCATAAAATAACAGACTAATAAAAACAACCATAATTGCTCACATTTACTGAGCGGTTACTACGAGTGGAGTACCACTCTACCCCTTTCACTTACAGTAATTCGTTTAGATTGAGCTTCTACTAAATCAAAGCGAGTCCTCTTAGGAACTAATTTGAGAAAATCCCACACTTGATGGGGGCCAAATAACTAAACTTCACAGAGCTTAGAGAAGCCAGTCGGATTAGGCAGCACCTAATCAAAGAATGAAACCATATAAGTGGGACAAATAAAGGTCTTTGAAAAACAAGACATGAAGGCTTGCTAGCAAGGTGGTATCATCTGGCACAGGAAATTGATCTGAAGGGAAGAACCTTGCAGACCAACTGGTTCAATGCTTGGTCCATTCTCCAGTTAAGAAAATTAGTTTCACAATATGCAGTGCCAATTCCCTCAGTTGAAAATGGAAACTAAAATTTGACTGACCCGAACCCATACTATTTTCTTTCTCAGTCAGGAGGTTTTCAGAAGCAAACAAAGGAGGAAAATTCACTAATTACAAAATAGAAAAAAAAAAAAAAAAAAAAAGGCGGCTCTAAATTAGGACTGCTTGGAGAAGAGACTCACCCCCAGGACAGAGTGTGAGTTGAGGGGATAGGATCAAGGCAATCCTCCCTTAGTAGCTTCCTCCGGACTCAAAACTCACCTCAGATGAGGTAAGTTTTTGCAGTCCTCAGGTAGATCATACCACCTTCCCAAATTACCCAGCGGGAAGTTTTACATACTGAGGCCTTTGTTTATTCCTGTGCAAAACTCAGAGACTCCAGGGTAGGACAGACTGTTCTCGTGAAAAGCCACGGTTGTGACTCTGTCAACACGCTGAGCTCAGGTGTGTCCTGCCGGCCGTGAGGGCACCACACGCGGGAGAGACCCGGGAGGCATATCTTGACATGCACAGCTGACGCTCAATGTGGGAGATTCCAGCTGTCTCTGACAGTCCTAGGTAACTGAACCAACAAAGCAGCGTCCCCACTTGCTCAGCATTTTTCGCCTACTTGTTTGGCAACGTGCAAAAGAGCTAACCGGTTTTGACTACATCCAAGACGTTACATGACAGAGCATGACGATCAGAATGCAAACGAATTGTGGGTGACAGGCACTCGACGTTTACCCCGTGCCAGGCACTGCGCTCAAGCTGGACCCAGTGCAGGATTCAGTCCCTGTGGCAATCCTCTGAGGGTACTATCTCGAATAGTCACATCCCCACTTTTAAGAGGAATCAGCTGAGGCGAGAGGTCTAGTGAGTTGCCGGAGGCCACACAACCAGCTAGCAGGGGAAATGGAATTCACATCCGTGTCTGTCAGACTTGGAAGCCCCTGGGATATTCATTTTTAGAACCACTGCCTCCCATATTTACTTTAGGAGTTCCTCAAGCTTAATTTCTTATTTTGTTAACGAATTTGAAACCTGAAAGTCTCCAAAAAGGAACTATCATCTTTAATATGCATACAACCTAAGACAAACTGAGTCCCTAGACACAAGAAGTGGAACTCTGGGCCCTATGTACTGAGCAGTTGTGTTCCCCCCGAATTCCTATGTTAAAACACAATATCCAGCGTGATGGCCTTAGCAGGTAGGGCCTGCGGGAGTGATTAGGTCATGAGGCCCTCATAATTGGGATTAGTGCCCCTATAAAGAAGGCCCCACAGAGCCTCCAACCCCTACTGTCATGTGAAGTTACAGCAGAGAGATAGTCATCTATGAATCCAGAAGCAGGCCCTCCCCAGACACTGAACCTCCTAGCACCTTGGTCTTGGACTTCCAGTTTTCAAAAGTGTGAGGAATAAAATTCGGTTGTTTATAAGCCACTTGGTTTATGGTATTTTTCTTTGTTTTTTGTTTTTGTTTTTCTGAATTTACTGAATGAAGCAATAAAAGCACTACAGCATAAAACAATCTCTCTGAACACTTCTGATTCTCAGAGGCTATGACGTGTGACTCCACAAGTCCCTGGGAGCAGCAGAGTCCTCGCATCGCTTCCAGAAACCCAGGGTCGTTTTCCATCTTTTAAAGAAAATAACTACAAATTATGATCGGTCTGCTCAGAGAGGTTTAACAAGTTGGGTGTTTTCCTAAACAAATGTAATGTCTGGGAAAATGTTAAATGTAAGAACACCGTTACTGAAGTCTCCAGGGACAACACTATTTGTGATAATAGCCAGCCATGACTACTCACGGTCACCAGGAAGTCAGGTGGTCTAGCCCTTCCTGTCTAGTCTCACCAGGGACAGATTCTAAGTATATACATCTAAAGTCACCTAAGGAGGCAGGAGATTGCAGTTGGAATCCTTGGAGTCATGAAGACTTGGGATTTCTTAACTTCTCCAAACTTCAATTTCTTCATTTGTAAAGTACAAATGATGATACTTCTTCATGAAGGTTGTTAGAGTAAAATAACTGATGGTAGGTAAAGGGCACAAAGAATTAAGAAGGGCTCATGAAACAGCAGCAATTTATACTAGGTAATCTTCTATTTCCTTGTACCTGCTGGGGCAAAAGGCCATGAGGACATTGGAATGCAAAGTTAACACCTAAGTGAACCCTTAACCCTAGGTTTTCAGCTGTGAGTCTCTTCATGCCCCACTGAGAAACTCATATTTCCTTTTAAAAGTTAAAAGCTTTAGGTCATACCTACAGCCCATACAGCCAAGGGTTGAAACTCAAACCAAGAAGTTAGGATGCACCAACACACACTGAAAGCAATCAAAGGGCCCGGCTGCCAAGGGTACGGGCTTTTTTGAATAGCCCAGTTCATTTCACACAAACTGATGAAATTCACAAGTTGATCTGCACTCACCTCAGGAGTAGGAAGGAAAGGAAATCCTTCTTTCAAAACGCTGGAGATCAGCTGTAGGTTCCTTTGGGGACAGGGAGTGCGATTTATTTATTTTTTATTCCCTTGCTCCTAGTACAGTACTAGACATAAAATAGGTCTTTCATAAATATTTGATGAGGAACGAGTAGAATGAAGAAATCAAATTCAGACTACTATGTCTGTCTTTAGAGAAGGGACCAAGCTTCCACCTGTCTCACTGCTTCACCATCCTCAGAAAGATGGAGGCTGGTGCCCTACACAACAAATCTGCATTCCAGACAACGGCAAGGAAGAAAGAGAGAGTGGAAGGGGAGAAGCCAAGGGTGCATCCCTGTCTTCCAGAAGGCTTTTTTGAGTTCCAAACAGCATTTGTATTTGGATCTCATTAACTAGGACTTAGTCACATGACCACACCTAGGCGTAAAGGCGACTGGAAAACATAGGGGTTTTTTTTTTGTTTGTTTGTTTAGCTGGAAGGCAATGTACATAGCTACAAATCACAGTTCTTTTACTAAAAGAGAAATGAATACTGGGAGGTAACTAGCACCCTTTCACACATGCAGTGCGTGGGATACTATAATTAATGAATTAATTAAAGTACTCATTAAATAAACATCATTAAAATTAAAACTTTACTAGGTACGAGATACTGATCTAGGTAGGCATTAAGGGTATAAAAATAACACATGGCATCTGTTAGTGAGAAACGCACTGTCTAGTACACAAATCATCATACCCTACCTCCTCGACCAAAGTCATCAGGCATTAAGTCCTAACACTTCCCCAAATCTATCTCCTCTCTTTATCTTCTACCATATCCAAGTTTGGGCCTTTATCTGGTTTTACTGAATGATCTTATCTAATCTAATAGCAGCTTCCACATTTTCTTCTTCTCCTCAAAAGGCACCCTTAAAACTTCTTGCTTAAGAGCCACCATGCATCCCATTACGTCCAGACAGAACCTGCATCTTTCACCTGGCACGTACTGTGGCCCCCACTGACGTCTCCTAGCATCACCTCCCATCACCACTGCCCTGCCCTTCCTCAGAGGTAGCACAGAGACAATGTGGAATCACAGCCTATGCAACGACGCTCTCACCTCTAGACCTTTGCTCATGCTTGGTTCCACCTGAGGCACTCCCTCCACGCCCTTACCTGATGGACACGAGTGAAATCATCACCCACTCTAGAGAGGCTCTCTGCCCCCCCGCCTCCTTCTTTCTATAGCTAGGAGTGATGCTGCCCCCTTCTTTCTGCTCCCTTAGCAGCCCCCACGCATGCATCTCCATGCAGATGTCCCCGTGTTGCAGGGAAGTTAGTGTTTCCCTTCCAGATTGCATCTTTTGTCTTGGTAGTCCCCGGGGCTTGGGGGCATTGCAAACATCCATCCCTTTCTCCATTCATTCGAGAGAGCGAACAAGTTAAGTTAGATCCCTCCCCTGCCCTGACAGACCGTACAGTCTTAATAGCATCTAATAGGAGTTGAAAGGGGAGAAGGAATAAAGAAAAGGAAGGAAGGGTGGAGGAAGGAGGAAAGAGGGGAAAAGAGAGGAAGTAGGAGGAGAGACAAGAAAGAAAAGGAGATCATTAAATGCCAGTTCAGTCCTCTGGGGCATCAAACTACTCAGCCTCCTCGTAGTTCGTAAGATACCTGAAAACTATGCTCATAGGCATAGTTAATTCTTCTTTTCCTAACTTAAAAATGATCTTTAAACTTTTTCCAAATCCACATTCTCTAATACCATGTCTATACTTAACATCTTCATTTTGAAATTGCCCCCTTTTTTACAAGCTTGATTCTCCTAAGAATAAACATTTCTCCTTCAAGATCTAATCCCTTTTGTATTTTTTTAGAAAAATGAAACTTAAGCATATCAGTCATTGGCAATAAATGGAGAGGCTGGGAGTTCAAAGGTTTCAACCAGTCTTTTGAGGGGCTCTACAACACAGGACCCTTTTAAGGAGCCTTGACAAGAATGTTAATTACTTAAGCAAAGTCATGCATGACACACACTTACACCAAGTATCTGGTCAAACTTTAACAACAAATGTAACTTGAGGTCTCTGGCTCATCTTTCTGCTAAACAGAGCCCCAGAATTCAAATGGGATTAGTGCCACAGACCTGTTCCCATTTAAAAATAAACCATGATAGAAAGCCTAGCATTTTCTTCATGGGGTCTCAGGAATCCCTTCAGCTGCACAAACTCAGACTTTCTCCCTTGACAATCTTAACCACAGAGCTGCTATTTGAAGGTTTAGAATAACAGCAATTTCAGGCATTCTATATGCTTTGATGAAGTAGGAAGACATCTTCATCATGATAGGGCTCTGTGTAGGTCTTCCATCACCAAAAACAATTTCCATCAGGGAAATTCTTACTTACTCTTCCTCTGGATCAAAGTACTGAACAGTATCATTCATTCATTCACTCATTCTTTTATACTAAGAGGTTGAGTGGTTAACTAACTGTCCTGCCCTCAAGAAGCTCAGGGTCTACTGGGGGAAGACAGACTCGTACATTAATTGTGATGACAGTCTGATAAACTGTGACAGCAGTGACCTGGAGAAACCGTGAGCTCAGTGGGAAGGATACTAATGCTAAGGAATTAGAAAAGGTTTCTTGAGGGGCACCTGGGTGGCTCAGTTGGTTAGGCATCTGCCTTCGGCTCAGGTCGTCATCCTGGGGTCCTGGGATTGAGCCCTGCACTGAGCTTCCTGCTCAGCAGGGAGTCTGTTTCTCCCTCTCCTCCCCTGTCCCCCAGCTCACGTAGCCTTTTTCCTTCAAATAAATAAAAAATCTTTCAAAATTTTTTGGAAAAGTCTTCTTGCGAGAATGATGCTTGAATGGGGTCATTTAAAGTGAGCAAATTATGCTAACAGTGGGGCTGGAGAAGGGGTTAAGAAATGAAGACACCCCAGACAGAAGGGCCAGCTTGGGCTGGTATGAATTTACTAATGGATTCAATGAACCCAGGGAAGAGAATTCAGCATGGTTGCAGGGTAAGAATTTGGAAGAATGAGGAAAGCAATGGAAGTTGGTGTTGGAATGGTAAACTGTGAATTCTTAGCTCCTTAGTTCATATTGATTCAGTTAGCAAACCCACTACCCACCTGTGTCCAGCAAAGATGGCACACAGAACTTGGAAGTTTTAAAAAAGTATGGGGGAAAGAAACTTTAAACACATCATCTACTTCTAAATTATGGCCAAGTGTTATACTAAACTTCCCTGATCATCCAGGAACAACAGTTTATGACAAGATCCCTAAAACAAAGGAGGCAGAAACCTAGATGATGGGTGAGATCAAAGAGATACAAACTTAAACTACTTCACATCTCTGCTCTAAGAACCTACTATTCCATATATGTCAGCACTTGCTGAAATGAGAAATTCAAACAATGGATCAAACCACACAAGATGGAAACTGCTAGCTGCCTACCCAGTATCAACTCTTCCCTCATCTGGTACTATCAGAAGCCCAGTGCAGCTAGGTGTGGCCATGTGACCAAGTTCTGGCTAATGAGATAAAAAGATAAGTGTTATGTGGGATGTCATGCAAGCTCCTAAGAAGGAAGACAGCAGGCACAGGCTGCATTTTGTCCTTTACTCTTTCACTTTTCCCTGCCTGGAATGCAATCTGATGGATAAAGCCCCAGCAGCCATCTTGTGATCCTGAAGATGGAACTACATGTTATGAAGGTAGCATATATGTAGAAAGAACAGAAAGATAGGAGGAGCCATGATCTTATGGGGCCACCATGTGAGCCTTGGACTTGTCACCTACTTCTAGACCTCTTTTACGTGAGAAAATAAAAACTTCAAATTGTGAAAGCGACTATATATTCAAGATTATCCAACCATCTAGCCATATAGTTTTACTTTCCTTCTTTTCCTCCAGGCAAAGAAAAAGAAATGCCAATCCTGTCTGAAAATGTGCTTCTCTTACTCATGACTCAGAATATGCACTTAAGGAAAAAAATACGCACCTGGGGATTTGCACACTCATATGCCACTGCTGCTACTCCTTCCCCTGAAACCACAATCCTGTATTTCTGTTGTCAAAATTGTCAAGCAAAGGATTATAAGCGTAAAGGAAGTATGGGCAGCAGCTGGAGGATTCACCAGGAATAAGAAACTCTTAACTGACACACTGTTGTTTGTGTACGAGGTGACAAAAAAAGGAATTTGCAAAAGAAAAAGGAAGAAAATATGAGCATAGACCATGAAGTGTTTTTCAGACATACTTGCATAACCATAAATAATCTATGCCAGTCAATAAGAAAATGAGTAAATAAAATTTGATAGAGCCATACAACAAAACTCTAAACAGCTGTTTGAAGGGGTGAGGTCCTCTTCTAACTGCTGCAATAGAAAGATTATCAAGGGATACTGATCAGTGCAAAAGCAAACAGCAAAACACTTCATAGGGAAAAGTTAAATGAATGCATAAATGGCTAGATCTACAGACAGACAGACACTGAGTCGTGCAGTGGATGGACTGTTTTAAAGACATGCAACCAACGTGCTTTCATTTCCTCCCTAGCAGCCATCCCACGGGTATGACCTTAGGAGGCAGGAGGAGCTGAACAGGAAGAGAGTCGGATATAAGGGGCATCCCCTCCTCCCTCTAGGGAACATGTGAGAGATGCTTCCTGGCATCATGGAGCCTCATCCCACACTGTGGGCTGAAATTACAGAAAGGCAAAGGGGCAGAGTTATGCTTGTTAAGGGGAAAGCAAAAGCCATTCGGAGCATGTACTATGCTCCTGTCAGGAACTCCTGGAAGGCAGAGAGGACCTCCATGGCCTGAGGCCCTGTACTGAATGGAACTGCATCAGCACATCACACTGTTGTTTTCCAGTTGCAGGAGGGCACTTCAAGGGCATCCTTGACTCTCGAAAAGATGTAGCAGGAGCCAGTGGTGACAGAAGACAGCTGACCATACATGTCATGATATATAATCTGGGTGACATTTCCCTTGGGAGCATAGCCTCCAAGTTCATCAGTCACAGACTTATTCCATAGACACAGGCCCAAGACTGGCCCAGCCAAACCCAAAGCAGAGGATCCCATGAGGCTGGAGGCCCAAGCTTGAATCCAAATCCATTTCCCACCTCCACTGTCCCACTGTAACTAGGAAGCAGGCAGTGCGGAGGAAGACTAGTTAGTTAATAAAAAAGACATTACCTGTTCTTAGCACATCTCAAAGGTAATGTTCTCAACTCCAGTACATGTGTGTATGCATGTTTCAAAGTTTTAGATGGAAGGACAGCCAAGAAAATGGTAAATGGCACCAGGAATCAGGGCAAGGGTGGGCATACTTTATACTCTTCGGTCAGGTTTGAATTCTTTTACCACAAGCTTCTCTTTTAAAATGTTTGAAAATGAGTTTTAAAAATATATTCCTCAACAGTTGATTCCACAAGATTTTTCCACAAGGTATCAGGATGTTTATGAGCAATTCATGAAATAAATATACGATGGTGATTCAGGACCCCTCAGACACACTGAGTTAGAGAAGCCAAGGGACAAGGGTGGAATTTGGGCCACTGCCTTGGGCACACCTGATAATAGCTGATGCTTACTAATGTCTTGGGTACCACGTTCAGCACTTGACCTGTATTAACTCACCTACTCCTCAACAATGTTGTGAGTTAGATCCAGAACTCTATGTAAAATCGGGGAATATTTGTTTTGGGGAGTCCCCTGGTTACATCCGCTTTCCTCTTCAGCCTCCCAAGAGCTGTGCTATGTTGCTTAGTGACTCCCCTGACCTCTATTGGAATGATCTTTTTTCTGATGCTGATAGCAATCAAGCTCAGGAGGATCAGCCTTCTTGTCCTTCTCCCTTCCCTTCCCAAACAAGTACTCAACGACTAAATCTTTGTAGAGATAATTACCGGTGAGGCACATGAGCCTCCGATCCAGATGGCCCTCAAACCGAGGCTCCCCTGCCTCTCTAGCTGAGAGGCCCCTGAGTCACAGTTTCCTCATTGTTGAATTTGGGATGACAGCCAGAAGTGAGGCTGCATCAAGGAAGTCTGTGAGCCCAACAATACAATGTAGTGCACACAGTAGGCACTCAGGAAAAAGTAATCGCAATTACTACAGCTCTTGAAAGCACCTGTGCCTGGCTATCTTGGAGCCTGGAATGCCAAGGCTGCTCATCTAAATCAGATATGGAGGAGGGAAGGGGGAAATAGAGAGTGAAGGAAGGAGCGTGAGAAGGACACACTATTTCCCATTTACTCCAGGTTTGTTAAGGATATAAGAGGTGCTTGGTTCCTTTCTGGTCCTGAGGGAAAGATGGAATTTTGGCATTTTTAGTTTCCCTCCAGCAGAAGAAATAGAAACACAAAAACAGGAAGCCAGCCGAATTTATCTCTCCTACTTTGATTTATGCCTCCTTTCAGCTCACAATCATTGTTTTTAAATTAATACTTTAACTGTCTCTCCCAAGAAAAAGGAGGGATAACTTATCTGTTTTTAAAAAGAAAATAAGCCCAAAGGGCAAAGAATCTGGCCCCATTGAAATAATTCTCTTCAGAAAAGCTATAAATAAGTTTTCTGATTCAAATTTGAGATAAGATTATCTGAAGGAGATGGGAGAGAAAAAAAAAAAAACTGCCAAAGAAAAAAATTTATGTCTACATTAGCAAACTCCCTAAAATGATAAGTTCCTTTTGGTTAAGAGGATTTTTCTTCTTTAAAAGCCTCTTCCCAATTAAAAAAAAAAAAGTAAAATTAATATGTGTAAACCCCTTCAGACATGTGAACTTAGTTTCACTTAACCTGGCTGCCCCCTGGGGTTCCAGCATCTTCCGAGGTCCTTCTGATTGCCAAACCTCTCCAGGGGGACTCACACCCACAGCCTCCACTTGTCCAGGCTTTACCACTGCAGTTCAGCCATTGTCCATCTCCACCTCCCACAACCAAGAATGTTCCCCAGTGAGCTACCAATCACCAATTCAATTCCCTCAGACTCTGTGGATCTGACAAAGCTGTCCACTGCTCCATCCCTCAAACAACACCAGCCTGCTCAGTCTACTGGTCTAATCTGCCACATCTTCTGTTAGCTTTTTAGATAGCTCCATTGCCCTAACAGGCAGTCTGACTAAAAAGCCCAACTCATTACTACCATCTCACCTTTTGCTCCATGACCTCACCCATCCTGCAGTCTTTATTTAATGGTACCTGTGGCAGAAATGGCCACCTGCCCCAGCACCTCTTCCAAAATAGAACTGTGCCTAGGCATCTGGCTTTGCACAAACCAAAGACTGTTTCTCGGCCTCCCTTGCAGCGAGGTGAGACCATATGACCAAGTCGGCCAACAGAATGTAAGAAGTGGGTATGCCCTCCCTCCACCTCCATGACCCCTTTCCTTTGGATGGAAAGTAGGCACACTCATAAGCCATCTTGGCCCATCTGATGAGGACGACGAATCAGTAAAGATGGAACAACAGGAAGAGACTGAAAAGCCCTGGGTGGCTTATGCTGAAGCCACTGTTGTTTGGGGTCTTCGTTTTAGCAACCAAATTTCTACCCCGACTAGTACTCTGTCACGGTGATGACTTTACTAAACCCATTTGCTTAGCTCTGATCTCACTCCTGAGATTTACTGTGTCTCCCCACAACTGGAGACATATTTCCTCTTAGCTCCACCTCAGATTCAACCTACTCTGTGACTTCTTCCCAGTCTACTTTCTTCCCAGTTATCTCTCACTCTTTCTCTCTGAGGGGAGGAGGGATGCACAAATAGTGCTGAAAATCTTCATGTTTAGACAAGAGCCAAAGATGGCGGAGGAGTAGCAGACCAAGACGACATCACATGACAGGAGTTCAGCTAGATAGTCATCAAACCATTCCGAACACCTACAAACCCAATGGGAGATTGAAGAGAAGAAGAGCAGCAATTCTAGAAACAGAAAACTGACCACTTTCTGAAAGGTAGGACATGTGGAGAAGTGAATCCCAAGTGACAGGAAGATAGACCATGCTGGGAGGGGCCGGCTCCCAGCAAGCTGTGGAGCACCAGAGCACAAAATTGGAACTTTTAGAAGTGTGCTCCACTAAGGGACATCGCTCCAGAGGCTAAGCAGGGGCTGGACCCCTCACAGGAATGGTGTGGTCTCAGGTCCCGCAGGGCCACAGAAGGACTGGAGGATCCTGAGTGTAGCAGAGCTCACAGGTAGCAGAGTGGGGAAGCCGACTACAGAGATGGAGCCTAGGAGTGAGCTCTCAGCTCAGGGTTACCTTAAACTGTGACACGTGGGACAGTCAGACCACTGCTCTTTGAGCAGGGACCCCACAAGTGGCAGATCCAGGGAGACCCACCTTCCTCTGCCGGAAGAACAGCACGGCAAGAATCTGCTGGGTTTGGAAACTCCAAATGGGGCTGTGCACCAGATTCAGAGACGGTCGGTCACAGGCTAGGTGAGCTTGGAGTACAGCCGGAGACCAGAAGACGGGAGTGATTGAGTGCTTTTCTCCGCGGGTGGACTGAGGAGTGGGGCCCCAAGCTCTCAACTCCTCCGGGCCGGAGATCGAGAGGCCGCCATTTTCATTCCCATCCTCCAGAGCTCTACAGAAAGCCTTTAGGGAACAAAAGCTCCCAAGAGCAAAACAAGCAGATTACATAGCCAGGCCCCTGGCAAGGGCAGAGCAATTCCGCCTCGGGCAAAGACATTTGAGAATCACTGCAACGGGCCCCTCCCGCAGAAGATCAGCAAGTACATCTAGCCAAGAGCAAGCTCAATGATCAAGGAGAACAGCAGAATTCCAGAGGAGGGGAAAGCAAAGCCTGGAATTCATGGCTTTCTCCCCATGATCCTTAGTCTTGCAAAATTAATTAAATTTTTTTAATTTTATTTTTTTATTCTAATTTTTTTAACTTTTCCTCTTTCCTCTTTTAAAGTTTTTGAACTAATTTATCATGACAATACCTTTCTAAGAAAATCTTTTTAAACCTTCATTATTACAGCCATATTTTATCCTTCATTGTGTCTAACTTTTTTTTATATATATACATATAGGGTTTTTTCTTCTAAACTATTTTTGGGATATAATTTCTTCTAATAGACCAAAATATACCCTAAATCTAGCACAGGGCATTGTTCTAGTCTTGAGCCTGAGCAAATTTTTTCCACTTCTTTTTTCCAATCAACTTATGTTATCAATTCCTTTTTTAGAATATTTTTAAATTTTAATCTTTACAGTTGTATTCCATCCCTTCATCGTGTTTACCCTTATATTTATATGTATAATACTAGACAATAGGATTCAACAGTACATTAAAAGGATTATTCACCATACCCAAGTGGGATTTATTCCAGGGCTGCAAGGTTGTTCAACATCCACAAATCACTCAATGTGATGCAATACACTAATAAAAGAAAGAACAAGAACCATATGATACTCTCAATAGATGCCGAAAAAGCATTTGACAAAGTACAGCATCCTTTCTTGATCAAAACTCTTCAAAGTGTACACACAGAGGGTACAAACATCAACATCATCAAAGCCATCTATGAAAAACCCACAGCGAATATCATTCTCAATGGAGAAAAACTGAGAGCTTTTCCACTAAGGTCAGGAACATGGCAGGGATGTCCACTATCACCACTGCTATTCAATATAGTACTAGAAGTCCTAGCCTCAGCAATCAGACAACAAAAAGAAATTAAAGGCATCCGAATCAGCAAAGAAAAAGTCAAACTCTCACTCTTTGCAGAGGATATGATACTACATGTGGAAAACCCAAAAGATTCCACTCCAAATCTGCTAGAACTTGAATAGGAATTGAGTAAATTGTGAGGATATACAATCAATGCACAGAAATCAGTTGCATTTCTATACAAAAACAACAAGAAAGAGAAGTTAAGGAGAAATCCCATTTAGAATTTACACCCAAAACCATATGATACTTAGGAATAAACCTAACCAAAGAGGCAATGAATCTGTACTCAGAAAACTATAAAGTACTCATGAAAGAAATTGAGGAAGACACAAAGAAATGGAAAAATGTTCCATGTTCATGGATTGGAAGAATATTGTGAAAATGTCAAAGCTACCTAAAGCAATCTACATGTTTAGTGCAATCCTTACCAAAATACCATCCATTTTTTTCCAAAGAATTGGAACAAAAAATTTATATGGAACCAGAAAAGACCTTGAATAGTCAGAGGAATGCTGAAAAAGAAAGCCAAAGTTGGTGGCATCACAATTCCAGACTTCAAGCTCTATTACAAAGCTGTCATCATTAAGACAATATGGTATTGGCATAAAAACAGACACATAGATCAATGGGACAGAATAGAGACCCTCAACTCTATTGTCAACTAATCTTTGACAAAGCAGGAATGGAAAAAAGGTAGTCTCTTCAACAAATGGTCATGGGAAAATTGGACAGCCACATGCAGAAAAATGAAATTGGACCATTTCCTTACACCACACACAAAATTAGACTCAAAATGGATGAAAGACCTCAACGTGAGAAAGGAATCCATCAAGATCCTTGAGGAGAACACAGGCACCAACCTCTTGACCTGAGCCACAGCAACTTCTTCCTAGAAACATCACCAAAGGCAAGGGAAGCAAGGGCAAAAATGAACTACTGGGACTTAATCAAGATCAAAAGCTTTTGCACAGCAAAGAAACAGTCTACAAAACCAAAGGACAACTGACAGAATGGGAGAAGATATTTGCAAACGACATATCAGATAAAGGGCTAGTATCCAAAATCTATAAAGAACTTATCCAATTCAAAACCCAAAGAACAAATAATCCAATCAAGAAATGGGCAGAGAAATGAACAGACATTTCTGCAAAGAAGACACCCAGATGGCCAACAGACACATGAAAAAGAGCTCCACATCACTCAACATCAGGGAAATATATTTCAAAACCACAATGAGATACCACCTAACACCAGCCAGAATGGCTCAAATTAACAAGTCAGGAAATGACAGATGCTGGCAAGGATGTGGAGAAAGGAACCATCCTACACTGTTGGTGGGAATGCAAGCTGGTACAACCACTCTGGAAAACAGCATGGAGTTTCCTCAAAAAGTTGAAAATAGAGCTACCGTATGACCCAGCAATTGCACTACTGGGTATTTACCCTAAAGATACAAATGAAGTGATCCGAAGGGGGCACGTGCACCCAAATGTTTATAGCAGCAATGTCCACAATAGCCAAACTATGGCAAGAACCTAGATGTTCATCAACAGAAGAATGGATAAAGAAGATGTGGAATATATACCACACCTTCTTTATACACACACACACACACACACACACACACACACACACACACAATGGAATACTATGCAGCCATCAAAAGAAATGAAATCTTGCCATTTGTAACAACATGGATGGAACAAGAGGGTATTATGCTGAGTGAAGTAAGTCAATCAGAGAAAGACAATTATCATTTGATCTCCCTGATATGAAGAATTTGAAAGACAAAGTGGGGGACTTGGGGGTGTAGGGAAGGAAACAATGGAACAAGATGGGATAGGGACAGAGATAAACCATAAGAGACTCTTAATCTTACAAAACAGACTGAGGGTTTCTGGGGGGAGGGTAGTTGGGGAGAGGGGTTGGGTTAGGTACATTGGGGTGGGTATGTGATATGGTGAGTGCTGTGAAGTGTGTAAGCCTGACGATTCACAGACCTGTACCCCTGGGGCAAATAATACATTATATATTAATTTAAAATTTTTTTAAAAAAAACCTTCATGTTATCTTTGAATACAGCCTCTCCTTCATTATAGTTAAGGTGGTTATATAGTAAGTTATAGTTAAGGAGGTTTTCGAAGTCTCTCAAAACTATCCTCAGCTTGCAGTCCCCACCCTCATGTTACTGAAAGCCCTCGTAGTAGCAAACCTATGCTGCTTCCAGTATCCCCATAGGAGCTACCATTTATTTTGCACCTGGTAGTGGCAAGCCCTAGGTTGGGTAGTGTATACACATTATCTCGGATCATAGTAACCACTAAGGTAGATATCAAATTTTACAGGTAAAAAAACCTGAGGTTCTAGGAAATTAAACAAAACCTATCCAAGGTCACGGGGCTAGTAAGTGGTAGAAATTGAGTGTGAACTCAGGAATGTCCAATTTCTATTCTGCCACTTGGCCCCCTGGAGAGTGAATGAATGAGTGCCCCTCCCAAACTCACTCTCAGCAACATTCCTAAATCACGCTTCCATTATGTAATTTTCATTCTCCCAAGATAGAGTCAAGGGTTAAGCACCCATAATTTCCATTGCCCGCTACCTCTTAGGAACCCCAAATAAAGATGTCATCCAAGTAAAAACAGTGCAGTTACTATGCAATGTAGCTTTAGGGTAAGATCTCAAATCTTTACCCCCAACCCTCTCCAAAAGCGACCCTCAAGTAAACATACCAATTAGGTAAAAACTTTTGCTTGCTGGCTCTAAGACAAATCGTCTACCCCACCCCACCACTTCTATCTCTAACCAGAAAGCTATCCCCAAAATGTTCCTAGACAGAAATGTTGGGAGTCATCACTCTTCTACTTGTGGCATCTGGGAATCCACATTATAAATACCAAACTCCCTGGCCTGGCTTCAAGGCTCACCATGATTCAGGTAAATCTTGCCTTTGTGACCTCATCCCCCATCTTTCCCACATAGAACTCCAGCTCCAGCTCACCTGTCATCTGGCCCAAAAACAGGCACCTTTCACAGCTCCTCACCCAGTCTCCAGATGTGGTTCCTGCTTGGACTCTTCTTTATGCTTCTCTTTATTAGCTTATCCAACTGGATCCTTCTAAGCCCAACTTGAAGTCAAATCTGAGGCCTCTGATACTCCATGTTCTCTCCCTCCTTGGACTTCTAGAGTACTGGTACTCCAAAGGCTGCCCACTGCTCTTTGAATGAAATCCAAGTGCCTTCCCTAGGGCCTCCATAACCTAGCCCTGCTTTCTTCTATGTCTAGGGCCTCCCTCACAAAGAACTGGCATGTGTCTGCTTTGGGGCCTTTCTATTGGCTATTCCATTGCCTGGAATATTCTTCCCTCATATGGCCTGTTCTCTTTCTTCCTTTAGATTTGCTGGTTAACTGAACACAATAATAAAAAATAAATAAATTTTTAAAAGTGGCAGGGGAGGTGGGAGGTTGGGGTCCCAGGTGGTGGTTATTATAGAGGGTACGGATTGCATGGAGCACTGGGTGTGGTGAAAAAATAATGAATACTGTTTTTCTGAAAATAAATAAATTGAAAAAAAAGTGACATAAAATATAATTTTAAAAAGAATAAAATAAAAAATAGATTGAATTCAAATAGCAAATGTTAATAAAAATATTTGTATTCTTTATTAAAAAAATAGATTTTATTCCAAATGGGAAGTACAAGAGAGGCCTTCCTTGCCCATCCCTTAAAAAATTAAACTCTGCTTCCTCCCTCCCCACCACACACTCTGTGTGGCTCTTAGCCTGCTACTTTTCACCATTGTTATCTGGCATATTATATATGTATTTCTTTTTATTTCCTGTATCCATTAGAACAGAAGCTCCAGGAGGATAAGGATTTAATTTGTTTACTATTTAGCAGTGTCTATTACTCAATGAATTAACGTTGGATGGATGAATGAATGAGTGAACCAATGGATGAATGAATGACTCTAGCACCACACTTTATCTTAAGCAAAGATTTCTCCACACCAGTTTTATGTTTTCCTTTAGGTTTTCTAAGTTCATCCCTACTTCAGCACCCTTGTACCCCACATTCCCAGGAGTAGGTCTAGGTTTTATGGGGTCTGAAGCTTAGAAAACCAGGGGTAGGTGGGTAGGTGGGTGGGGTGTGCCTTTAAGAGAAATCAAAAACACAAAATAAATGAGGCCCTTCTCAAGGACTTGGAGGGGCCACATAAGTCAGAGCCAAGAGCATCACCTTCAAGAGCTTCCTGGGAAATCCTCCACTACACGTTCCCCTTGCTTGGACCACTCTCTCTTAGCTCTTCAGATGGCACTTCCCTTGACAACCAGGTCTCCATTCAAAGTGTTCCTCCCTTCAGAGAAGAATTCTCCTGAGTTCCCCTCCATCACTGTTTTCTTTATGTCCCTTATCATGCAAGGATATGATCTTTACTAACATTTCATCTACTTGTTTACTGTCCATTTTTTACCACAAGAATATCAACTAATGAGAGACTCTGCCTAGTTCAACCATACATGGAGACTGGAACAATGTTTGCCATGTAATCATGGTCTGAAAAGATTTACTGCATAATAAAATGACCCCAAGAACCATCTCCCCCCTTCTCCGAAAACCCAAGTGGTGAGATCAGGGCCAAAGAAAGCTGGTGGTTAACTCTCCTCTTTTCCACGACCTCTTGTGATCTCTGAGAAGGGGGACATGGCCATTTTGCTGCTAATGAACAAAGACAACAAGTTACCTGTGGCTCTCACTGGGTTCCATTTATTGCAATAACTCAAAAAGTTCAACAGAATATCCAGAAAAACTTCTTACTCAGAAAGGATGAAAGGCTTTACTTCACATACTGTATTTGTGGATACTGGGATTTTCTAGTGAGTTTAATGAGGTTTACCGTTTGTTTTATGAAAATCTGTGATTGTATTTTCATCATCCTTCCCCATGATCTCTCTCAACTAAGTTCACAGCATTGATGACATTTCAGTGTCATTTTCTGCTTCCTTCAATGTGGTTTCAGACTAGCTGAACCTCTGTGAGACAGCTGTCTTTATTTCCTTTTTTAAGTGAAGGGTAGCCCACAGGTTCTCAAATATGGCTGCCCTCAAGTCTACCTGTGATATTTGTTACCACCTTGTATTTGGGGACCTTGCCCTAGATCTGTTGAATCAGAATCTGCAGAGGTTTGCAGGGCATTCTGTGTGTTGAACAAGCCCCTGAGATGGTTCAGATGCGCAGCTAAATTTGGAAACTGCTATGAGGGTTCTAAGAGAAAGGGATCGTCAAGATATTTACAAGAAAAAAGTCAAAACAACTGGACCAACTCAGGAAAACTGAGTAGGCTTACCAATGCTGCATAATGAAAAAAAAAAGCATCCACTCCCACCCCTCAAACACATATGCATGCATACACACACACCCAATTTTCCTTGATCTGTACAAGTCACAGCACCAGCTCGACTAGGGCATTCAAGGAAGAGAAGATTACCGAAGTCTTCAAGTTCCCAAATTATTCCCTTTCAGAAATAGAAGCACTTCTACAAATGATATGCAAGCTTTCCTCTTTTGAGAGAACCAAACAGGATGCTGAAGGAGAGAACCACTAAGCTCCTAGGACCTAGAAGAAATCGATTTCAGACACAGAAAAGATACAGACACATCCTAAGAATGCTGTGTCGCCCAGGGTGGAGTGTGGCACCATAACCAGAAAACTGGCTTTGTGAGCTCGGGCAAGCAGCTTCACCACTCCAAGCCCCCATTTCTTCATTTACAAAATGAGCATAAAACCAGGCTACCCCACAGAATAAAGCAAGTTCCAATTTGTACACAAGACACTGTTCAGATGTGACTCTTTTCCTCTCCACCTAACCAAAGCCAGGCTCAGATCTTACCTCCTTACAGGGACCTTCTCCTATTGCCTCAACTTGGGCAAAACCCCCTTTAAGTTCATCAGCGAGCAGGTTAAGAGCAGTTAGGCAATCACTGAAATCACTTCAGGAAACTGAATTTGGATGTGATTCCTTTATTTATTTTTGGCTTTCCCCTCTGCCTTCTCCTAACTTGTCACAGCACCTTTCTTGGTGAAAGCCCTCAGCCCTGCCTTCCTTACATGGAAAAGGTCAGTGCTTATGCACGGTTTGATGAAATCACACCGCACTCACTGTAGTTTTTTGCACAGCATGTCCAGCCCTGAATTCTCAGTGAAGGATAATTCATTAAGCACACTGTGCAATGTCACTGAACATAGCATGTGTTATAATGTGATAGCAGTAACTTATTCATTAGCGATGTTCACTTATGTTTCCAAATTTCATTACCACCTTTTTTTAAAAGATTTTATTTATTTATTTGACAGAGAGAAATCACAAGTAGACAGAGAGACAGGAGGAAGCAGGTTCCCTGCCAAGCAGAGAGTCCGATGCAGGACTCAATCCCAGGACCCTGAGATCATGACCTGAGCCGAAGGCAGAGGTTTAACCCATTGAGCCACGCAGGCGCCACTCATTACCACCTTTTATATTGAGTGCCTACCATGCATTAGGTCTGGCCCTGGCAATAGGGTAATAAGCCAGTCAGACAAAAATAGCTGCCTTCAAGAAGCTTAAACTCTCTGGAAATATCGGATTTTCCATGATATTATCAACATCAGCTACTTCTCAGGAAAAGAGACTCTTCTTTCAAGTAGACTTAGTGCTCAAATGAAATGATCTCCAAAGTTGACCCATAAGTAAAAAATATCTGACCACAATCCTTCATTATATATATATATATATATATATACGTATTCAGAATTTACTTTTTCTGGTTCTGTACTATCAAAGTGTATATTATAAAATAGAGTCATCAAATAGAAATGCATAAAGGTGACTCAATCAGTTGGGCGTCCGACTCTTGATTTTGGCTCAAGTCATGATCTCGGAGTTGTGGGATCAAGTCCAACAATCAAGCTCAGCAGGGAGTCTGCTTGAGATTGTCTCTCCCTCTCCCTGTACCCTTCCCCCTGCTCACACTCTTCCTCTATCTCTCTCCTAAATAAATAAATAAATAAATAAATAAACAAATAAATAAATAAAATCTTCAAAAAAAAAAAAGAAATGCATGCTTATGATAAAAAGTAAGTAAAAATATAAGTTCTATTATTTCCCTTTTTTGGTGTTTTTGTTTTTGTTTTTTTGTTATCCCAGTGGGAACACCTTGCACAGTTCTAGAGTGTGATCTTCAAATTCCACGCCAGCCATTTACTACCTGTGTGACCTTGGGCACACTATGCAACCATCCTGTGCTTCAGTCTTCTCTGCAAAAAGGATGCAACAGCAACTTATGATGTCATGTGACAGAAAGTTAAGTTGGAGAAGGTTATGTGAGACAATGTAGGTGAAATACTTATTCCTGGCATATTATAGACATTTATAATGATAGCAAGTATAATCAATGTGTTATTATTATTATTCTAAGTGGTATCTGCTCACAAGCACAATTTTGGGAGACAGAAAGGATATCTCCAAACAGAAAACTCTAAAGGCTCTAGGACATGCTTCTTAGCCATTAGTATCAGGTATTAGGAAGGCCAAGGGTTTAAGACCCAACTGGAGACCACGCTCTGCATTGTAACAGATGCGGGTAGGACATTATGGTATGTAGTATCGGTTCCCATTATAAATCTTGTTTGGAACCCTGGGAAGGTTTTCTAGAGGATACCAGTTCGTATAGGTCTTGGCTAGGACATCTGCCTCCTGCCCTCACCTCCTTCATAGACTGCTCTCCGGCCCATGGTGGAGGCATGCAATGGAGTTAGTGGGTACAACATTACAGCTTATGAAAGTGCTCAGGCCCCAGTGCAGATCCAAGAGCAGTTTCCAAATTTCCCTGTTTGGATGGGAATGCTTTAAAAATGAAGTATGTTTTCCTTGGCAGAGGTACCCCCCCCATTAGATGCAATTCCGTCCTGACATTTCAGGAATTGTTTTATGTCTGAGATCTCTATAAGGACGGTCGACGGAGGTCGGAACGGAAATTACGGTTCTAAGAATGCTCCCATTAGCATACAGGGTAATGCACAAGTCCCAGGCTAAGTATCTCCAGCCTGGCCCGCCTGCCAGTGGGATGATTAACAAGTCGGGCTGCCACACGCAGAGGACTGCACTGGGAACACTCCTGGGACGGCTGCTCCCTGGGCCAACGCGGGCAACGTGTGTTTAGTCTATCAGAGTATTTACTCAGGACGCCTATCACCGTGGAACCGAGACAGCCGAGACTAGCTGTCTGAGAGAGGCCTGCCCGCATCCCCTGCAGAGCGCGGGTGGGGTGAGGTGGATCTATTTTTTCACATGAGTCCTTTCCCAGCCTCACTCAGCCCCCACTGCCAGGAAAATTTTGGTATGTTGGTTGATTACAGTAGCCGCAGGCAAGCCCACTCCAAAGTAAGGTTTCAGAAGGGTGACAGGTCTGGTAAAGCCTACCTACCACCGGGGACTCAGGCCTATCAGGGTACACACTGTCCCTAGGGCTGGGACACCCTTTCTATCAGTCTTTCAAGTCTTGGGTCAAAAAATGCCCCGAGGAAGCAAGAATTGCCTGTTCCACACACTCAGAACCCTGATGTGTAAGAGAGGAGCCATGCTAAAGACCCGGGTCAAGTCCCACCTCCTACACTGGAGAGCCAGGAGTCACCTCCCGGCTCCGAGCCTGTTAGATAACATTCTCTTACAGTCTAAATGATAAAATCTCTCTTCAAACACTGATTTAGAACTGAGAATAGCACGTCAATCTGTTCGATTCCTAGAAATGGAAATCTGACTACATTTGTTTTTGTGCCATTGTCAAACAAAGGGAGAGGCAAGATAGCACAAATTAAGCAGACGGGGCGGTGGGGGTAACAGACATTGGGGGAAAAACTGGGAGAACATTTTAGAAATACTTATACTGGGGGGCCTGGGTGGCTCAGTGGGTTAAAGCCTCCGCCTTCGGCTCAGGTCATGGTCCCAGGGTCCTGGGATCGAGCCCCACATCAAACTCTCTGTTTGGCAGGGAGCCTGCTTCCCTTCCTCTCTCTCTGCCTGCCTCTCTGCCTACTTGTGATCTCTGTCAAATAAATAAAATCTTAAAAAAAAAAATACTTACACTACTTCTAAATAGTATAAAAATTTGGAAGTAGTTAATGTTCCCCATGGAAATACAGCAGATAGAAGGAAGCGGTGAGCATTTGATTAGGCTGCATATTAGAGAGGATGTCCTGGGAGAGAACTATGAGCTTCGAGCACCAGCCCACCGTCACAAACCAACCAACAGAAGCAACATCAAGGTCAGGGCTAAGGATATGACAGAGGATACCGGGCTGGGCTGGCCAAACTTAATGAATGAAAAGAGAGAAGCTGAGCCTTTTCTGTAGCTGAAACAAACCTACATAGAAGAGCCCGGAACACAGAGCAGGAGCAGAAAGCTCGCAAAGAAGAGGATCTGGGCAGAGCAGGAGGGACAGAGTCTTGTCCACCACATGTGATCTAGGGGCCTCCCCAGTTTTCCAAAATAAAGAGCCCGGACTTAGCATCTGCACCACCACACTGCAGCTACAGGGACCCATCGACTGTAATCTCTTGTGTTTATGCGAAGGAAGCCCTTCAGTGAAGTGTCTATAATTCAATTGATAATGTAGGTTGAGTTTGATTTACAAATTCTATGCGAAGTAAAATGTACAAGGTAGAAGATCCACCATTTCAGGGGTTACAGGATGGAAGAGAAAGCAAGGCTTCAAATCACCCAACTCAGGGCCAAATACATTTTGCAGGAGGACAGCCGTTGGTGGGAAGGTTTGGTGCGGCAGGTAGAGGTGTAGGTGGGAGGGAGAGGGCGGATGCAGGCGGCTCGGAGCACCAGGAGTCTCAGCCCGGGACTCGAGGGAATAAACATCAAAGACCGGGTAAGCCTGCTTCCCAGAAATATGCCACGCTTCATCGGAGTTTTTCAGACTACAAGTGAGCACTCATTAGCAGATCATTAAATCAGCTCTCCACTCGCATAAACAGAAAAAAGGAAGCAGAGTCATCTACACCGCGATGGAACAGGAAGAGAAAATCGTAGAGGGAATCGTACACAGAAAGGGAAAAGCATTGTTCCGGGAGCGCTGTATTGCCATGAATCTGAGTGTATTTATGTGTAATTGAGTGTGTGCACTGGGAGGTAAGGGATTTTTTTACGTTACAGTCAAAAACGTTTGAAATCCACTGTCTTATGGGCCCCATAGGTTTCCATGGGACACCATTTGGAAGGAGTAGAGGAGGGGCTCCTGGATGGCTACAGTTGGTTAGAGGCCGGACTTTGGCTCAGGGCATGAGCTCAGGGTGCTGGGATGGAGCCTTGTGGCAGGCTCCCGGCTCAGTGGGGACTCCGCTTGCCCCTCCCCTTCTGCCCCTCCCCCACTTGTGCTCTCTCTCAAATAAATAAGGAAGGAAGGAAGCAGGAGGGGGGAAAGGGGGAAGAGGAAGGGAGGGAGGGTGAAGCAAAGAGAAGAAAGAGAGGAAAGGAAGGAAGGAAGGAAGGGAGAAAGAGGGGGTAGAGATGGAGGGAGGGAAAGGAAGAAAGAAAAAGGTGCAGAGCATCATCCTAATGTAAGGTATTATCTCCTTGATTTTCAGTCGTTTTTCCAACCCTGATTCCAAACCAGACTGTCCTGGGAAATTAAAAACTATCAATGCCCAGGTCCCACACCCATGGATTCTGACCTAATCGGGCTGGGTGGGGCCTAGCAAAGGGTATTTTTTACAACCTCCCCAGGTAATTCTAACGTGCAGCCGAGGTTGAGCGCCTCTGGATGAGGTCATTCTACCCTCAGAACACCCCTGAGGGAAAAACAGAGAAGAGACAATTACCCCTACTTTTCAGACAAGGAGTAAGATCCAAGGCAGTTAGGAGATTTTAGCCAAGGCTAAACTGTGTGTCCATGGATCGGTGTCAGAGCTGGGTGAGAAGCCAGGTCTCCTGCCCGTGGGGCCAGCCTGTCCGCTTCCCGGTGTGCCACACTCACCATTTTATCCAGCAGTTTTCAGTTTAAAACAGGGCCACCAATGAGAGGACAGACAAAGACAGTTAGAATCGCAGAATTTCTTTGCATAATCGTTCTCAGAAATGCGTCAACAAAGGCAAGTCCCTTCTTACTGGAATAACGAAATAGACCACTTAAGTAAATCAAGCCATTTGATAGAGGCCGAGAGAGCTATTGATACTAGTTTGCCTGTCTCCAAGGAACAAAATACTGAAAGGCAAGGGCTTAAAATGAATGAAAATGTATCCAATGCACAATCAAATGAAAATGTTGTGGGCCTGTGGCCAGGGATTATCTGCCAATTGGATCACTTTCAGCGCCCTAAATTTAACCAGCTGGGTTTTTTTTTCCCCCTCCCTCCCTTTTCTGTAAGTATCATCTTTTTCAACCTTCTGAAAGGAAGAGATTTTCTTTTTAATGGGAAATCTGTATTTCATCATAAAGATGGAACACAATGTGCATGGTTTAGTCAATCTCCTGGGAAGTAGGCTCTTTGAGTAGTATACGTTTGGCATAAAAGGAAGACATTCCAGCAAGTTTATTTCAGGAATGATAGCCTGGAATCATGTATCTATGGAATTTAAGGTATAATCCTTCCTTCATTCCCAACATACTAATAACATTTGACCTTTGTCGATTACTTGATTATTTTTGCCAATCAACATAATCTCGAAGTTTCCAAACTGTTCCAAAACGCAATGAATAAAAGGAGATGAGTGTATGGAGTGTGTGTGCGCGCACGCGCGCGTGTGTGTGTGTGTGTGTGTGTGTGTAGGTGTGTTTATGAGAGACCAAGAGTGAAGAGTAAACTCAGGTATTTACTGTGGTTATGACTCACTGAGAGTATAGATATTCTTTTTTTTCTTTTTGCTTGTCTATAGCTTTTCTGTAACAAATGATCACTTTGCAATCTTAAAAAAACTATTTCCGGGGCACCTGGGTGGCTCAGTCTGTTAAGCATCCAACTTCTGACAAAGCTCAAGCTTTGATCTTGATCTCAGGGTCGCAAGCTCAAGCTCCAAGCTGGGCTCCACACTGGGCAGGGAACCTACTTTAAAAATATATGTATTTTAACTGAAACACAATAATCATAAATCATAAGTGAAAAGTAAAAATTGCTCTACCTGTCATCAAATGACAAAATCAAGGTTCTCTCTGCAAGTGGGACTGACCAGCCTGAAGCCAATTAACCATGATGCTCTGACTCCCGCCAGCACAGCCAGAGTGCTCTCGGGCCACCTGCCCAGCCAATAACAGCAATTACCCAGATGAACTTGTTCCCCTTCCTGCGGCTAAGGAGAGTGGCTTCAGAGGGACTTGGAGGCCACACTGGGGAGAGTTGGCAGAGACCAGTTTCTCTGCACACCTTTTTTTTTTTTTTTTAAAGTTTTCTTCTTTTTGTTTGTTTTTTGAAAGAGAGAGAGAGAGAGAAAGAAAGCATGCATCTGTGGAGGGGCAGAGGGAGAGGATCTTCCAGCAGATTCCCTGCTGAGCACAGAGCCCGACATCAGGCTTTATCTCATGACCCTGGATCATGACCTGAGCAGAGATCAAATGTTACTCAACTGACTGAGCCATCCAGGCGCCCCCTCCGTACACCTCTTAAAGACCAAGGCTGCAGAGCCCAGGGTTCTGCCCTGAGCCACATCCACACAGAGACCATCTGCTCTGGCCTAGGAGGGGCAATGGGAATTCAGAGCTGTTGCCCTGCCCCAGGTTTGTGCTTTGAGTGGCTTCTACTCAAGGCCAGTCACAGAGGAACAGCTATCCTCACAGTTACGACTGAGAAATTCAGTTAGGGATGCGTCTTCTGATAGCATCATTAAGGGTGAAAAATCTGACCAAGAAGATAATGGTAAGTCTCTGGGATTATGGATAAAGCAACCACGGGATCACTCTCTGGCTGAGCCACAGCTGAGCGTAGAAAGGAATCCAGGAAAAGACATGTCACCTGCTCACCCATCCATTCACTCCTTCATTCCACAGACAGGTCCTGAGTAGCCTATTGGCACAGCCATTTCATCCAGTCACTTACCTTGTGCACCATATACAGGGTCCGGCTATGGGGAAGAATAGGACGTAGAATACAGTTCCGTTTGCCAAGGACTGCGGCCCTCCAAAACAAGCATGCCTTTCTGAGTACAGAGGTGGTGACGGCTGACCAGTGCGTGCAGAGCTACACCTGGCCAAAGGAAGGGCCGCTTCCTAAATTTCACAAAAGTGTGCTATGGGCCCTGCTCCTGGGCTATGCGTTGCTGGGCAATAATGATACAAAGATTAAAATGGCATGGCTCTTGCCCTCAAGAAAATTAATCTAGATGGAGACAGAAAGCAAATAATTGAAGGCATCATGATTACCGTAAAAATAGTATGTAAAAATCACAAAAGAACCAACAGAGAAAGACTGCCTGGTTAAAAGCACTATCCACAGTGGTGAAATGTTCAAAAAGGAGGATAAGGAGAAAAATACAAAGGAGAGGAAAAGGAAGAGAATTCTGACCATTTCTTGTCCACATCAAACACAGGAAATGAGGCTCAGAGAAGCCAAGTGTAGCTAGTAAAGATTCTAAGTCAACCCACCTATTTCCAGAATGCTTTCTAAAACACTCAGTTCCCCACCCTTTAGTCTACAGACATTTATCAGGTCTGTAGCAGGCTGTGCCAGGAAGGGTGTTGGGCATAGGAGACACAGATTTCAGAAGCCATAGAAGGGTCTAGCTGAGGAGGAGCTGTGTGGCTCAGTCAGTTAAACATCCCACTCTTGATCTTGGCTCAGGTCTCCATCTCCAGGTTGTGAGTTCAAGACCCATACTGGGCTCCAGCATGGAGCCCGCTTTTTAAAAAAAAGGAAGAAGATGAGACGCCTGGGTGGCTCAGTGGGTTAAAGCCTCTGCCTTCAGCTCAGGTCAATGATCCCAGGGTCCTGGGATGGAGCCCCAAGTCGGGCTCTCTGCTCAGCAGGGAGACTGCTTCCCTTCCTCTCTGCCTGCCTCTCTTGTCTATTTGTGATCTCTGTCTGTCAAATAAATAAAAATTAAAAAAAAAAAAAAGAGGAAGAAGAAGAATTAGAAGGAGAAGGAAGAGGAGGAGGGTCTAGTTGAGAGCATTAACTGAGAGTAGACTGCCTAGGTTTGAATCCTAGTTCCCTCTTCTTGTCTCAGTTTCCTTCTCTGTAAAATGGAGGAAACTTACCTACCTAATGGGATTTAGGTAAGGGTTAAATGAGGTAATAAGTAAAACAAAAGGAATGGGGCCAGGCACACAGAAAGCACTATATAAACTGGAGTGCTGTGCAAGTGCTGTTGTTGTTGCTGCTGTTTAAGATTTTATTTATTGGGGCACCTGGGTGGCTCAGTGGGTTAAAGCCTCTGCCTTCGTCTCAGGTCATGATCCCAGAGTCCTGGGATTTAAAAAAAAAAAAAAAAAAGATTTTATTTATTTATTTGGCAGACAGAGATCACAAGTAGGCAGAGAGGCAGGCAGAGACAGAGGGAGGAAGCAGGCTCCCTGCCGAGCAGAGAGCCCGACACAGGGCTCAATTCTAGGACCCTGAGATCATGACCTGAGCGGAAGGCAGAGGCTTTAACCCACTGAGCCACCCAGGCGCCCCACAAGTGTTGTTGTTAATAGCGATGTTAGTAGCATGACCCTTATGTCCTAGTTTCATGAGGGAGGAAGGATTTCATAAACATAAGTGACAGGTAAATAAAGCAGAAGACGCCAAAGCCTCAAGATCAATACAAAGCCCAAAAAGTGAGAAAGTGTTTAGATTAAAATATGTCTACAGCTCTTTGCAATTATAAAGACTGTCACACACACACCCTCCAAAGCAGAAAGGATGGGTATTATGTTATCCCCATTTGAAAGGCAAGGAAACTGAGGATTAGAGAATCTCAAGGACTTGTCCGAACTAACATAGCTAAGCCACAGCAGATTGCGGGGTTCCACTTATTTACTGTATCATGATCCTTTTTAAAACTTTCAATTTGAAATTATTTCAAATTTACAGTTTAAAGAATAGTCTAAATGACTCCCATGTACCCTTTTCCACCTGATCTGTCAATCTTTAACATTTCACCATCGCTGCTACCTTGTTCCGTGTTACTTGCTTTTTTTCTGAACTGTTGGAAGAGCATTGTTACTGATCATGTCCCTTCACCCCCTCAGGCTCCAGTATGTATTTTTTTTAAGAATAAGAATATTCCTGCAGCTGGAACATAGTAAGTTCTGGAGATCTAATGCATGGCATAGTGATTATATTCAAAAATAACATATTATATACTTTCAAGCTGCTAAGAAACTAGATCTTCAATGTTCTCACCACATAAACAACTGTATGAAGTGATAGAGGTGTTAGCTAATGCTACCATGGTAATCTTATTGCAATATATAAATGTATCAAATCAAGACTGTATATACCTTAAATATATGTAACAGTATACACTGAATATATCTCAACTTAGAAAAAAAGAATAAAAATATTTCAAAGTAAATGACCAAATTCAGGAAATTTAATAATAATAATATTGATAGATATTTTCGTCTAATCCAGTGGCCATATTCCCATTTGTCAGTTGTTTCAATAATGTCCATCAAGGCATTTTTTTCCCCCTCCAGTACAAAATCCAGCCCAGGATCACTTAATGCACTTAATGGTCACATCTCCTCAGATGTGCCTAACTTCGACAATTCCTCAGCCTTTGTCTTTCATGATATTGGCCGGCGAAGAAAACAGGCCATTTATTTTACAGAATGTTTGTTGCTTGAGTTTATCTGCTGTTTCCTCGTGATTAGATTCAGGTTATGCGCTCTTGGCCAGAATACATCAGCAAAGCTGTGCCCTGCTCAGTGTATCATATTCCTGGATCTGGACATCTGGATGCCTCGTGATGTCTGTCTGTTTCTCATTGGCTCTATCGGCCTGATCATCTGGCCAAGATGGTATCTACTTTCTCTATAGTAAAGTTACCTTTTGCCCACTAGTAACCAATAAGCAATATGTGTAGGGATATATTTTAAGACCCTACAAATATCCTGTTCCCTATCAAATCTCCCACTCCAGATTTAACATCCATTGATGATTCTTGCCCAAACAATTGTAGGGTTGCAAAATGGTGACCTTCCAAATCTATCACTTCCTCCACGTCTATCAGCTGGCATTACGCTGTAAGGAGGAATCTTTCCCTTTCCTCACATTATCTATCTATCCATCCATCCATCTATTACAGGATGGATTCATGGATTCCTATTTTATTCAATGGATAGCTATCCATTACTATCCTTATTTATTCCATTACCAGATTGTTGGTTGGCAGGAGCGCCTTCAAGCTGGTTCTTGTATCTTCTTGACATCAATCACGTTTGCTTACTTTCTGGCACAAAACAAAACATTCCTGGCTTAATTTGTACCTTTTCAGCTCCAGCAATGGAATCAATCTTTTTTTTTTTCCCCTTTCCTTTTCTTTCCTTCCTTCCTTTCTTTTTTTTCTCTTTCTTTCTTTCTTTTTCCCTGAAGGCCTCTGGTTCTTTGTAATATGGAATGGTATAACCAACACTTCGATTCTTAGCCTGGCATATAATCATTGAAAGGATGACTGAAAGAATGAAAATCGGCCTTCCTTGTGCAGCTCATGAATCACTGTAGAGACAGAAACCTGTCATCTGATTCATCCTGAAGGTGGGCATATCAGAACAGAGACTTTAACACACCCCTGCCTGTAAACACACAAGTCCAGCTCCTAACTTTTCTTCCCATTTGTCTTTCCACCCTTCACAATAAAAAAAAGTGCAAACATCCACTGAATTGTCCTTGTTAGTTCAGAATGCACTTGGGAACGTGAATCTCTCTAAACCTCAGGGACACTTGCTGCAGGCCTCTTGCTGAGTGAAAGGCCTAGGGAAAGAGAGCTGAATCCATGAACTCAAAACATACAGAGAAGGGTAAGAGAAATGGAGGCAATGTTTAGTACTAAATTCCCGAAGGACATTATTTCTAATCATTATAACACTCGTCTATATTACGTATTTCCATCCCTATTTTCTCACTTGCAGCTCAGAAAGGTATAATGATCCTTGTTTAAGATCACAGAGCCGGTGAGCTACAGAATCCAAACCTGGGACCACTTGACTCTAAGGCAAAAGCTCTGAAATACACCGAAGAAGCCCATTCCATAAAGATTTGCCTCCCATTTGTGTCTTTTACTTTTAACCTATAGTGTTTTTGTGAGTAATAACTTTCCTGATATTCTGATTTCCTGATATTTCTTGGAACTTCATTTCTCTGCATTTCAGGGAAAAATAAGTTTTCACTCCTTATTGTTATATACTTGATACACAATTTTCATAAATAACAAAAACAAAAATCCATTTACCAGTATTGCTTAATTTTTTTTTTAAAGATTTTAATTATTTGATAGAGAGAGATCACAAGTAGGCAGAGAGGCAGGCAGAGAGAGAGAGGAGGAAGCAGGCTCCCTGCTGAGCAGAGAGCCCGATATGGGACTCAATCCCAGGACCCTGAGATCATGACCTGAGCCAAAGGCAGCGGCTTAACCCACTGAGCCACCCAGGCGCCCATGTATTGCTTAATTTTATCACACATTTGGATCACTAGGATCCTTAAAAATTGGTGATGTTCCTGCCCCCAGATATCTCATTTAACTGGTCTGAAGCTGAGCTGGGCATTGGGTGTTTTGTTTTGTTTTGTTTTTTCCTTAACTAGGTGGAGCCCAATACAGGGCTTAAACTCACGTCCCTGAGATCAAGACCTGAGCTGAGATCAAGAGTTGGACACTTAACCAACTGGATCCTCAAATGATTCTAATGTGCAGCAAAGTTAGGGAAATAATGCCAGACACAATGAAAATAAAATGGAAAGGGAACCACTTCTCAATTCTTCAAGGGATAATCAAGCATCCTGAAAATTCACCTGATGCTTTTTTTCTTCAATGACCCGGGGTATTCTAGGAAATGAAGTTAGAGCTTAAATTTGTTTCTTACTAAAACTCTGAAATTTAAAAATAAAACAGAAATAAACAACAAACAAAAATGTAAAAACCTGGCTTTGTAAAAAGGTATGATTAAAATGATGGACTAAGTTGAGATTTCATGAAACAATGATTTAATCAGCATTCACAGAGCAACTCAGTGCTAGGCACCTGGCGAGGCACTGGAATATAGTGGAGAGCATGTCATTGTGCTCGGGCCTAAAGAAACCTTGAGTAAAAACCCATAAACAGTACAGGGTGATAGAGAAAAGTCACCAAGTCCAAGTGCAGGGGATTCTGCAAGCAGCAGTCTAGGTGTACACCCTGAGGAATATCATGGAAGACTTCTCTGAGGAGGTAAAATCCCATTTGAGCCTGGGAGGATAAGACGGAGTTAAGATTTGGGAGGGGAGATGAGAAGCTGTCGGTGGTTAGTATTAGGCAGAACATTTCAGTAGACCAGGCCTGAGCCCTCTGATCATCTGGTCAACCCTAAGCCTGTCTAAACGGGCTCTAAGGTAATAGGAACTACCAAAATACTAGAAGAAGCAACTAGTCAAAACTCACAGACCTAGCAAGTTGCTCCTTTATCATCGGTCCCATATGAACATTAAAAACTTGCCAACAAAATACAAATTTCCTCTTCTGTCATATTTCTTGCCTATGGGCTTATTACTGTAAGCCCCTTTCCAAGAGCATCTTGGCATTTCGATTTACAACTGTTCTGCAAATGTGGCTTCTCCTCCCTTTCCCTGTTGAGGATCAAGATTATTCACTTCTCTGAGCTGGCCATGTCCAAGATGGTTATCTGAGGCAGCTTGCATTAGAAAATGAGAAGTGGTTACCACATGTGAATAAGGATTCAGCTATATCATTCATATATATATATATATATATATATATATATATATATATATATATATGATCTTTGATGACATCTGCAGAAGTTAGAACAGTGGGTTCTCAAGTGAGCAGTTAGAGATTATGTAATAAATACATTGTGGAATGTGGAAGGGTCTACTTAGAACAGTATTGGCAGCAAGCAGGGTAGCCCAAGAAGGACAAGCCCACAGCCAAAGTCCTGTCAAAGGTCTGCACTAGCTTCAAATCCCAATCCAGATCAGGAAGTGGAAACAGGTCTAAGACAGCAGCAAAGAGATGGCCCAGGGCCATGGAAAATTCCATCTAGTTAATATCTCTTGTTCAGTGACAAATGCAAAACATAATACTGCCAGTTGCTAAGAGACAGAAAAATGAATGAGACATGACCGCCCCCCCCACCCGAAGGAAGCAGAAAATTATAACATCTTTCTAATTGGCCATTTCTTTGGCCAATTATCAGGCATATCCAAATTGAGAAACTGTATCATCATTGGCTCCTAGCACTAAAAACTATCAACCAAAAGGTTCATATAGGAAAGGTTCACATCAACCAAAACGTTCATATACATGTAGGAAATAGCCTAGGCAGGCAATAAAAACTGGGCCACTGATGATATAAAGTTGTCTAATGGCTGATTGCCTTATTTATTCAACAAATGGCCCTGTGCTTGGTAATTGCAATATAGAGGGGCCTAAGTCAGAAACAGCCCTTGCCCTTGGAGAGTTTACTTTCATTACTGTACATCTGCACAAATAGGTACAAAGAGGTACCCTACAAATACTCAAGAGAATTCTTAAATATCTTTTTTTTTTTTTTTTGACAGAGAGAAATCACAAGTAGATGGAGAGGCAGGCAGAGAGAGAGAGAGAGAGAAGCAGGCTCCCTGCCGAGCAGAGAGCCCGATGCGGGACTCGATCCCAGGACCCTGAGATCACGACCTGAGCCGAAGGCAGCGGCCTAACCCACTGAGCCACCCAGGCGCCCCTCAAGAGAATTCTTAATACACAGAACTTCATGCGATCCTGGTAACAACTAGTGAAGAGCTAAAGCAGGGGCTGGTCAGGCCCTGAGGTTCGGATGGGTTAAGGCACTTGCCCCAGATCTCCAGCTGGAAGTGACCTTGGCAGGATATGTTATTCCAAGGCCAGTTTTCAGGTCAATATACCCCCCCTTGCAGGTGACCTGAATGCACACTAGCTGACAAGGAAAGCAAGAAGAAAAGGGGGGAAAGTCTAAATAGTGCCAAATACAATTTCTTTCTTCCTAATTAATTTCCACATTTCCAGCAACTATAAAGGTGTACCTCAAAAAGTGGTTCTTGACTTAATCATGTCTCCCAGAGAATGTAAACCTTCTAGCATTTGAGGGAAGTGTGTTTTTAAAAAATAATCATTACCCACCCCCCCAAAAAAGCATGTACTTTATTGTTGAATACAACAACGATTGCTCTGCTGGAAAAAAAAAATCCAGAAAGCAGCTGAATTTGAGGTTTCTCTTTTTTCACTTCAGAGCACCATCTTTCTTTCTTAGCTTTGATAAGCCAAGGCAGGAAACTAATAGATTATAAATGCTTTGTGATAATGCCTTTGGAACCAATTGATTTTTTTCACTTATTTCTAGACAATACTAAATCAGCTGGAAAACACCGGTTAGAGTTTTCCATAGCAACTCATGACACAAAAGACCTCCAATCAGAAGGCTGAAGGCATTAATCCTCTCTCCACAACGGTCACTTACATTTCTTTGGGCTGTCACTTTCTTTTTTTTTTTTTTAAGATTTTATTTATTTATTTGACAGAGAGAAATCACAGTAGGAGAGAGGAAGGGAAGAGATCACAGAGAGAGAGGAAGGGAAGCAGGCCCCCTGCTGAGCAGAGAGCCCGATGTGGGACTCGATCCCAGGACCCTGAGATCATGACCTGAGCCGAAGGCAGCGGCTTAACCACTGAGCCACCCAGGCGCCCTGGGCTGTCACTTTCAATCAGCAGGTAATGCCACTGGAATTCCAGTTAGTGCTTCAATGGACTTTCCCATTTTATTCCTGGCTAATCTCCCTTCTACCCTCGAAGGAACCCCAGCAACATCCAACTGGGGTTTATTACCAAAGCCTTCATAATTTACAGGACATTTTTTCCTTTTACATTTGAAACCTCATCTACCTCATAAATAACTCCTTTTATCACAAGTGTGGATGTTCCTGTAATGTTACCTGCAACATGTCAAGCGTTTCCAAAGTTATCTAATGTGCTAGACAGAGACTGCCTTTGACCTCTGGGTTAACCTAAGTTAACCAACAAATCTGACTGCTTTAAAGGCTCCCTCTGGCTCCAGCTGCTGTTTCAGACTATAAATTACTGCTACTCAGCACAGTGACAAGACAGGGTACCAGGATCTTTGTTGACACTGTGTACTTTGTGATTAAATACGGTCTTGGCTTTCTTTCCCAGCAATCAAGTATGCGGACATTATATGTAATAACAAGAAGAGGCCTTCCTGGTAACCTAACCATGCAGTGATTACAGTGTCTTAACCACATTTGGAGTTTCAATTAGAGAAACTTGATTTTTGCTAGCTCACTACACCTAGGCCTCATCTGTACCATCCTCTACAATAAACCTACCCACTTCCTCATGTCCCCAGCGTACCACGACTTCCCATGACCTGTGCCTTCTATTGGCAAAGCCACACACACCCCCACTTCCTCACCAGTGGAAACACCTGCTCACTCCCCTCGCAGACCCAGCTCAGGTGGAACCTCCTCTTGGGGTTCACACCCAACAATCCCAGTCAAAGGGAGGCCTCTCTCACCCCATGTTCCCAAGGCAACTTGGAAACCTCTGCTTTAACACACACCACTCTATATTCTAGTGATTTCCATATACATCTGCTTTTATCACAGTCCAGTGAAGCATCCTGGTTTCCACGAGTCTGCAAAGGCAGATTGAGGTCCGAACCCAAGCTGATCTTGCTCCCTTTGGAGACTTGGGAAAGTCGCTTCCTATCAGGGAACTTTCCCTACCGCATTTATTCAATGAGGCTAAAAATACCTGCTTCAAGCAGGCATTGGCCCTATGAGATGATTACACGAGAAAAGATGTGAAGAACGACTGGCACGGAAGCGACGAACAGCATCTCCTCCCCCTCTTCCTCCCTCCATCATCATCATCATCAATATTGTTAAGCTTGAAGGCCCCCTCAGTAACCATGGGAGCTACTCATCATTGTATTCTTATCCCTAGAATGTGAAGTATAGTACCTATACTATACTAGAGTATAGGTACACGGGCATTTGTGCTGAACTTTGCAGACAAATACACGTTCACTAGTAGTCAACAGGGCCTGAACTTCAGAAGGTACAGAGCAGTGTCTAAGCCCACCTGATGCTAGTTAATGACCTCCTGGACTGGTCCAGCTCATTCATAGACATGAACCTCTCCCACTCTGTCTCCCTAACCAAAGATTGAAAATTAATCCTTGCTGTCAACGAACAAGGACAATAGTTTTTGTTCCTCGGGTGGTGTTGGGGGTGGGGTGGATTACTGAATCATATTTTACATTTCAACAAAAAAACCCAACAGGTTCCTCTTAAATGTTTGGTTTATAAAAATAGCCCCCAATCACACAGAGCTAGAGATGGATGGCAGACTGCTAAGTTCTTGCCGAGTCAAATGTAAAAAAATCATGACAAATTGTTTCTTGGCTCCCTTGGTTCTCCTTTGAAAAAATAATTTACAACGTGGGATGGGTTAACTCCCCTTACATCGTCTAAATCCTCAGAAAATCTATGGCAGGCTGACTGAAAGGCCAATTTGACCCTGTGGGCCTGACTCTAACTAGATTTTCTCAGCCTCAGACATTAGACACGCTGTCCGTCACTCAAGACCCTGACAGAGCAAAACCAAAAATTTTTAAATAAACTTTTTTAAAAAGAACACTCTGCCAAAGCCAACCCAAATGTTTTCTTTCTGTGAAATTTAAATATGTGTTCAATTGGAGTCTGCCCAGCCGTTCTTCCAAATCTAAATCAGGGGGTAAGAATTCAGTAAACAGCTTTACCTGTCAAAATCGCCCCACAAGATCCATTCAGGACATAAGTAAAGTTCTGGATAGAATGTGGTGTTTGGGTCAATGATAACACCTAACATTTGTTTAGATGCTTACTAGAGCCAGATACAGTGTTGATAACTGTATGCCTCCAAGACTATTTTGACTACACACACAGTGTAGGCCATGAGGTTGGTATCAAACACATCATGATCCATTATATAGATGACCAAACTGAGCCTTGTCTAAGGTCATACAGCGAGTGACAGGACTGGGTTCACACCAGGAGGGTGTAGCTCCAAGGTAGGGCTCTCACTGGTAAGCTCCCGAGTCCCTCGCTCCACAGTAACCACCTGGTTTCATACCACTCTAGGTCATCCATGGGCCCTTGACCTTGTTCTTATTGTTAAACCCCTTATGTTTGCCACCACTGCCTCTTTCTCGCCCTGACATTGTGCCTCACCAATGCCTTCAGCCCAGACTGAATCTCACACCTGCAAAGTAGTAGCTGAACGGAGACAGAAGTAGAGACAAAGCCCAACTTCTAAGCACAGCGGGTCTAATCTGTCCTTACCCTGCTTCCCTCCATTTCTTCCTTATGGCAGCTCATCATACAGAAGCCATACATATCTACATCCCAATATGAAGATATGGGACCTGTTCTGGGTCCTATTTATTCAATTCAGGCAGATGGTATGTCTCACCTGAGATGTGCAGGTTCAACATTCTCACCTGCATGGTGGCAGTTAGGAATACAGGTTCTGGAATCAGCTCTGGATACAGAGTCCACCCCCACCACTTAGATCAGTGACCTTGGCTTTCTCACTCAACCTCTCAGACCCCTAGCTTTCTTCATTAAAAACAGGCATAATAAATTTTTTCACGATTGTTGCAATTACACGTAGAGGGAGCTGGTGTTCAATAACCATTAGCATTTTTGCCCATGGAAATGTAGGATCTTTTTATTGGCCTCTAGACTCGTCTATCATCTAGCCAGAAAACCTCTGAAAGAGAGAAGAGCAACCAATCCATTCATTCAACAAACACTTACTGAGCACCTATTGTGTGCCAGACATTTGAATGAGGGTTTGAGACCCACACTAGGCTGTCAAGGCACATTTCTGGGAATGCAATGGAACACTGCTTCAGCTCCTACCTAGCACCAGGCACTTACATGGAGAATCTCAGTGACCCTCACAACCATTTTTGAGGCCAATGTCATTAGCCCCTGTTTTACATGTAAGGATATGAGGCTCAGTCTGAAAGTCCCAGAAGCTTGGTCAAGGTCCCACAGCTCTGACAGGCAGCATGAGTCACCACTATGATGACTCTTTACCAGGACTCTTGGTCATTTCCCATCATCTCATCCTTCCACGATGTTTAATTTAGGAAAAATTAAAGGGAGGATCAGTTCTTACAACTTTCAACACAAGTCAATTAAGTCTGGCATGATCCTGACCTCAAGAGTAGGGCATGCCACCCAAAAGGGAAAAGGCATCTTCTGGGACTGCTGGCAGTTCTAGCAAAGATGCAGAGACAAAGAGTTTTAAGGCAGGTGGGCAGAAAAGGCTTAGAACGGTCACTGTCCATGCCACCAGCTCTTTCTGCCCCCATATCTGCCCTTCCAAAACCCAGGCTCAGTCTTCAAGCTTCAGGTAAAAATTGCTGGAACGGATACCCAGCAGATGGTCAGGCTTTCCCAAGGCAGCTGGGGAATGCCCATGCACGGCCCCTCCCCCACAGCAAGAGCCATCGAGTCATCTAGACACAGGTTCAAATCCTGCCTGAACTCAAAGGCCTCCCACTATTTCACACAATCTCTGAGCAAAGCTATCATATTGTCTGTGATTTACTTTAAGGCCCTGCAGTAATGACAGTGAGATTTGCATGTTTCTTTTTTGTAAAGACTTATTTATTTCAGAGAGAGAGGGTATGAGTGGGAGAGATAGAAGGAAAAGGAGAATCTCAAGCAGACTCTGCACTGAGCACAGAGCCTGACATGAGAGCCAAAACCAAGAGTCAGATGCTCAACCCAGGTGCCCCAAGATAAACACATGTTGCTAAGTTAAATTTAATTTACCTCTGAGGGATGGATGATTAACATTTATGTAGCCTGAACAAAGATCTATATTCTAGGGGGAGTGGTTATGAACATCGCAAGTCCCCTAATTAGGAATTCACACTGAGGAAGGGTTAGAATATAAATGATGCAACTATAAGGCACAGGAGTTATTAATAAACATTAACAAGGGCCATTAGAAAAAACTCTCCATGGCTAAAATGAGCAACATTTAAGAGATCTGATTGGCTTGCAGCACTGTATGTGTATCTCTAGTCTAGCATGAAAAGGACTAGGGAATTACACCTAGGTCCGCAATTCTCTAAGATCCTGTGTCCTTAACACTGGGAGTTTATCACCGGAGGCAGCCAGAAGATTGGCCAACTCAGACACTAGAATATTATTATGTTTGTCTCAGTCTAAACTTCTTATGCAAGTATGGTCGGTGGGCCTCCAGGACAGAGAGAATGAATTTCACAGAACCTAAAGGAAAAAGATTTATGATGGCTTTTAGGCTTGCTGGCTAACAAATGCTTATGCTTGTGAAAAATGTAGCCTATGACTTGCTTCCGTTGTCACACAGGTTACTGGGGAGAAATACAGTTCCCAAACCAACCAAAAAGAACCTGACCACCCTTGAATGGACAAATTAACTTAGGTCAGTGTGTAGCAGAGTCCAACAAGCCAGAATCCCTGGCTTCAAAGTAAGAGGAGGACCCTTTGAAAATTCTAAAGTTCTGGGGCACCTGGGTGGGTCAGTTGGTTAAGTGGCAGCCTTCAGCTCAGGTTATGTTTCCAGAGTCCTGGGATTGAGTCCCGCATAGGGCTCTCTGCTAAGCAGAGAGCCCTGCTTCTCTCTCTCCCTCTGCCTGCTGCTCTGCTTACTTGCACTATCAAATAAATAAATAAAATCTTTTTTTTTTTTTAATTCTAAAGTTCTCTCTGTAGTCTCACAACGAAAAACAGTTTATGTAGCTGATAAAAGTTCAGGTTCTAGATCAGATGGTTGGGTGAGAATTCCAGCACGAGTTCTCACACTTCACTGTGCCTTCCGTCTCCACCTATAAAAGGGCAACACTAGGGGCACGTGGGTGGTTCAGTCAGTTGATTATCTGCCTTTGGCTAGCGTCATGATCCTGGGGTCCTGGGATCAAGCTCCACATCGGGGTCCCTGCTCAGCAGGGGAGTCTGCTTCTCCCTCTCCCCTCTGCCTCTCCCCCTGCTGATATTCTCTCTTGCTCTCAAAATAAATAAATATAAATAGATAGATAGACAGATAGAATGGCAACACTAATAGACTTCCTCCTGGGGCAGTTCAGAGAATCAAGCGAGCTACTACTGAAGGAAAAGCGCACAGATCTCAAAGGAAGCCCTCAGTCAATGTTAGTTACGTTAGAGCATTGGAGGACTAAGAACTGCTTTTCCAAAAGCACAACATCAGTGGTAGCTCTCATTTCATTATTTACCATTTACATTTACTTCTTCATTCAACAAACAGGTCCTGCGAGTCCAAGCAGTAGGCGATAGGGAGATGTAAAAACTACACAATATCCCCTAGACTGCCTGCCTGGGTCTCTGCCCTCGAGACACCCCCAGTCGAATATGCAGGTCAGACAAGCTAACAATCACAATCTCCATGAGGTTAAAGTCAAAGTTTTAGGGATGCAAACACTTCCCCCACCCCCCCACCCCCACAGAAGAACAGAAAACTGCTGACAATGCTAGGAGGATACTGGGAAGGCTTCCTAGAGGAAGTGATCCTTGCGATGGAGGTGGGAGGCCTGGAAAGGGTCAACACCTCACATCCCCCAGGCAGGAAGTGTCAGTCTGGCTATTTGTGTGTTTGGTATAAACTGTAATGGGTCTTTTAAAATGTATCCTTTTCATCTGGGACTCCCCAGCTGTGTTACATTTCCAAACCCTTCCCTCTGACTTTTATGAGCTCCGGTCTCTAACAGGGGCCTATGTGAGGGCACATTGTTTCCTATCATTGTGGGAGCAGTGGGCTACACCGCTCAGATTCTCCAGGAGTTTCCCAAAGGCCTCTGAGGAGGGAACGGGAGATGCGGTCTGGAGATCCAGCGACAGTTCAATGTCAGCCAGAGCCAGCTGGCTATTGAGCACTTACTCCATGCCAGACTGAGCTCTAAGTGATTTACCTGTATTAACCTGCCCAGTCCCACAAACAACTCCATGTTGCCAACATCCACCGAAGCTGTTCGCATCCCTGTGTTACAAACAAGAACAGAGATGGGTCTGTGACCACAAAGCCACACGGCTAGTAAGTGGCAGAACCAGACTTCAAACACCACACCGTGTGACCTGGGAGAGAATGACAGTCAGTCTCTCCAGAAGCAAGAATATAAATCAGGTCTTAGCACCGCATTAGAGAAAGGTGTGCTGTTCTAGAATTTGGGACTTCTGTGGGATGCTGTTGGTATCCGCTCCTCTTAGCCTGAGAACCACATTACCATCGTGAGCCTGCGTGTGAGGCACTTCTGCCTTGCCCACTGTGAAATGACTATGTTGCTAATAAAAGCAATGAGTCTCACCGTGACTGGTGCCAACCCCAGTTTCTAAGTGCCAATGGCCTGTTGGCTTTTCCCACTGACTTTACTGCATGGCTCTAAGCAGACAAACCACCCAGACTGCTGCAAATGTTACTTAGAGAAGAACACGTGCCAGGAGCAACAGGAAAGAGTGGCCCACCCTCATTGCAGATGGAGCTTTCCTAAGTAAATCCATCCTCCAAAATAAGTTAATTATTCTTACCAGGGATTCTCATGAAACTTGCAATTGCCAACTACTTCAAGATCAATTTCATGAGCATTTCCCCGACTGGCTCTAGAAGATTGTATTGGCCATTTTACAGAGAGTTTCAGGGGCTTGCAGGGGTGTGGGGATGCAGGTACTCACAGGCGGCCTCAATGTTCAAAACCACTCAGGTCCAGTGTGCCAAATCACTAGGCTGGCTGGCAAAAAAGGACCTACTTGCATTCTGGTTTCTCACTTGCCAGGAGATCCCAGAGGACTATGGATATCGAGACACTTTGTTAGGACTGAAAGGAGCATCAGCCCACTTTTTAACTCCTAAAAATCCAGAACAGGCCAAGCGGGGGAGGAAATAAAATCAACAAGAGGGAATATCCTAAACCACACAAATCCTTCACGATCACCAAGGAGCGGGTATTCCTAAAGTTGTCTTTAGCATGGGGGGGGTGGGAGGAGTCATGAAGACGTGGGGCCTCGTTCACTTTCTAGTGGCATGACCAGGACAATTACCCTACTTCACCAAGCCTCAGTGTCCCTCACCTGCAATGAAGAGGCCACCATCCCTACACAGCCAAAGCTGCTACCTACAGACTGTTTTATAAACAGAGGGAGAAAAGGGTGTCTTCTGGGTGGGAGAATTCTGGGAAAAAAAAAAAAAAGCACCCCCCCTTTGCTGCCACCCCCCCGTCCCCCCCCCCACCCCCGCTACACAACTCTGCACCCTCCGCAAGGGCTCATTCTAAGAAATTCATGAGAAAGCGTGGGCAGAGTTAGACAACCTTGAGGTTTAGTTCAAGCTTCATTCCCTTGCAGACGCCTGCCCGATCCTCCGGAACAGACCCTCCTACAAAATGCTCCTTGTGCTTCTGCACAGGTCTCCTTGTCAAATACTTGTTTCTTCTGAAAAGGTTTGTACTCTGTGCCAGTCATCTTGGACCAACTGTCAGCTCGGTCAAGACTGGGCCTAGATCTCTCACGGTCAGCTGCTGTAAGCCCTGAGTTCAGCCCACAGTCCAGCACGCAGCAAGCTCTTATTGAATAATTCAATAAATAAACAGGTGTGGTTGGAGGCAGGGGGCTGATGGAGATGCCCTCCTAGAAAGCCCCTCCTGCTCTGAAGATGGGTTGATTCGTCCACTCACTCGTGCCCATTCAGCCTATCCATGGCCACAAGATTCCAAACCTCAGGTTGAATATAAATCCAGATGGTCTACCTCTTTTTTTTCAGCTTGCTTATGTCTACTTTTTTTTTTGTTTTAAGATTTTATTTATTTATTTGACAGAGAGAGATCACAAGTAGGTAGAGAGGCAGGCAGAGAGAGAGAGAGGAGGAAGCAGGCTCCCCGCTGAGCAGAGAGCCCGACGCGGGACTCGATCCCAGGACCCTGAGATCATGACCCGAGCCAAAGGCAGTGGCTTAACCCACTGAGCCACCCAGGCGCCCGTCTACTTTTAATTTATAATAAAGATGACATTTATTCACTCAATCAGGAGATGTTTGCTGAGTGGCTCATCTCTACCAGGCAGTTTTCCAAGAACTAGTCGTGTAACTCTGAGCAGAGTCATGGAATTTACCTTCTTGTTGGGGGAGAGAAACTACAAATGATTAAACAAATGAACAAGAAAGTTGAGGTCGTGATGAGGACATGAAGAAAATTAAAACAAAGTGGCATGTTAGAAAATAATTGTGGGTGATGGTGACTTTCTATTGAGAACTTGGGAGGGTACTCTAAGTGACAAAACATTTCCAGCTATGCAAAGATATTAAGAAACAAGATCCCCTCTGACAGAGGGGACAAAAGCAAGTACAAAGGCCCTCAGGCCACTGAGCTTGGCTCATCCATGGAACAGAAAGCAGGTCACCATGACTGGAGCACAGTGGGAGAGGGGCTGGTGGTGAATGTGGGGCAGTGGGCAGGCTTCATACCACCTAATGACTTGCAGGGAAATGGGGTACAGAGTGATTCTAAGTGTAATGGGAAGCCATCGAGGGGGAAGGGGTTAAGAAAAGGAATGGATAATCCTGCTTGTATCTTAATAAAATCACTCCAGATGGTCTGTCAAACAGGAGTACAAGTGGGAGGCCAGGTAGGAGGCTGGGAATCTGGGCTAGACATAAGGCTGGTTTAGACTGAGATGATAGCTGGGTACAAAAAAAAAAAAAAAAAAATTAAGGCATCATTTAGAGATAAAGTAACAGAATGTGTTACTGGATTGTAACTGAAGACAAAGAGAAAAATCAGCCTTGATATAACCCAGAAGAAAAGAAGGTACAATATTTCTCCTTGACTAGAACCTACCGTGGATCAGCCACCACGGGCTCATTTAAACTGCACAACTCTGAGTAGGAGGTACTATCGTCCTCTCCCACTTAACAGATGGGCCAACTGAGGCTAAGAGAGGTTAAGTAACTAGCCCCAAAGAAGCTAGAATGTGGGCCTCCAGTGATCTGTGCCTCTCGAGAGTCCACAGAGTCTGGGATCCCATTCCAGGGGAAGTTGCAAAGTCAAACTGCCTGCAGAAAGCCCTTCCAGGATCTAAGTCCTCTGATGGTAAATAAAGCATTCTTTGAGCTCAGTGGGGCTGAAGAACGACGCTGCGAAATCCAAGGGCAGGTGTCACGTGCAATCTGTTGCACAGCGTTCGCCCAGAGTTATTTCAGCCCTGTGAGCTCACATGCCCTGTGAAGTGATGGGATATGACAGGGCCCACACCAAAGGGACTCTACCCTCAAAGGAGCAAGCTGGCCGTTGTTTTAGCAGTAATAGCAGCGCTAGTTGTTTTGAGCAGCTCTTTCCCACCAGGAGCCACTGCCAATTTCTAAACCCGGAGAGTCAATGATGATGGTTCACCCATCGGCTATGGTGGCAGGCGGAAATGAGCGTTGAGTGTGAGGACCTAAAAGACCCACAGCCCAGGCTGACCTACCTGAGAGGTGCTGGGCCTTATAAAGTTTCTTAACTCTTTGAGCTTCCGGCTTCTTCTTCTCTGAAACGTGGACAACAAAACCACCAATGTCACAGGGCTCTATGAGGATTTACGTGAACGACCTGTGGAAGAAGCTTCGTCCTGCAGGGTCCATGAAAATGACTCCATAAAAACTCAGCATTATCATCCTTCTCCTCCGATACTAAAAAGAATAAGCTACTGTCTTCAGTTACAGCCCTCCTGTATCCCGAGGAGAGGTGAGCTGTGGAAGTCCTTGTGAAAATCTGTGGATCTTAAATTCAGAGCATTCTGCAATAGTTCTCCAACGCTGCAACCAAGAGATGGGCATCAACCACAAAATTCCTGGCTTCATTCTAAACTCATGGTGTCTACATGCATGGGACGAACCGTGAAGACACCAGAGCTTGCTAACTTTACAGCCTTGTGAACATGAAGCAATCACATCTTTAGAGCTATAAAGTTGAAAAGGCTTCTCTTTTACTAAGAGGAACAAAATGAAACCCCAGGCAAATGAGCTTATCTGGGCTTTAGGTGTCTCATCTGTAAAACTACAGTAATACCTTCCTCCAGGAGTGTTGTAAAGACTAAGCAAAAATAACTCATAAATGTTACCTTCCCTCTGCTTCACACACTCCCCAATTCGGTGTAAGGAAGGACAAGTAGTTAGAGTCTGAAGATTTCTACAAGTCAAGTAGCGGCTGAGATGGCCAGTTCTTGAACAGCACAAAGTTAACTTCCATAGGGTTCTGTATGTGCCATGAATCAGACTAAGCTGAGAGTCATAAAAATCCCCCAGAGAGATATAAACCAAAGCAGGAACTCATAAGACACCTTCTCGTTCCTGCCTACTGCTAAAGACCCTATAATCTTTAATTATAAAAAAGCATATTTGTAACATTCCTTTGGTTTTTCCATGAGTGTTGAGTTTTTACACACCCTATCTCATCTATTAATCCAGCAGGGGTAGGGCAGCTGTTTCCGGTCTGCTTTACAGCTGTGGAAACCAAGACACAGAAAGGCTAAGTGATTTAACTAGGGTCACACAGTGAGTCTATAAATGAGGTCTGACGAGAATGCAGGTTTCCTGGCTTCTAGTCTACCTCCTTCTCAGCCACACTCTATCAGGCAAGTTCCTGAAAAAAGAGCTTGCTTTGCTCCTTTAACTTCAATGAGTGTTAGGAGTTGTAACTGAGCCAGTATGCCTGGACGGTCCAATCTCTTACATTTCTGCAGGTGCCCGTGGTAATGACAATGACAAGTAATAATCATGCTAAGTGCCTTGCTGGAGTCTAGGGCCGAATCCAAGCCTGCTGTCTCCTCTGGTGGCAAAGTGACCATATATCCCTGCCTTTATTTTTCTTGTGTTTCCTCTGCCATTTACTCAGCTCTCTAAAATCTTGCTCTTTAATGAAGTCACTTGCATGAAAAGCATCATCACCCCTTGGGAGCTTGTGAGAAATACAGACCCTCAGTTTTCACCACATAGTTTTTAACTCAGAATCTGCATTTTAACATGATTCCCAGGTGATCTGTAGGCACATTAAATTACAAATAAGCACTGCTCTCAAGAACTCAGTATGTGTTCAATGAACAGTCAATCCAGAATTTGGGATATTGATAAAATACCCATTGTGGCTGTTAGGATGCGATTTCTGAGTTGCTTCCATCTTCAAGTATCTATTCATTAATTTCACCAGCATTTAATTATGGTTCCTGGCATATAATGGGCACAAAATTAATGATCTATACAGCAAATGGGTTAACTTTTTAGCCCATTAATCCCTGTGTGACTCCATCTCCCCTTTCTCTTCATGCTCCTCTATTCTGGAGAATTCAGTGAATTAGTCAGTATACGTGGAAGTCTTAGAACAGTGCCTGGCACATAGTAAGTGCTCAAGAAGTCTCGAACATCATTATTAACAGGTCCTGAAGGTAGCGACTTTCAAAACTGGCCACTTTGACTTTGAGAAGGAATGTGTAACATGGGCCACCTTAGATCTTTGTGGGAATGCCACTTGAAGAAATATAAACTTATCTTTAAAAACAGACCCTCTGATGCCTACTTTGTAATGCACAGAAAAATTATTCCAGTGGATTCCAGGAAAATGATTAAGTGTCCTGGAGAGGTGGGCTGACAGATTATCAGTGCTGGTATGTAAACTATGTTTGGCATAGCAGTGAAAAGCAAAGTACTTCCTCATATCTGTATCTGCCTCTCGTCTTACTCTTGATATAAAGATAAGAGGCCCTGAGGTAATGGATCATGGTGGTGGAGGATGGCTTGATGGACAGGTGTGGTCCATCTACTCAGATACTTCTGGTTCAAAGGTAGCTTCCAAAGGTAATGAGCCTGCACTTGCCAACCATGTCTCCTTCCTTGTGCCTTGCTTCTTTCCCACTAGATTAACTTTGCTCCTGCCCTTAACCCATTCCTGTGAGAGACCTTTCCACTTCTTCTGCTTCCCATCCTTTCCATATCAGCTCAAATCCATCCTATTTCCTATCATCCATGTTGTAGCCTGGGGTCTTTCCTTCCCCACATACTTGGCAGCGAGGTGTTGTTAGGTTAGTTGATTTTTCTTTTTAATTCCCCCCAAGTTTCATTAAAACTCCCACCAGTGCAGGGATTGCAAGTCACAGTTCTATGAGCTCTCCCTTATGCCTATCCTGGTCCCTCGCAGCGAACAGTTGCAGGGCTTGTGGACTGCACCAGCTCATTTTAGAAACAGCTGAAAGAAAGGCAAGAGCTTTCATATGTATATCCGATCACTTTTAATAAAATAATTGCATTTCTATTTAAGAAGCAAAACATTCAAGAAACAAAATCTGCTTTCAGTATCTTAAGCTGCATTTATTTGACCCATGCTAAACTTATACCGGGTTGTTTTCCTGGACGATCGAAACATCTTATTTTCTGCTCACTCCCTCTCCCATCAAATCATAAGAAGGCCTTTCTCTGAGGCAAAGTGCTAAATTATATATAGGGTTGTGCATCACCAACCTTTAGTGCTAAAGGCTGCGCAACTTGCTTTAGGTACATTAACCATCACAGCAATGTGATAACATTGGCACGGTCATTGTCCCCAACTGCAAGAAGAAACAGGCTCTAGGAGGGTGATTTACTCAAGGTCACAGAGTTAGGAAGCAATGGGGCCAGTGGTACCTATATCTGGTTCCCATAAGAACCTAGGTGCTTACCCATAATGCTCTGTTGTCGCTGCTTCAGTTTCTTTTATCCTTCAGAAACATTGAAAAGGTGATCTGGTAAATTGATACTGGTTGGCTATCTGATGCAAAAAAGCCAATTCAATGAACACTACTCACAGGAAAACTACCTGTAGGGCAATTCAGCTCAGGCTATAAAACACACTCTCTAGGCTGATTTTTGGCATAAAATGTCAAGGACAAAATAAATTTTTTGCTGATTAAAAGAAAAAACTCTCTGTGGCAGCTATTAAATTTTGCAGCTTAAGAAAGGGGGCATTCATCAGAGTTGGCTCTTTTTGGTCCTTAATCATAATGCCTAAGCTCCTATTAGTTTTAGAAAAACAAAAAGTAATTTTTTTTTCTCAGTATGTCAATAGAATGCAGTCCTTCCCAAAACAAAGTAAAATAAAAATGAGGCATTCAAAAAAAAAAAAAAAAGGCTTGAAGAGAACCAGTTCCACCCTTTGACCCTGTGCGCTGAACCATCATTTCCAAGATGTTTCAAAGCATTTTTGTCCTGTTACTTACTCTCTAGATATTTCTGTCTTTTGTAAGGAGTGTCAGTTAAAAACAAAAAAAATTGGGGCGCCTGGGTGGCTCAGTGGTTTGGGCTGCTGCCTTCGGCTCGGGTCATGGTCTCAGGGTCCTGGGATCGAGCCCCGCATCGGGCTCTCTGCTCCGCAGGAAGCCTGCTTCCCTCTGTCTCTCTCTCTCTCTCTCTCTGCCTGCCTCTCTGCCTACTTGTGATCTCTGTCTGTCAAATAAATAAAAATAAAATCTTTAAAAAAAAAAATTATCAAGATGTACATTAACATTAGTTAAGATTGCTCTTTCAAGACTCACGGGTTTTATTTCCTTGGCAAATTTATCTGTTTTAACACGAATGGTTAAAGATACTTCTTCACGCTGGCCTTCATCTCCTGGCTGGAGTCTACGACACCTACAGAAAAAAGCCAACTTGGCCCCCACTGGCATTGTCTGTCCGTGGATCTGCAGCCCAGGATGAGGCCTCAGGACTCTCCGCGAAGCCCTGGGCCAACCGGGAAACCATTCCACACGCTCAGCCTCGAGCCTCACTACTTGTGTGGGCAGCATTTGGCCTGCTCTCTATTTACACAAACTCCCTAACGGTCTCTGGCACCACTGACGTCTCAGAGGGAGGCACAGTACATAGAGTGTTTCACATGAAAATCTTTAAACAAAAGGAATTAAAGAAAATCCCTGTTTAATAGTAAGTTTTTACCAAGCTCCTAAATTCTCGAGAGCATGTGAAATATTAACTTTCCCCAAAAGGGAGGACAGAGCTCGCCTTGTTTCAATTCATACGGTTGGGTCACAAATGCTCTAGAAAGTAGCATGACTCGTGCTTGAGAACCTACTGAGCTTCTTCAAAAATAATGGTTAAAAAAACAGCGTAGGGTCTGGAGTCAAACAGACCTGTGTTCGGATTCTGACTGTGACACTCTCCAAGTCTCAGCTACTTAGTTTACAAACTGGGGATAACGGTGGAATCGACCTCATTGGATTGTTGTAATCCTTATGGGGTATAATACATCTATTCATAATAAGCATTCAAGGTGTGGTGGTGGTGGTTGAAAACACAGTCAGCCTTCTACCATCCTAACTTGTGGAGGGACCCTTCAGCACGACGTACAAATGGGTGCATCACTAACAAAAATTCCTAAAACCTCTTCCTGCTCCAACCCAAGTCTCACCTGGCTTCACCACCATACCAAGGCACCCAAGTCAGAGTTAACTCCAAGGGCAGCCACAAGGGGGCACTAAATAGGAGTCACAGAGAGGGGTTGATGGTGGGGATTCCCAGCTTGGGGCTGGCTTTCTCATCTTCTCTGCCCTGCACGAGGGGAGCAAAACAGTATTAAGGGATTCTCTCCCCACGCTTAGCCCCACCCCCTCAGCCCCAGAAGTTCCCAGATAATGCCAAGGCAGCCATTTTTCTCGCCCACATCACAGAGCCAGCAAAGACCCTGCCTGCCATAATGCACTGTGGCTTTCCCTACAAGGACGCTAGGAACAGGTGGCAACTCCTTCACAGCCCCACCACTTTCCCCTCCAGCAACCACAGCCATTTCCCGTGGCCAGGGCTCTCCCCCTGTGGTCTAGAGTTCCATCTGCCACATGGCTCCATGTTTCTGGACAGCCAGTCCCAATTTGGCATTTTATACTCCTTCTGGACAAGGTAAAAGGTTGACCGGATGAGTAAAACATGCCACAATTATTTATTATTTTCCATCGGTTTCCATGGAGTGTAGATCACATAATCAAATTTGGGTCTAACAATACAGGATTAAATAAAATGATGCTACACTAAAATAAATTTAATGGATGTTTAATCTTGTTTACAATATTATCAAGGGAAAAATAATCATCTTTGGTAGAATGAAAAAAAAGGAAAGGTATACACACACAAAATTGAAAATGTTTTCGCTTTGATTTTAAGATTACAACTGCTTTTAATCTTCTTTCTTTCCTTCTGCTCATTTGAATTCTCTAATCTATCTGTAATATATTCAATACCTCACTCATTAAATGAACACTGATTGATTACCTACCACATGTCGGGCTGGTGCTGACTGCCAGAATGACTACGGGGCCCAAAGCAGATTTACCATCATGGAAACCACAGTCCAGTGGCAGAGGGAGGCATTAATCAAGTAATCACACAAATATATAATTATCAACTGGGATAAGAGCCATGAAGGAAAAGTAGAGAGCACCACGACCAAACACAAGAGGGGCCCCAATCTCTTCTGGTGTGAGAGTGGGCTCCGGGAAAGCATCCCATCAGGAGTTCCATGTCAGGCTGAATTCTGGACAGAAGAACGGAAGGGGGACGGAGGAACGGGGAGAGAGCATTGCAGAGAGAGGAGCAGCTAGACGGGACCCACCAACAGCCCAGGAAATGAAAGTAAGCACGTCTGCGCACTGGGGCTGAGGGAAGTGAGGACTCGAGGCAAAAAGCAGACAGGAGCTTTGCAGAAGAGATGGAGGTTTTCACTCTTCTGCTTAAGGCAGGGGGAAACTTTGAAGCAGGAGAGTAAAATGATCTCCTTGGCATCGAGCACGTATTCCTCCTGGCCAGCTGCCTCCCTTCCCTCTGCTCTGTCAGCAGCCCAGGAGCCTTAGCTGAACGCCAGGTAGAAGCAGAGCTGGCTGAGGGAAATGGCAGGAGGTGTGACCCGCGAGGTAGCCGGAGCAGTATTTGGTCTCTGGGGACTGTTTGGGAACAAAGTGTACAGTCGGTGCACGGGCAAAGGCAAATTACACTGGCACAGTGTTCAAAATTCTATTTTATCTTAAGACCTGGAACCAAGGCTTCAGAGAACAAATGGCAGGTGTATTTACATTAAACACGAAACTCATTCAGTCCTGTATTTGTGAGGCACTGGGCTCTTTTATTCCCGGCTTCACTGGGGTTTTGTAGTCTGATATCTCTTATTACCATGTTATTAAGGCTTTTCCTCCATCCCTACCGCTCCCCCACCCCTACTCCTTTCATACACAAGTTCTCCACAAGTATGTGCCACTTGGTTTTCCACCTTGATGAGCCCTTGTGGAGAAGAGCCCGGCCCACTGAATGCTCTTTTTATCCTCTTCCCAACCACAAAGGTAGCCAGATCAGACGGATCATTTTCCAGTTATTGTTCATACTAAGAGGAAGGTTCTGGAAACCATTCAGGGCAGTACTCTCCTTACATGGCCTCTGCAGCAGAGGAGACTGCAGAGGAGAGGAAAGAGGGGAGGCATTTTTACTTCAGTTCTAAGCCTTGGAAGCAGCATAAATAAGCAGTTTCTGGAGGTTGGGCATGGATTGGAGATAAAACACCCAGATCATTGTAGGGTGTCTGACAAGGGAAAGAGATCAGGAACAGAATCAGGCCTCCCAGAAGGACACTGCATGGTCCAGGGTAAGTCTGCCCATGCATGCTTAGAGGCTGAGGCCACACTACATCCTGGCTGAAGATACAGGCCTTTGGAGTGGGAGAATTCTTCCTTGGGCAGGACTGGCCTGTATATTGTGAGATATTTAGCATATTTTGTTGGGGGGGTACCAAGTGCCCAGCACCTCTCTTCCCACACAATCAACACCCCCCACCCCACCAATCACTGTGACAATCAAAACATTTCCTAGGCCAAGGAAGCAGTAGCACCTCCAGTGTGAACCATTCTAAGAATTATTCCTACATGCTAGGGGCAACCATCCTCTATCTTGACGAACAGGGGTGAAGGGTGGTGGTAAATGTCATGAGCTCCAAGTCCTTAATAATAAGAAGAAGTGGCTGAAAGAGCCTCATGCTCTTGCCCCACCCCAGCCTTTATTCATGTAGGTTCTTCCATTCTTTGTTCTCCAAGTCTGCTGTATAAAACCCAACCGGTTCCTTAAGGTATAGGTGAGGTGAGCACTCTCCACAAAGCCTGTTTTCCTCCCTAAAATGTAACTCCGATTTCCAAACAATTTTTCCGTGCACCTTCCTAGAACCCTTACACCACCCTAAGCTATATGTTGTCTGGCAGCAACTGTCTTACTTCTCCACCCCAGCTTGGATGCCTGTGATGGGCTATCTCTTTGCTGTTTGAGCTCTCCATTGGCCCAGCAAGATGGTGCTGTGGGGTCAAGACCGCAGAGTCAGAACTGGGCTTAAATTCTAACTGTGCCACTTTTATTGATGTGGCCTTGGAAAGACCACTTCTTAACCACGCTGAGACCCAACTCCCTCATCTTGAAAAGGAAGATGATTATAATCCCTACCTTTAACCCATTGTTGTGAGGACTTACTGAGAAAATGCTAAGCACGTATTCATAAAAGGTAGTGATGACCACACTATCACAGTGTTTTACAATTAACACCCACCTCCATGTATTATCTCATGTGATCCTGTGCCAGTTTCCTGGAGAGGCTCTCCCAGACCCCATCTGTTCCTCCATGCTGTGACTGTCAGCTCTAACAGTGGTCATGAGCCAAGTCACACGGAAGCAACATGAGGACTGATGGACTCTGTCCTGGGGAAGGATAGAAGGGGATGAAGAGAAAGAAGGGGGTCAGAGTTAAACCATTCTTTTTTCAAATGGTTCAAACTTCACTGACCACTTTTGAACTTATTCTTGAAGGAGGATTTGGAGTTTGCCAAAGACAGAAGAGGAGCAACATTTGGTGCTTGGACGGGCGAAGAGAATGATCTGGAAAGAATCAGACTATAAAAAGCCTTGAGATTCATTGAAAGAATCTGGACTATCTTCCTGCCTCAACGTACAGGTCCCTAGCTTTGCCGACCAGCAACAGCTCACTCACTCTCTCCATGCACGCTCTCCATCTTCTGACCTCCAACGTGAGCTAGGATGCTGAGGATGGCCACAGCCTGACCTCAGCAGTAACCTGGAACCAACCCCCCCTTTCTCTCCCCCTGCCTACCCTCTCCCCCAGAAAGCAAAACCACACGATAAACCAGGCAGGGCAGGTTTCTCCTTCCGGCCGCACTTGAACACGCTTGAAGCCACCACAGCCTTGTAGGTCTGTACCTGAAACTTCACATATAATTTGTCACAACTAAAAAGCCTGTTTTTAATAAAACATTTCCCTCTGTGCTTCACCTTCCTGAATACTCTGGTTCACATCAGGGTCCTGGTTATTCAGCTGGTGCTGAAAAAAGAGAGAGTGAGAGCTACCAGTAGCCAATCATTATTTTTTTCCTAAAGCTTTCTTCAAAACACCTATTTTTAAAACACCCCCACAGCCTCTCAAACTTGGCTGTCGCTCGGCACATCTAACCTACAGCCCCTGACGCAGGCAGAGGGGCCTCTGGTATTTATGTTTGTTCTCAGAAGAAACAACCAGCGCCTTCCCTTGAACTTGAGGCTGCTCGGTGACAGAAGGCTCCCAGGAGGGGTGGGCTTTTACAGGGTGGTCGTGTGAGGATAGCGTTTTGAAGGGCAGACAATAAAGTGCTCCTCATGTGTGAAAACCCATTAAAACCCTCAGTGTGAACCACCTTGGCCATGCCATCCTCCTGAGTTTATTATTGTCTTTTCCCTGATCTTATCCAAACAGCCTGGACAGCTTGTTTATGAAGGGCTCCAGAGTGGCCCCTCGCAGCAAGAGAGGTGATGACAGAATCATAGGGTGTTGTGGCCGCACTGAGCCCAGCTAAGAAAACCTCAGGGGGAGGCAGCGAGACTAGCCAAGGAATTGGCTTTCTGTCTAAAATAAGCCTGCCCAGAAAGGTATGGCTGGTTGCTGAGTAGTTGCTCAATAAGTCCACATTGAAGGAATAATGAAACAACCATCCAAATCTTTAGCAACAGCTCAGTAAAAGTGATCAACAGGGGACGAACCAAACTCTTCCCAAAACACACAGTAGACCTCTAATTCTAGCCTTCCTCCTCCTAAGAAATTTGTTTTTCTTTCTCAAGTTTAGGACAGGGATGACACTGAGAACTTTTGTTAAAATACGTAAGACTGGGGAATGCCTGCATGGCTCCGTCAGATTTGTGTCTGCCTTTGGCTCAGGTCATGATCTCCGGGTCCTGGGATCAAGCCCCTGGACAGGTGTCCTGCTCAACAAGGAGTCGGCTTCTCTCTTTCTGCCTCTGTCCCTTCCCACCACCCATGCTCTCTCCCTGTCTCAAACAAATAAATAAAATCTTTCAAAAAAATAAAAATACTTAAGTTTCATGTGTTCCCTTAAAAAAATATAGAAAATAGAGAAGAAAATCCTATAACCCAAAAAGCAATTTATACTACATATGCATACATAGTTTTTCTTTTATAAATTTGTGATCATGTTGGAGATAGAGTTTTGTAACCTACATTTACACATTATGCCCTCTATCAAGCATAGAAAAATCCAGAAGCTCTATTTTCTTCACTTCTGACCAGAAGTAAAACCACACTGCATTCCGGGATATGGAAGCTTTTTTTGAAATACAATAGTTTTTTAAAAGAAGGAATAAAGTAAAAATAAAAATAAATGGCCCAGCCAAGTAAAATTAGGGAAGATTTGGCGTCACTACCAGCAACCTGACTGGAGTTTGCCCATTTTTCATCTGAAGGGCTTCTCCTCACACCCGAAGTTAATTTGTTTTGTTAATCTCAACCAAGATAAAGAATATCTGTGTTTCCCATGACTGCCAGAAGATCTCTCCATCTCTGCCCTAAGTGGCAGCATTCCAAATCAAAAGAACAGGGAGATGAGGAGCACAAGCGTCAGATGAGAACTGCCCACATCATTCCCTTCCTTTAAATGGTCCTTGGCCTTGTCCAAATGAAAAAGGGGCAATCCTGCTCTGTAAGCAACAGCACCACAGACAACATCTGCAGCCTCATGTCCCTTAACCCTCCTCTCCCACCTCCTGAAATGGAAAAGGCCAGCCGCAACCATCGTCATGTTATTGCTCCTTTTTGTCTCTCTGTCTTTGTCCATGTGATTGCCCCTTGTTAGACTGTTTGCGCCTTCTGGTGAACTCCTATTCATCCTTCAGAACCCAGCCTGAAGGGAAACAGGTCTGACTTTCTTCGATTCCTTCAGACAGACCCCTGTGCTCCCATGGCATTTTGTGAATGCTGCATTTAGAGCTGTTTTCTCCTTGCCTTATAATAATAATCTTCATCTTTCCCATTAGACAAAGGGCTCCTGAGGGCAGAGATCAACACTATGTCTTCATTTATCGCTGTGTGCCCTACACACATGGCATAAGGGAGGGGTCCAAGAAATGTCTGCTGAAGGAGCAGAAAAATCCAGTCCTGTCCACATGGCCAAAACCTGATACCCACAGCTTGAACAGGACTTCCTTCTCCAGCCCCCTAAGTATATCCCTCATAAAAGTTCAAGCATTCCTTTTAATGCTTTATGGCATAAACTTTTTATTCATCCAGCTTTTGTTTCCTTCTTTGCTGGAACAGCAGCCTTGGTAATTTCACTAGTCCAGACAAAATAAAAATATACCACAGTATTTCCTGATAGACACGGTAGCACTCTGATGCACAGAATGACAACCCCCAACAGGTGGGTACCCTTATCTCCATGTTACAGAGGAGAAACTGAGGCTCAGGGGGGTTATGCCACTCCACAGGAGGGTGGAATAAGGTCAAGGTTCAAACTCAGGTCTGTTTAACTTCAGAGTTTATGCCACAGGCTTCCTCAGTTAAAATCAAGACCACAGGTTTTGAAACAGCACAGAGGCTCAAAGTATCTCTCGTTCAGTTGCTGTCCCCTCAGAGCAAATAACGTTCCTGCAGTCCCAAAGTTGTAGCGGTGACAAATCACACACCACACACACACACACACACACACACACACACACAAACACATACACACACATCCTCAGTAACAGTGGCTCGTACAAGCACTTTATTTCCCTCTGAAACAAAAATCTAGAAGCATGCAACTCAGCGCCAGAAGAACAGCTATGCTGCACACAGGGACATGTGCTCAAGTCACTGCTCACCATCCCTACGTGGGACTCTGGTTCTCATGGTCCAACATGGTAGCACCTGTGTTCCAGGCAGAAAGAAAGAAGAGTGAAGAAGAAGGGACAAAGGGCATCTACCAGCTATCTTTTAAGGAATGCTTCCAGAAGCTACCACACCACACTCCCATTTACAGCCCACAGGCCAGAAAACGGATGGATAGCCATACCCAGATGTAAAGGGAGGCCAGTCCAAGATCTGATGTTCTAGCATCACAAAAGAAGAAGAGAATACATCCTGGGGGAAAAAAACTAACAACCTCTGCTACAAACAGGAAATTAAGGATTCCTATCTCACATTGAGGTCTTTCATCCATTTTGAGTTTATTTTTGTGTGTGGTATAAGGAAATGGTCCAGGTTCATTCTCTTGCATGCAGCTGTCCAATTTTCCCAATACCATTTGTTGAAAAGACTGTCTTTTTTCCATTGGATATTCTTTCCTGCTTTGTCGAAGGAATCTAGATGTCTATCAACAAATGAATGGATAAAGAAGATGTGGTATAGGGCGCCTGGGTGGCTCAGTGGGTTAAGCCTCTGCCTTTGGCTCAGGTCATGATCTCAGGGTCCTGGGATCGAGTCCCGCATTGGGCTCTCTGCTTGGCGGGGAGCCTGCTTCTTCTCTTTCTCTGCCTGCGTCTCTGCTTACTTGTGATCTCTGTCAAATAAATAAATAAAATTAAAAAAAAAAAAAAAGAAGAAGATGTGGTGTGTATATATGCACAATGGAATACTATGGAGCCATCAAAAATATAAAATCTTGCCATTTGCCACAACATGGATGAAACTAGAGGGTATTAGGCTAAGCGAAATTAGTCAATCAGAGAAAGACAATTATCATATGATCTCGCTGATATGAGGAATTTGAGAGGCAGGAGAGTGGGTCGTGGGGGATAGGGAGGGAAAAAAATGAAACAAGATGGGACGGGGGGAGGGAAACAAACCATAAGAGACTCGTAATCTCGGGAAACAAACTGAGGGTTATGGTGGGGGGGGTGGTTGTGGGGAGGGACAGGTTGGCTGAGTTATGGTATAAATAAAATTAAAAAAAAGAAGAAAATTAAGGAAGAAAATAATTGTGTTCTGGAAGCACTTCTGCTTATACCAGCAGATAGGGAACTTCGAACATGGAGGAAAGAAGGGAAAAGGAATTGACATTATGACTCTGTCATACAATTAGGCACAGGGGGCCCCCACTGGGAACAAGACAAACATAAGCTTTACCCTTAAGAAATGTATAGTTAGGGGTAGGAGAGAATTTATATAGAGGTAGAATAGAAATTTCAAACCAGCCTGCATGTATTCATTTCCTAAGGCTGCCACAGTAAATAATCATAAACTTTTTGGCTTAAAACAACAGAAATTTATTCTAAGTTCTGGGTACCAGAATCTGAAATCACAGTGTCAGAATCTGAAATCACAGGACCATACTTCTCCCTAAGGCTCCAGAGAAGGGTACTTTCTTGCCTCTTCCAGCAGTGAGTGGCTCCAGTCATTCCTTGACTTCTGCTGCCAACACCCCAACTTTTGTCTCTGTCTTCCCATGGACTTCCCTTTGTCTTTTCCTCTTATGTCTCTTATAAGGACACTTGTCATTGGTTTAGGGCCAACCCAGGTGATTCAGAATGATCTCATCTTGAAAACCCTTAATTATAGCTACAAAGACACTTTTTCCAAATAATATCACATTCACAGTTTCTGGGGATTAGGACACGGGGAGCCACCACCCTACCCACCGTAGCTGGTAAGCTGATAGAGACCAACATCATTGTTTCTTGTGGTATCAAGGTGTCATTCAGCATCACCATTCATAATTCCTACTGATACTAAGCATAATTAATTATTTCATGGTGAGCTATTCAAAACAAGGATCATTAAACCCATGATTATGTATTGTGAAGGATAACGACCACAGGGAAAAATCCAAAGGCACAAATCCTCAACTTCCACTTGCAAGATCCTTCTTTAAAATAAGGTCACATTCACAGATTATAGGGTGTAGACCTATCATTTTAGGGGCTACTATTCGAGCCACTACATTGCAGATTGGGATGAATGTCCTTATCATTCTGAAATTCTGGGTTGGTAAGTCTGCTTCTACAAGCATCTGTGCAGTGGCCCGAGTACAAGACACTATGCTAGGCACTATAGGGGTCATACGGATAAGTCAGGAAGAGTCCAGAATTTATTCATAATCCAGTGGAAGGAATCAGACAAAACACAAATGGCCATATGGGAGCAGAGCCAGGAGAAAGTCCCAACACAGAGCTCTGAGGTCCCAGGAGGTTAATTATCTAGTTCAGGAATCAGGAAAAGACTGATGGAGGAGACAGGCCCTAAAGGCTAGACCAGGTTTCGAGAGGCAAAACCGGAACCCAGCATTCTGAGACCACAGTCCACTGCCTCACCCTCGGCCACCCCCATGAGAAACTGGGACACAAGCCTTCCTTCACCATTTCTGCCCTGACAGATCTCTCTTCTCTGTTTCTGCCTAAACCAGCCAATGAACCCTTACTGTGAACAGAGCCAGTGAGCTCTGTCTGAAAATAGTACATTGTACAAATACACTGTCTTGTTCGCTCATTACTTACACATAAATTGTGTCTCTAGCATTTGTTTTTTGCAATACAGACAGCTTCTGCAACTCACCATTATTTAGATTGAAAAATTCACCATCCACCTCATCGTTCAAGGAGCTTGGGCAGTGCCTATTAGCTATGTCAGCACTGCCGCAGAACACAAGATGTACAAGATAGAATCCCTGCCCTAGAGAAACAAAAAGGGGCCCAGTGAATGCTGCTTAATAGATGAAGTGCCCTGAATGATGATGTCACAGCCTAAGTGTCTTATTAAGAGAAAGTGAATCAGCACGAGAGGCCCTGTCCCTCGAGACTAGTTTTCCCCTCACTCCCATATACTTTCAAACCAGGAAACGCAGTGTGGATGTTCTTTCCTATTAGAGAACAGACTTTTTTTTTTTCCCCCCTGCAGCACACCAAACACTCTTAGAGATCACTGAAACTCTATGAATGCTTAAATATAAGCCCAGGAATTGAGAATGAGGAAAATAAACAACCAGAGATCACTTTCTAGCATTTCTAACATGTTTATTCCATTTTCTTCGCGGTTTCATGTTGCAGTTACTCACACTGACTGACAAAAAAAAAAAAAAAAAAAAAAAAAGAGAAAGAAAGAAAGGAAAAGAAAGGAAAGAAAACTGGAATAAAGTTGACCCAGATGTGTACAGCACCTCGCTCTGGGAAAATGTGCACAGACTTCAATACTTCACACACTTGAAAGGCAGCAGGCGGGCGAGGCTGGACACACACCACACTTGTGTCTGAGAGTATTTAACTGCAGCAGGAAGGTCAAGCTAAGGGTAAAAGAGCTGGGGTGACCTGTATCTCACCTAAACGACCCAACCAAGGATTTCAGACCTTCCTGGGGACCCGAAGTATAGGGAGAGGCAGGGAGTGGTTTCCAGGGGTCCTATAATCCACAAATCACCGAATGGTATCTGAAGAGAACTTTGATACGCGAATTTTCTCCAAGAGCGTTCAGATGCTGTTGTCATTAATAAGACCCACATTCAATAAAAGTGATCGCATTGGGGGTATTTTCTCACATGCGTTTACTGAGCACAGAGACAGGACAAAACATGGCGGCCTTCACCTCAGCTCAGTGTCCTCAGTGAAAACAAAAGGACCTGAGAGAGAGTTTCTATGCTACAGTCTTATGGGGGTGTGGAGAGAAGGTGTAATTCAGGGTAGAAAGCTGGAGAGGAAACAATGGTAAGGCAGGGAGGGAGAGCAAGCAGAAACAAAGTGACACATTAATTACAGAACTATCACCACCTCACAAGAAGCTGCTGGCTGCTTGGTCACCAGGATGGCTCAGAACACTCTCCCCAGCTTCTGCCTCCCCCTGGCTGAGGTTCATGCATGGACCTTCTGGGGGTATCAGCCTGTCTCTATGGAGAGCTCCTGGAGAAGCTAGTGCCCACTCCTGGCACCCCACCTCACCTGAGTCCTGGCACAGTAGGATAAGGGAGGGCTTCTGTGATATGAGTGAGTCAGGCGTGGGTGCTGACGCTGCTGGGTTTAATGGCAGCAGCAGCTACAGAAGCTGAGCTATAGGCTTTGTCCCAAAGACTGAGGCGGAGGGAACAACAGCCAGCCCTCCACAGAGCAAGGAGCCTAGGGCCCAAGAGGTAGGCAGGGAAGCCATTCTAGGGAGACACAAGATCTGGGTCCCCCCCACCTGACTGTGGAGCACCCTTTATTTTTTGTTACTGAAGATGGTTCTTAAACAGTATGTGCATCTTCTTCATATACACATCGATACAGAAATATGGGGGGGAAAAACCTCTGGAAAATTATTATATTAAAATGTTAACAGTGGTTATCACTGGAGTAGGAATCCCTTCTATTTATCTTCGTTTTTGTTCATCTGCATTTTACACATATAACAAAATAATAAACTGTGTGCCCCCAAAAAAAAAAAATAATAGGTCCTCATATATATGAAAAGATGTTGGGAATCAAAGGCTTGGGCTTATGAGCCATGAGGGAGTCAGGATTTCTATAGCCTCTTTCCAATTGTGACTTTACCCTTTTCTTTGCCTCTCCTCCTCATTTATAAACAAAAGGCTCCATTACTTTACAAGGGAGACTTGCTCTGTGGCAGAGACATGTTTTTGCAGTAAAAGACCTGAGTATGAACTACGTATCTGCCAACTCTCGACCTCATGATCTCAACAAATCCAGACCTCAGTTTCCTCATCTGTAAATTGGGGATGATAAATGAACATGCCCTGTAGAATTGTTCTGAGGAGCCAGGGTCATAATCTACACCCAGATCGTCTGCAAGCAACAACGTACTACCGACACATTAGATAGTATCTTAAAGCATCAAGGAAGATCAGAAGTTGGGGATGTGGGAGAATACAGATTCGGGATATGGGAGGATTTTCAGATTTGTATTAAGACTGAGGAGTGGTAAGAACAGATTTCTTTCTCCTGCCCTGATCCCAGGATGATGAGAACTGCCTAAGATCTAAGACAAGTTCTGAGCACTTTCTGTCGAGAACTTAACCTGAACTCTGGCCACTTTGCCCACTGCTAGGCACTGAAAATATTCTTAAGGGCTCACCCAGGTTTCAGAGGAGCCTCAAAGATTCACTAAAATTTTGGAACTAGGGCGCCTGAGTGGCTCAGTGGGTTGAGCCACTGCCTTCGGCTCAGCTCATGATCTCAGGGTCCTGGGATCGAGTCCCACATCGGGCTCTCTGCTCGGCGGAGAGCCTGCTTCCTCCTCTCTCTCTCTGCCTGCCTCTCTGCCTACTTGTGATCTCTCTCTGTCAAATAAATAAATAAAATCTTAAAAAAAAAATTTTTTTTAGAACTAGAAGGAGCTTCCGCTTAAAAATTTACATTTTATAGATAAGAAAACCAGAGGACAGCCACCTAACAGCATGAATTACCCAAGGTCACATATCTGTTGGTGGCAGAGCCGTCCTTTGTAAACATAGGATAAACTGCTTTCACTTGAGTGTTTGTAATGTACCTGGCATGTATTACACCCCTGACATTGTTGGTTTCATTTAAATTTTTTTAAGTTAACTCTAACCCCACCCAACATGGGGCTCACAACTTCAAGCTCAAGAGTCACATGCTCTACCAACTGAGCCAGACCAGGTGCCCCTCATTTCCATTTTTACAACAATGCTACGACATGAACATCCACACCCCCTTTTCAGAGAGGGAAACTGAGACTCAGAAAGCTTCAGCAATTTGCCTGAGGTTGCACAACAGAGCCAACAAGAGGGCACCCAAACCCACATTCTTCTCCTGTTAGACTCCACCTCCAGCGAATCCCCAAGTCCCTGTCTAATGTGCTGCTAGGCCACCAGAGGCCTGGTCGAATAAGAACCACCTTCCACCTAGAAAGTCCTATGTCTATGAGACCTGACCTCATTTCCAGCATAAATCAGACCTGGGGCATGTAGAGGTGAGCATTATGGAGAGAGTTCTTCATAATTGGAGGAGTTCATGTTTTGTTTTTAACAATACTTCTTTTTTTAAGATTTTACTTATGTGCTCTCTCAGAGACAGAGAGCACAGGCACAAGCAGGGGGAATGGCAGGCAGAGAAAGAAGCCGACTCGCCACCAAACAGGGAGCCTGATGCGGGACTTGATCTCAGGACCCTGAGATCTGAGCCAAAGGCAGAATCTAACCAACTGAGCCACCCAGGCATCCCTAAAAGTAATTCTTATTTTCTCTTCTCCTAAAATCCAGCCAAGGGACAACAGCTGAATACTCATTTCTGGGCAAGTCAGTTTGGTTTCCTTCTGGTCTTCCCTGAATTTAATTTTCACAACCTTCCCCTCCTGCCTTTGACTCTGGATGAAGTGACATTGCAGTATTCGCTTGTATTTTGATTTGGGCAAGTTTGTGGCTTTTCTTCTGACAAAATAATAATAACAATAATAATAAAGTTTCATGTGTAACCAAAAGAGGGTTTTCTCTTTCTATTTCAGAAACTTAAAATAAAACTAAAGCACATATGTTCAGTAAAAGGCCTCGTTTGACAAGATCAAGTTACCTCAGGAGAGAGAAGTGATTTCACTGACTATGCCTCTTTTGAACATCTGAATCTCCCCCATGACTCTGGCAGAGAAGGTGGGGGTGCAAGGGGTTAAACCCCACCCAGGTGCATCTGGGTAATTACTCTCCGGACACTTAGTAAAAAGCTGACGGGGCAACGCTTAAACGTGGTCAGGCACAGGAAGGGTTAAGGGAACTAACACAGCTGGATTTGCATTTAAGAGAAATCCAAGGAACAGGCCTGAATGTCCACAAACTGTGTGAGATTCTTGGAAGGGTCACTCCAGGCATACATGAAATGACTTTTACACACACACACACACACACACACACACACACACACACACACACACATCTTGATAGCACATGTGCTCCTGAGATTAAACCATATGTTTCCAAAATGATCCTGGCTCTCTACAAAAGAGGATCCTGGCTCTCTACAAAAACGTTCCTCTCTACAGGAGGAACGATCATTCCTGCAATCAGTACCAAAGAGGAGGTCTCAGGTTATCAGTACCTGTATCTAGGACGCTGAGCACATGTGGGAACAGGCAGTTTTCTCTAAAATGTGCATCGAGGTGGATGGATTTTCATCACCAGTTTGTTTTGGTCAGCAATCTAGCAAAAGGCCTGGAAGCAATCCCATTTGCCAAGATCTGTTCTTCTTCATACTACAAGGGCGTTGTATTTTACCTGTGCTTAGACAAGATCTACAGGAAAAGACAAGAATCCAGATTCTCAAAGGGTATTCTAAATGGGAAGGTTTGATTACATTTGGCTAACAGATAATAACTATAATATTCTCTTGCATACATAGTCTTAATATTGTCAAATGCATTACTTTAAATATGAGTAACTTAAATAACAGTAGCTTGAGAAATTGCACTTTCAAGTTATGGCAAAATTTGCTCATTTTTCTTTTTTTTTTTTTTAAGATTTTATTTATTTATTTGACAGACAGAGATCACAAGTAGGCAGAGAGGCAGGCAGAGAGAGAGAGAGAGAGAGGGAAGCAGGCTTCCTGCGGAGCAGAGAGCCCGATGCGGGGCTCGATCCCAGAACCCTGAGATCATGACCCGAGCCGAAGGCAGCAGCCCAAACCACTGAGCCACCCAGGCACCCCTGCTCATTTTTCTTATGAGACCATTTGGCTGTACCTATAATTTCTGAATCCAGTTCCTTTTTCTAATTTTTTTTTTTTGGTGGGGGGAGGAATTAAGAATATTGTTTGATCCAGTAATTCTTCTTTTTTTCCTTTTTTCTAATTTTAAATTATACTGTCATTTTCACCCTCTTCGTCTGAAGCACAATCAAGGCCAAACCAGGGTATCAACAGGAGTTTTTCCACAATGTTGCAAGTCAATTATCACCTACCCTTTGTCATAAACCAAATAACAAATCATAGAATCTTGTGATAGTTTTTTTCTATTTTCAACTTGACTAATATTTTCGTATTTTATTACTCTTAGATCTACATCCCCTTTTACACACTATATGTCAATTAATATAAAATCATGTACACTGTTGCATTCTATTAGCATTAAAAAAATGATTACTTTTTCCCATAGAGAGAGAAATTTTTAAAATACTAAATATTCATGAATTCAAGAGCTTAATACAGACACCCTGTGCCCTACAACTATTCTCATTATTCATTCATTTTTAAAAATGTGCTTTCTTCCTCTAGAACTCCTTGAAGTTAAGAAGATTCATTTATACTCATCAGGCTCTAACACAGGATTGCAATTATTTTCACCTTTATGATCCACACTTCCCCAATCTTGGCCATAAAAGTCAGGTACATTTATTAAAGAAAATTTTGAAAATCTACAAAGCCATAAAGAAGAATATGAAAATAAATCATAATCTCACCACTTAATTTTAAAATGTTAAATGTGTTGGTGTATGAAAGTCCAGAGTGAGACAGAGTATTTGGAAAAAAAAAGTTTTTCAATCAAAAAAATAATAATTTCTAAAGTTTCAAAATTTTAAATCCCTGAATATGCATTTAAAACCAATAAAGAGTTTCTTTCTATAGGACTTGTAGAATCTAGCAGTTGGAAATTGTTTTAAAGACACCTAGATCAACCACACCCTTGAAACCCAGTGGTTAAGGATTTGGTTGTGAAAGGCTCCAGCAGGATCTGCCCTTTGCCCTTCTCTGTACCACAAGAGACTCTCCTCCCCTGTCCTTTTATCTCTGGGCGAGGTGGCTGAGTGGGTGACAGACGACAGGGTCCACCAAGGGGAGGCTGGTGAGCTACAATAATCAAAGGCTGAGACAATGGGCTGCTGTGAGATCCCACCGGCAGCCTCTTAAGAGCTGGTTAAGGCTGTGCTGTAGTTTGCTCCCACTGCCATAACACAGTACCACAGACTGGGGGACTGAGACAACAGAAACTTATTTTCTCCCATTTCTGAAAGCTAAAAGGCTCAGATTGAGGTGTCTAGATCAAAATTGTTCCTTCCAAGACCTGTCTCTTCGGCTTGCAGATGACTGTCTTCTCTCTGTATCTTCAGCTGGTCCTTTCTCTGCGCATGTCTGTGTCTTAACCTCCTCTTCTTATAAGGACATCAGTCATATTGGATTAGGACCCTGCCTAATGACCTCATTTTAACTTAATTTCCTCTTTAAGGGTCCTACCTTCAAGTATAGTCTATTAATTCATAGTAAACTCTGTGAATTACACTGAAAACATTGCCTATCCCAAGGCTTCCTTCTTTTCTTTTCAACTAGATAATAGAGAATGCTTGTAAACTGGGGATAAGCTCGTCTGCGACATCTACAGACTCAGACTACGCATACTCATAAAAGCCTTGAAGGCTAATCCTTGAAAGCATAACTTGAATTTATCATGGTCTGGATGCTTTAGCAAAAGGACACCATGCCACAAAGAGGTCCTTCCATACTCCCACCTTCGCACTCACCTTCCTTCTCTCTGCTTTACCTCAGCACTGAGAACACTGTGCTGCAAGTCTTTGGCATTGATCTTCACCCTCACTAGACTGCTAGCTTCTTGAGGGCAAGACGTTAGGTCTTGTATGCACTAGCTAGCATAATGTGTATCTCAAGAGAACTGTCTTCATCAATAAACGGACGGAAAGAAGTGTATATGTTACTTAGAGCAGGAATTATTTGGGACCTCAGAGAAGCAAAACACAGAATGAGAAAGATGAATTTTGTGGCCTTCAGAAAGCACAATTTAAAGAAAGAGCTGGGCGCCTGGGTAGCTCAGTGGGTTAAAGTCTCTGCCTTCGGCTCAGGTCATGATCTCAGGGTCCTGGGATCGAGCCTCGCATTGGGCTCTCTGCTCCGCAGGGAGCCTGCTTCCTCCTCTCTCTCTCTGCCTGCCTCTCTGCCTACTTGTGATCTCTGTCTGTCAAACAAGTAAATAAAATCTTTAAAATAAATAAATAAAGAGCTCTGACTCCAAAGTAAGGCAAGTGTATTTGGAGCTTCTTTGGAATTAAAAATTGTATTTGGAATCAGACTCTGTTCATAGATTTGAGAGAAAATCTTCTCACTAAAGCAATTCAAAGACATTATTAGAATTTTAAAAGTGGAGTAATTTTTACAGAGTTCCTCTGGCTAGCTAGAAACCGCACGCACATCCAAGAGCATTGCCTGCCAGGCAACACACTGCTATTCCCTCCTCTGTTCCAGCTACCGACACAGGATACCGGCTTCGGAAAGGAATTAAGTCGGGGGTCAGTGGGAGCCAGACAACAAAATCCAAGGCCAAATGCAAAGTGGCTGTGTTACAGCTTCTGCAGACCCGTAGGCAATCCACTGCTGGTTAAGAAGCCTTGCTGGAATCAAGGCAGAGAAGGGCAAGTGCGGAACCCACACGACAGGCATGTGTGGCCATCGTTCCTCAAACCAGAAGAGCTGCTTCTCCTTCGTCAAGCCAATCTTCTCAACACCAACTCTCCCGCAGCATGTAGAGTTGCTAGCTTCCTGTGGGCCAGGAGCTGTGCCAGGTCCTGGGGGACTGAGAAGACACACCCCATGGGCGTCTACTCTGGCTCTGCCACTTCCTAACTGTGTGACCCTGCGGTTCGTGTAACTCCCCTGTGCCTCCATGTCCTCGGCGGTAAAACAAGGGGAATAACAGTACCACTGCCTCCTCAGGGTGGCGTGCGGATGAAACAAGTCCCTGACTATCATGTGTATAAAGAGTGCAGGCACACAGGAGAGCTGCGTGTTAGCTATTATCACTAATTGTCAAATGAAAGAATTCATATATATTTAAATTCTCAAAAAATTTATTTCAAAACATAGGTATATAGTAAGATGTCGAATTAATATAGAGTAGTCCCCCCACTTCTCCATGGCTTCATTTTCTGTGGTTTCAGTTATCCATGGTCAACCGCCAGAACCAGATGACCCCCCCCACCGCGGTGTCGTCACAAGATCAGGAGGAGCCTGACACGACGTCCCATCATCCCCTCCCTTCATCTCTTCATACAGCTGCTCTACCCTCCTACGTCCTCACGAGAAGGGTGAGTACAGTGCAAGATACTGAGAGAGAGACCACATTCTCATAACTTTTATTATAGTATACTGTTATATTTATTCTATTTTATTATAATATTATTGTCATTTATCTCTTACTGTGCCTCCTTTATAAATTAAGCTTCATCATGGGTAGGTGTATATAGGAAAAAACATAGTGTATGTAGGGTTCAGTACTGTGGTTTCAGGCATCCGCTGGGGGTCTTGGGATAGATCCCCCACGAATAAGGGGGAGAGACTCCTGTGTAATGTGTATGAACAGAAAATAGACCAGTAGCTCCCTCTTAAATTTGGGATTAGAGACTGTTTCATTTTTATCTCGTTCTTTATATAACTTGTTTTCTATATAACTTGTACTATAAAAAAGTTTTATTAGTATTAATAACACAGGCCTCAGTTTCCTAATCCATAGGATGGAGAAAGCACTGCCTATTCTCTAAGACGTCATGGCTCTCACTGTCCACAGCCTTGCCCTCTGATACAGGGTGATCAGAGGTGCAGCCAAAGAAAATTAAATCTTACGTAGCTACTTTTCATTTCCATAATGGTAAGAATGTCCTCTTAGAATATCTTCCTTCAAACCAAATCAGAGCCAGTGGTATGCATGGGAATTAGTATAAAGAATAAACAGACTTCTCTTACAAAGTTAATTTCAACAATGCCAATCTCATTGAATCCTAAATCCCTTGATACTTCTCCCAGCCCCAGATTATGTGGTGACAGACGGTTACTGGAATCCAGAGGAAAGAAATAACACTCTCTTTAAAGGAAAAACAAACAACAAAAAACTGCCATATGCTGTCCATTCTGCTGTTTAAATGATTTCCCCTTTCCTGACACTGGGAGTTCCCCCACCCCCTCACCTGGTTTGATATTAAAAACCAAGAGTAACAGCTTATGGTTTTAGCAATGTTATAGCGGCATTAAAACTGCTTTCTTCAATCCTACATGTAGAAATTAGAAGGATGTTGTGAACTCCAAGCAAACAGAAGAAAGCGACTCTATAGTGTACAAAAAAACAAACAAACAAACAAAAAAACAATTCCCTTCCTCCTCTCCGTGTTAAATTCCCTGCTAGGCCCCGGTCATGCAAGTACAGCTTGGTTTCCCGCTGCCAATGTGACCCATGACCATGAGTGCCCTTTAGGACTCACGACCCCATCCCTGACAGCAGGGTCGAAGCATTGTTGGAAGGGGGCCTGAGTTGGTGAAATGTAGGGCCCTCTACAAATGTGCAAATGTAGGAGGCACAAAGAGGGAAAGATGTTCAAGGCACAGAAGGACACCAAAAGCAGAGATTCCAGGGTGTATGGATGGCGAGGCCACCGCTAACAGCCCTGGGTTTGTGGTCGGGGGCTCTGGGAGGCGTCTGAGCGCCACATACCCAGGCCTGTGTGTGCAGCTGCTATCAATCAAATCACCAAAAAACTTCTGAATGTGCATCTTGTGGAGAAACGCAATGAGCCAGAAGCGAGAGAGGCTGGTTAGAGAGGCAAAGTAAACACGGGATTCTCCGACCCTCAGAGGCCACCGGGTCCACACCGCAGACCTGCACATAGCAGCCTGACCTGGGGGAAAGGGTGCTGGAGGGAGCAGGTCGCGTGTGACTGAGTGTTGGCCCCCCTTGGGCCTTCTCCGTGAGCGGCAGGGGTACTTTCTGTACCGTTTCCATAGAGAAGCACAAACTTGCCAGGAGATTGATGAACGTCATTTCTCCATCAGAGGACAGGGAGAGATTTTTGTCCTGTGTTAGGGTGGGCAGGCCATAAAGTCCCAGAAGTTAGGCAGAGGGACCAGGAAGAGCAGAAGCCAAACACAAGACTGCTCTGGGAAGCCTTGCCTGACCTCCTCAGGGGAAACCCTTCTCTTCATGAGAACGATCCCACAAAACTTACCTCTTAGGAACCTCCTGTGTTCTCCTTCTCCCTTCTCCCTCCTTCTCTTCCCGTCTCTCCCTCTCACTGTTTCTGGGGTCTCCCTCCTTCTCCCACTCCCTCCAGCACATCTCCTTCTTCTTCCGCTCTCACTCGGTCTCTCCTTTCTTCTCTCTCCTCCTTTCTGTCCTTCTCTCTTTCTCTTCTTTTCCTTTGTCTTTCTCTTTAGAAATTTTACTGAGGGGCGCCTGGGTGGTTAAGTGTCTGACTCTGGGTTTCAGCCCAGGTTACAATCTCAGAGTCCTAGGATCAAGCCCCCACGTCAGGCTCCCCAACTCAGCCATGAGTCTGCTTGAGACTCTGTCTTCGATAAATAAAAAGGGGCGCCTGGGTGGCTCAGTGGGTTAAAGCCTCTGCCTTCAGCTCTGGTCCTGATCCCAGGGTCCTGGGATCGAGCCCTGTGTTGGGCTCTCTGCTCAGTGGGGAGCCTGCTTCCCTTCCTTTTCTCTGCCTGCCTGTCTACTTCTGGTCTCTGTCTGTCAAATAAATAAATAAAATCTTTTAAAAAATAAATAAGTAAAAATAAAATAAAATAAATAAAATCTTTTTATTGATTTTGTATTATGTTCAATTAGCCCACATATAGCACATCATTAGTTTTTGATGTAGTGTTCAATGATTCATTAGTTTCATATAACATCCAGTAGTCATCAAAAATTTTTTTTAAAATAGAGATTCTAAAAGATCCAAAAATAAAATAAATTAAATAAAAAACAAAATAAGGGGTGCCTTGGTGGCTCAGTGGGTTAAAGCCTCTGCCTTCAGCTCAGGCCATGATCCCAGAGTCCTGGAATCGAGCCCCACGTCGGGTTCTCTGTGCAGCAGGGAGCCTGCTTCCCTTCCTCTCTCTGTGCCTGCCTCTCTGCCTCCTTGTGATCTCTGTCAAATAAATAAAATAAAACCTTTAAAAATAAATAAATAAAATGAAGTAAATAAATTCTTTAAAAAAGAATTTCTTGAATACCTTCCATTTTAGCACCAGTTGCTGTATTTGGCATACCTTTACTGTAGTGAATGGTTTCTTATTCTTCTATTCTTTCCCTTTTTTTTTTAATTCTTTCAATAACAACAAAAATTAAGCATCTCTTATGGTGCCAGGTACTACACTGAGATGCCACATTTCACCATTTAGAATGGCCAACATTAACAAGGCAGGAAACAACAAGTGTTGGAGAGGTTGTGGAGAAAGGGGAACCCTCTTACACTGTTGGTGGAAATGCAAGTTGGTGCAGCCACTTTGGAAAACAGTGATTTTTTGAGATTCCTCAAAAAATTAAAAAGAGTGGCACCTGGGTGGCTCAGTGGGTTTGGGCCTCTGCCTTTGGCTCGGGTCATGACCCCAGGGTCCTGGAATCGAGCCCTGCATTGGGCTCTCTGCTCAGCAGGGAGCCTGCTTCCTCATCTCTCTCTGCGTGCTTCTCTGCCTACTTGTGATCTGTCAAATAAATAAAATCTTTAAAAAAAAAATTAAAAGAGAGTTACCCTATGACCCTGCAATTGCCCTACTGGGTATTTACCCCAAAGACACAGATGTAGTGAAAAGAAGGACCACCTGTACCCCAATGCTCATAGCAGCAATGTCCACAATCGCCAAACTGTGGAAATAACCAAGATGCCCTTCAACAAATGAATGGATAAAGAAAATGTGTTCTACATATACAATGGAATATTACTCAGCCATCAGAAAGGATGAATACCCAACTTTTGTATCAACATGGATGGGACTGAAAGAGATTATGCTGAGTGAAATAAGTCAAGCAGAGAAAGTCAATTATATGGTTTCGCTTACTTGTGGAGCATAAGGAATAACATGGAGGACATTAGGAGAAGGAAAGGAAAAGTGAATTGGGGAAATTGGAGGGGGAGATGAAGCTTGAGAGACTGTGGACTCTGAGAAACAAACTGAGGGTTTAGGAGGGGAGGAAGGTGGGGGGATGGGTGAGCCTGGTGATGGGTATTAAGGAAGGCACGTATTGCATGGATCACTGGGTGTAGTGCATAAACAATGAATCTTGGAACAGTGGAAAAAACAATTTTTTTTTTTTAAAATGGTGCCAGGTACCCAGCAGAAAAACTATATCTTTATTTCAATTCAAACATTTACTGAACTATTAGAATATGCCAAGAACCGTAAATAACTGACTAAGATATAGCCTTTGCCCCCACTGAGCTCACAGGTTGTGGGAGACCCACATGTGAACAAAAATAAATGGCATTTGGTCTATGAGGCAGTCATGGGCAGCAGCCCAAAGATTCATGTGATTCTTTCAAAATGGAAACTTACTGCTGGGAAGTAGCCATAAGGAATCTACATCTCTTGCCCCTATCCCACCCCAGATGTCTAAATGTGGTCAGATAACAAAGTGAGCTCTGGCTAAAAACACATTCTTTGTAATGCTCCACATTCTCCCTTCTTCCCTATCTGAAGACTAACATTAAGATAACCATAGAAGCCATTGGTTAAAGATGGCAGAATCCACATCAGCCTGCTGTGTGGAGCAGAATCACCTAATCCATAGCAAATTGGTCTTTACATGAGCAAGAAACAAACTTCTATTGTATTAAGCCCCTGAGTTTTCAAGGATTATCAGTTATGTCAGCTGTGCATTATCTTAACAAATATAATGTGATATTTCATTTAACAAATATTTTTAATATATTACATGTTATATGCCAGATACTATTCTAAGGATGTATCAGTAGACAAAAGAGACAAAGATCTCTGCTTCCTGGAGCTAAAATTCTATTAGATACCTAGCACCATAGTAGATACTCAAAAAATATTTATTGGGGGCACCTGGGTGGCTCAGTGGGTTAAAGCTTCTGCCTTAGGCTCGGGTAGTGATCCCAGAGTCCTGGGATCAAGTCCTGAATCAGGCTGTCTGCTCAGTGGGAAGCCTGCTTCCCCTCACCTCTGCCTGCCTCTCTGCCTACTTGTAATCTCTGTCTGTCAAATAAATAAGTAAAATCTTTAAAAAAAAAATTACTGAAGGTATAACTCCAAGACTCACTGAGCTTACACTTTAGAAAAAAGAGTGGGGGAACTGAAGAATAAGTAAACAAACCAAAAAACTGATTAAAAACAGCAACTTGATCTAGGGTAAGAACACTTTCATAAGCACTCAATAAATGTTGAATTAAAACCTGGTCTTGGGACGCCTGGGTGGCTCAGTTGATTAGACAGCTGCCTTCGGCTCAGGTCATGATCCCAGCGTCCTGGGATCGAGTCCCACGTCGGGCTCCTTGCTCAACAGGAAGCCTGCTTCTCACTCTGCCTCTGCCTGCCATTCTGTCTGCCTGTGCTCTCTCTCTCTCTCTCTCTAATAAATAAATAAATAAATAATCTTAAAAAAAAAAAAATAAAACCTGGTCTTATGCTTTAAGATATATGTATGTTATACATAACCTTTTATTTTATCAAAAGATATTTTGTATTTCTTAAATAGTACAAAACCAATTTAAACTATTAAAACAATAGGCCCACCAGAGAGAGCAGCTCTACCTAGGGGATGAGTTTAGCAGCATCACAGATGGACACATGAAAGGCCCACAGGGCAGTACTAACAGTGAGTTCAGAGAAAGGCAAAATCCTGAGAGCTGAAGTAGCCAGGAAAATTTTACAGAAAATACCATTAACAATATTGGCTCACCTATTTATGATCTTGTAGAGCTTACAAAGCATTCTCACACATATTACTTCATTTGACACATTTAATAGCTCTCTGGAGTAGTTATTATTAACCTCAAAGAGATTACGGGATTTGCATAAGCTCAAGAGCTAATAATTAATAAAGAGTCAGAATTCGAACTCCGGTCCTTTTTTTCTGCATCTGGAATAAGGTTCCCAGGTGATATGGGAATGTGCAAGGCATACTTAAGGGGCTTTACATAGGACAGTCTCCATGGAGCAGAGGGTTAAATGTGTTCACACACCAGTCAACATTTCCAGTGACTAACTCACCTCTACTTATAGAGAGGTCACTCTCGGGTTGTCTCATAAAAGAACTATGGACTAGTCAGTTTTTCCCCAGTGTCCTGCCAATCAGTGAAGCCAATGCTTCACCAACATCATCATCTTACCCTGCTTGTGTTATTAGGTAACAGAATCCACCACTTCTGGTTAGTTGAGGAAGGAACACATAATTTTAACAAGTCCATTTTAAACTGAAAGGGAAGGGGGAGGAAGCATTCTTCAGTAAAGGAGAAGCTAGTATACACTGGAGGTTTCAGATAGCACAAAGTTCAAGTCATTGAATGGAAAAGTATATAATACCAGAGGGTTCGTGCTTGTATTTCCAGAAATGCCACCACAATCCAAGCAAAGCCTGCTGATTCAGGTTCCAAAGAGCTCATGTAAAAATTCCATCTGCTATCAAAATGACTTCACATGTGTTGTTTACTTGTATGTTTCTTTTAATAATATGGTAGGAGATACTGAGTGAAGGTGACACAATATGAAGCCAGTTTAAGAGAAGACACACTGTGGGGGCACCTGGGTGGCTCAGTGGGTTAAAGCCTCTGCCTTCGGCTTGGGTGATCTCAGGGTCCTGAAATCGAGCCCCGCATAGGGCTGTCTGCTCAGCAGGGAGCCTGCTTCCCCATCTCTCTCTGTCTGCCTATCTACTTGAGATCTCTGTCAAATAAATAAATAAAATCTTTTTTTAAATAAATAAGAATTTTAAAAAATAAAGAGAAGGCACACTGTGAATAAAGACTTCAAAAATTCAATCCATCTTGTACACTATAGATGGAAGCATATATCATGTTGGAGGCTGGATACCATGACCTCTCAGTCCATCTAGTGACCCTGTGATCATCTGTACTGAACAGAGATCATCCAGGACGTAGAGGAATCCTAACTTTTAATCTATGGATTCCATCTCTAAGACCTGTCTGGGTATTACTTTCTGAGCAGAAAACATACCTAGTATCAAAGAAATTAAAAAGATAAAAGAGAAAGGAGAATATAGTATGTCTAGAATCAAGATGAAAAGAAAAAAGTCCTAAAAATTTTCCAGCACTGTTCAAAAGACCCAGTGTATTTGATAGCTGATGGAGGGCTCAGGACCAATGATTTTTAACTCTCTGAGTCTTGGACCACTTATCGCAAAATCAGAGAGAAGACCTCAAATAGTCTGATTCAATGATTCAAGAAGATGCTAATGGTGCACTGGCTGCCAAATCAAGATAAGTAGATACAAATTCTCAATCATTACTCTTTCTATCTGGGAGACTCCACAAGCCAAAATCTCAGGCTGACTCCATCCTGCCTCAACTTCAAACTCTAACTACGGACTAAGAGAGGTGGTTCTCTTCCTCCATTCTAACCATCTTTCTAAGGAGACCTAGATACAGAATTTATTTTCTTGAGTGGGTGTTGCCGGTTAGGCTTTACCCAAAGTTTCTAGTCCAGAAATGTAGTTTATAAGACAATATCCCAAACCAGACACAATAAAGAAAAAATGTGAGTAACTACTATTTGATTTTCTAAATCCAAGTAATAGGCCTGTGTCCAAAGAAGAACATGAACATATTACAAGAACGCAACACTCTGTTGACTCTGTCCAAGGCTCTTCATCTGCCAACCACCACGTTGTTGGCTGCCATCTCCACCTTCAGGGATTACGACATTTTTCCTAAAATGCTTTATAACTTTCCCTAACTCTGGTCAAATCATATATTTACATAAAGTACAATCATGCCATGAGACTTTCCAGTGCTATGTGTCCTCCAAATATGTTTTATAAAAGGTATTTGAAGCTGGCTTAAATAATGGGACCTAAAACCTCCTGTAATTCATGTCCAAGAATTTTCTGGACCAAGGGAAAATAAGTACTGTAGGATTTCCCACACTCCCATCAAAGATTTGAAGGACCTCAGTCTACTTGGCAAAATAAAGAAAATACATTTAAGATGTAACGGCTCTTGCCAGAGAAAGGGGTTTGACCTTCTGGCCAAGTAGATTCCCACCTAATGGCCAACTCAAATGAAAACCAGCTTTTATTCTACAATTTGTAGAATATTTGTAACTACCATTTCCGTCCTTCCCACTTTGCCAACTCATAGTCCATTGCCCTGAAGGGGGGATTATGCAGAGGGCAGAGGTTTCTGTGTACAAACAATGAACAGTCAGATCCTCTTTGCTCCTCCTTGGCTTTTTATTTTTTTTTTAAACTCACCTAACCGGAAATCTCCCCTGTACTCTAGAGGCCCAATCCTGAGTATGACAGGAATAAACATCAGGTTCACAAAAATCAATCACGCTAATGTTAAACACACGTGATGTGTGAAGGGGGCGAGAGGCTACATATACATGAATGAATGAATGAATGAATGGGAGGAGTTACTGCAGAGAGCAACACAGTGACATCTATTATAGCCATCAAATTGCTTTCTCTTGTATTATAAACTTGTAGAAAACATCAAACCCAGTTGGGATAGCACCATCCAAAGATTACCAATACTTCTGATGTCATTAATTGAGTGAAAAAATCGCTATTTCCCTTGTATCCCCAGAAACACAGAAACCTATAAATTCTAGCAAAGACCACCAGAAGAAAAAAAAAAAGTCTATATTCAGTCAGTAAAAAACAAAACAAAGAAACCCACAAAACCCAAAAACCCTTGTTTAGACCTCATGGAGATATATTTGAATAAAATGGTCAAAAACCAGTCCCTTTTCTACTCAACCTGACATAGAAGCAGTCACAAACAAGCAAGTAGTTACCTTCAAGGATAAATTTAATGCATCCTTTTTTCCTTTCTCTCAGCACCACCTTTAAGCATATGCCTCCGGCTCCTGTCCCCATCTCAGGGAAGAACCTGAGAAATGAGGACCAGAGCTGGGAACTCTGAGCAGCAGACCTGTGACATCACTTTGGTAGGAGGAAGTACCGCAGAAGTCTGCGGTTTCACGCCTCACTGCCCTCTCCACACAAAATCCTTCCAGTGACACTGTGCCCAGAAGATGTTTGCTGCCTAAAGGCAGTCAATGGGCCCTCAAAGAAACACTCTTCCCGCACACACCGTGTCCACCGCCGCTGAGGCAGGGAACTCGTACCCTCAGTGGCTGACGCCATAAAAATGAACTCATCTCGAAACACACTGTGCCACTTTCTGCTTTCTTCTGCCAACTGGTCCTTGGCAAAGGTACCTGATAAACCCCAACACATCCCATTTCATAGCACCGAGGGTGGAGAGGCAAGGATGGGGAGGGACTGTCCCTTTGGGAAACCAGACTTGCCCCAAAGCGATTCGTCGTGCCTGCAGCTGCTGGTGTTTCCTGCCATCCCTTCAGCCACCCCCACTGCCCTTTCTGGTTCTGTTCCTAGGAATCACAGGCTGCCTCACTGGAGGTCCTCAAGGCCTACTCTCTTCATCGGGCCAAGGAGAAATCTGACAACTTGTCCAAGCTCACGGGACTCATTAGTGGTGGCAGAGCTAGGCCAAGTTCTAGTCCGTGCTGGTTCTAGTCCAGTAGAGACTTGCACAAGCACGGGATTTATAGTAAGAAGAAGAATGCCAGGTTTCAGTCCTGGAGTGACTACTTGCTGATTGGTGACGCTAGGGAAAGAACATCCACCTATCTCTGCCTTCTCAGGCTCTCTGTCTCAAAATAGATAATAAACACCAGTATAACTCCATAAGTACATGCTCAACTCCAACAATACCTTTGGAAAGTGCTTATAGAAATGTAAAATGTTACAGCTTTGGGGACAAATCGTTCTTCATACGTCACACCGACTTTATTCCATTTGTTTAAAGACCTGTTAGGTGTCTGGGTCAGATGGGTTCTTAGCCATCTTCACAGGTTCAACCTGTTATCATCCCCTCCAGTGCCTCCCCTGCCCGCACAGATGTAGTGAGGGGCACCCTGCGTGCATCTCTCTTGCCCAATACCATGATGATTTTTGTGCCTTCTCCCCCATTTTATTATGACAGTCTCAAAAAAAATGGACTTAATGTATTTTGAGCATCTAGCACAATTCTTGGCCCCTAAGAAGTGAACTCAATGATTATTTTTGAAATAATAAAAAGAACAAAATCACTAAACGGCAAGGTGATTCAAGACAAACTGAAGGTGACCACACAATCTTCCTTTGACTTACAAATCCTGAAATGAAACTCCTAAGCAACCACTCACACTAAGAAGTCTGCCTATGAGGTCTATCTCCAGGAGACCCACTTTGGCAGCTCTGAATGCCTCCCACAAAGGACTCCACTCCCACTCTCCTGTCACTGTCACTGGACTAGTAGTAATCTCTCCATATATCACTTTGACAGCCTCTGGGGTGTTCCTAACTCAACACCACACACACACACACGCCCGAACTGAATTTTTAACAGAGCCTGCATCTTGCAAAAAGATGGAAATCTTCATGCTATAAATTGCGCAGGAGAAGTTCCCACTAAACCAGGACTTGTGACTGTTGCAAAAATCTGAAGAACATTGAGAGAATCAGCATCGTGTTGGGTCTGATTAACAGGAAGCAGTGTGACATACCACGCTCTCATGTCTGACTCATGGTGGGCCCGTACAAGGTGTCCTTAGAGGTGTCTGTCCGCAAGGGTCATGATGAGCACTAAGCAGAAAATGTAGTTTTAAAGTATCAGTCATGGTGATGAGAAGAGTAATAAAAGCTGCCATCTTTTGAGATTTTTACTATATACCATCTCTTTTGTGGTAAATGATACAGCATTTGTATTTGGACTAGTCCTAGAGGAATACAGCATTCTGATTGTTGAAACTGTAGAAGGTAGAGAGACATTACCAATTAGAGCCCAGACAACTTGTTCCCACATGGGCCATGCTGTCTCTCAATTTGTGTCTTTGTGAATGATTCTCTATGCCTGAAATTCCTCCACTACCATCCTAACCCTCCATTTTTCCTCCCTTGCTTTCTCTTTTAGCAAACCCCTCTGCATCACCTCTGGGAAATCCTTCACGCTTCCTATCTGGAAAAAAAGTACTCTTTCCCCTATGATTTATAAGAAATCAAAAATTACTTTGGGTAATAGCCATTGTTCTCTGTTAGAATCTCCCATTGGACTGTGAGCTTCGCAAGGGTAGGAAATTCACCTTTTTTCATCTTTTTTCCAAGTATCTATGAAGGAATTTTATACCTATTACTTCTAGCACAGAGTACGTATAAAATAAATGTTAACTGAACAAATGAGTGGAATGAATAAAGAGTTTCCTTAATATAAATAGGACAAGTTGGAAAATTAATAATAAAAAGAAGGAAATGGTGAACAGGATGAGGAAGGTGACATTTTCATATTTCAATATTCCAAAGTCTCAAAAAAAAAGAGAGATCTTGAGAACTATGTGTAACTTTTATTATTAGCTTGGTATAGACATTAAAAAGTGGATAAATGTTTACCTTCTTAATGGCAGCTAGAGAGCATGTAATCTCCCCAAGTTCTTTCCCTAAAATGAAATTCCCTTAAGTAGGTCATGACAGGGAGATTTATCTCAGTGGTCAGGTCCTCTTGCAGGAGAACCAACTATAAAAATGTCCTTTCCTGGATGTGGTAAGCCAGGGTGGCTTGGGATGGTCTGCGAAAACACCATCAACACACCAACTCCCTAAAATCTTAAACATGACTAGACTTTCACATGGTTTATTAGTGCCCTCCATGGATCTCAAAAGAGTTTAAAACAGAATCTAATACCACACTTATCCTAGAAGAGGAAAGCAAAATTGTCTTCTTAGGGTAGTTCCATTCATACACAATTAGAATACCACTGGTGTACTCTAATACCTGAACATTTATTTAAAAATCAATTACAAATACCAATAGAGTGCTACAGAGAGATATAAGCAGAAATCTTTTAAATATTGAACTCCCATCATACATTTTTTTAATAAAACGGAATTTGGAAATCTTTGGTTATGCCAAGCTTTTCAGGGACATACTAACTCTATCAAGATAGTTATCTTTGAGCAAACAGCAATCTAAGGCACCCTCGGGAACATGCTAGGATACTCAAAGCCAGGTATGCATGCACTTTGTTCTTTCTTCAGACTTCCCTGCACTGGGCCTTCTGGAAAGCCTATAGGCAATGCAGTCAACCAGATCAGTGTTCAAATTTCAGCTTACTCACTTCCTAGATACATAACTTGGGAACTCATTGATCCTCTCCGAGCATTCATTTCTCATTAGGAAAATGGAGTTAGTAACGCCTAGCGTAGCCAGCCTCTGAGATGGCCCCAATGATCCCTATCTCCCTGTTGTCACACTCTTGTATAATCCCCACCCACCTTTTACTGTATTATCAGGGTCTATCTCTATGATCAATGTCGTACAACAGAAGTGATATATCACGTCTCAGAACAGGTTATAGAAGACTGCAACTTCCATTTGGGCGTCTTCTCTCATCGTTCACCCTGGGAGAAGCCATGCTGTGAGCCACCATATGCCAACATGTAACTGAGTGAACCTGGAAACAGAATTTCTAGCACTGTCAAGCCTTCAGGGGTTGCAGACTCAGCCAACAGCTTAATGACAATCTCATGAACCACTGAGCTAAGCCGCTCGAAACTGGGTGAGATAATAAAAGTTTGTTGTCTCAACTGTTTAATTTTGAGGTTATGCTATGTTATATGTTATGCAGCAATAGGTAACTAACACAATGTCTACGGAGCAGAGTTACACTGGGTTATGCTGAGGATCAAAAATAATATATGTCAGGGGTGCCTGGGTGGCTCGGTGGGTTAAAGCCTCTGCCTTTGGCTCAAGTCATGATCTCAGGGTCCTGGGATCAAGCCCTGCATCAGGCTCTCTGCTCGGCAGGGAGCCTGCTTCTCTCTCTCTCTCTGCCTACTTGTAATCTCTGTCTGTCAAATAAATAAATTAAATATTTTTTAAAAAATAATATATGTCAAATGCTGAGCATATGCTTGGCACATATTAGCACTCAAATGGTAGCTGTGAAAATTAAAATTGTGTTATTAATAATTATATCATCATTTATTATTTTATTATTAACAATGCCATATTATAAAATAATAAATATAATTTATGATAGATTCATCAAATGTCTTTCTACTGGGAAAGAAACTAGCAGAATGGTCATCAATCTTAATGAAAGATTTTTTTTTCATATTTCCTTTTGTTAGCTCAAGGCTAAATTTTAGCACCAATAGTTCTAATCGGCAGATAACTCATGATGTCAAGCATTCTGAGGCACTGTAGAAATTCTCTACACATCTATATAAAAGATAATGGGGAAATAAAGGAAGATCATACTCTGTAACTAACAGATACTACCTTTAAAATAATAATGACCTCTGCTTAGCTGTTATATCAGTTAATGAGAGTCTTCCATGCAGAGTCCTCCTGACTCTGAATCATGACCGACTGCTCTATGGCCTTAAGCAAATTAGTTCACTTCTTTGAGCCTCAGTTTTGCCACATATGAAAGAAGAATGCCAGTACTTAGTTAAGGGTATTGTTTTGAGGGCTAAAGAAATAATGAAATAAAGTGTTTAGAAGAGTGGCCAATAATTGTGGTCAATAATTGTGTGCTATTTTTCTTCCCATTTTCTTCTATGTGGTAGGAATTATTATCACTGTACTCATCAAGGCCCAGCATGTCAAAGGATTTGCTCAAGGTAAGGAGGAAAAGCTGCCCTTGACTCCAGCATTCTGATTTTTGAAGGTAGAATCTTAGATAAAATGGAACTTTTCTTGGATTTACACAGGTTGCAGGGAATATGTGTTTTTCAAAATGACACTGTGTACAGTCTATGGTGACAGACATCAGAAAGTGATTGCCTGGGTCAGGCAGAAGAAGTAGGCATGGGAGATGGATTAACTGGGAGAAGGGGCACAAGGGAACTTTCTGAAATGATGAAAACATTCTGTAATTTCCTTTAGGTAGTGGTTTCACAAGTGGTCACAATTGTTAAAACAGATGGAACTGAACACTTAAAATCTGTCTACATTAATTACACCTCAATAAAAATGATGAAAAATAAAGACAAAAACAAACAAAATTACTGTACATATTCAAAACTTCGGTCCCCTGTCATGACCTCAAGCCCACTCTCTTCTTCCTCCCTCCATGTATTCTTTATGAAAGAAAAGACAGAAAGTCAGAGAGGACAGACATAGCATGCCAGCCCTATCTCCCCCCAAATCCCTAGACCAAACAGGAAACAATAGGGCAGAGGAAGGTGAGCTCCTCAATGGGCCCTCAGATAACCTCCTCTCTCTCCCTCAGAGGTGGTCTTGTGCCCAGTCTCCAGGGACTTGCTCTGAACCACCCACCTGGGCCATTGCCTGACCTGCCCAGGTAGAGACAGAAGGCTTTAGTCTCCTGGACTACCATTCTAGCCCCTCAAACACACAGGAAATTCACTTGGGAAGAGGAGGGAGGATGGATGGGTCAGGATCCTTCCATCCTCCTTTAGACAGAGTAGGAAAACATCATACATCCAGGTAACTGTAATAATTCAAAGTTCCTCAAACTTTAACTCCAGCTCCAGCCCACCTGCTTGGTGGTGGTAACTCAGCACAGCTTAGGGGTAGCTCAGGATTCCAGATTTCGGCTGGATCTGTGCTAGTATGCAGGTGAGTGGTTGAGTATGTGGGGGTGTTTCTAATTTTTTAAATAATAGTCTTTTTTGGAGAAGAAAGAACTATAAACCCTAGAAGAAAAACATTTCCCTCTCTAAATCTAAGAGAAAATGGTGCAGCAGCTGGCTTTCAACAGAAGACACAGAGACCTCTGCACATTTCAGGTTCATGGGTTCTGTGTGTGGAGATTCAATGGTCAGCTAGGTTTACTCATCAGCTACATGACTCATTCTCAGCAAACTCTTGCCTCAGCAGATTTACAAATTACTATGTCTTACACCTTTCCAGATTCTTAGCATGAAGTGAAAACAATATCTATAAAATCCATAATGCCAAGGCCCAAGAACTAGAATGTCAGAGCCAGCAGGAACCCCAGAAACCATTCACCTCGACCACCTCATTTTCTAAAAGAAAGTGTATCCATCCCATAAAGAGATAAGCTTTCAAACACACAGGAGGGTTCCCATCCAGAAGGATCAAGTCTGCCCTCCCATTGATTCTATATCCACAGGCATCTCCATGCATCTATTCCTGGGAGGAAAATGTTTTCAGGAAGTAAACAAACAGGCTGGAGAAACTAAAGAAAGAGACAAGGAGAGGGAACTGGCATCTCTCTGAGATGACATCTCTCTGTTACCTGAAAGCACCCTAAAATGCAGCTTTCTCTCCTCTTTTTCCCACTGCTCTCAGTAGCACCTCTCCAGGGCGTATTATCTGTGGGCACATTTGTTTTCACCTCTGGAAAGAAATTCCTTCAAAGCAAGAGTCATGCCCAGAATAATTACTGGTCCCCCAAAGCCCCAGACGCTGCTGATATCTGTGGTTTATCAACTGAATAACTCTCACCCCTCCCCCTTCCATGGCCCAATTTAGACAAAGCCATGAAAGGAAAAATCCCAACCTTCAGAATTTCGTCTCTTCCAAATCCCTTCTTGTCTGCTGCCTCCACGTGGTACCTGGAACTTACAACCCAGGTGCCTGGTTCCCCTCTGAGGAACCCCAATCAAAACCACTATTTCCCATTAGCAACTATGCTACCATTTCTGGATCTTGGGTCATCACTGAAACAAGAGGTCTGTCCCACTCCTCAGCATACTCTTTGAATAGCTTTTGCCAATCATCATCATCGTCATCGTCATCATCGTCATCACCATGGGTTTTACTCTCTTCTACTACACTTTTAAAATGCTTTGAAAGTATTAAGTCATTAAACCTTGCAATAACCCCAGGAGTTAAGGATTATTACTCTTCCCACTTTCCAGAGTGGAAAACTGAGGCACAGAGCAATTAAGCAATTTGCCCACGGTTATTCAGTGGGAAAGTGCAGGTAATCTGGCTTGAGATCCCACCTCATGATCACTGCTATGCTGGATTATCTATCTCTAGATTACCTTTGTGCCTTTTCCCTCCCTCTCTCCAAAAATCAGTGAGGCACTTCCCTCTCTAAGTTCCCATATTTGTCAGTACTTTTCACATTGGGTAAAAACTGTTTTTGTAAATGCCTGTCTTCTGTCCTGGACTGCAAGTTGCTTGTGGAGACAGACTTTATTCATCTCTGTCACAGTTCAATAAATATTTGCTGAATCTGAATAAATAAATTAATTAATGACTATGTCCATTTCAAAGGGGGCAACACTTAAACCTCAGAGAGAATAAAGATCCCTGGATTAGAAATAAACCCAAGCATATGCAGTCAATTAATATTTGACAAGGGGGCCAAGGATATTCAATGGAGAAAAGATAGTTTTTTTCAATAAACGATGCTGGGAAATTCAGATATTCACATGTAAAAAGAATAAAACGAGACCCCCTATCTTATGCCATTCAAAAAGTAACTCAAAGTGGACTGTAGACTTAAATGTAAGCCCTGAAACTGTGAGACTCCTAAGAGAAAACATAGGCATAAAGCTCCTTGACATGAGTCTTGGCAATGATTTTTTGGAGACGACACCTAGAGTATAAGTAACAACATAAAAAACTAAACAGTGGGACTACGTCAAACTAAAGAGATTCTGCTCAGCAAAAAAACAGAATTGAGAAGACAACCTACAGCATGAGAAAAAGTATCTGCAAACCATATCTCTGATAAGCGGTTAATATCCAAAATATAAAATGAACTCATACAATTCAAAAGCAAAAAAAAAAAAAAGCAAAGTAACCAATTTTTAAAATGGGCAAAAAACCTGAACAGACTTGTTTTTCAAAGAAGATACACAAATAGCCAATAGGTTCATGAAGAGATGCTCAAACACGAGTCATTACGGAAATGCAAATCAAAACCACAATGATCAATCACCTCACACCTGTTAAAATGGTCATCATCCAAAACACACGGAATAATCAATACTGGCAAGGATGTGGAGAAATGGGAATTCTAATTCTCTAATTGGTGGGAGTGTAAACTGGTATAGCCACAATGAAAAATAGCATGAAGATTCCTCAAAAAATTCAAAACATAGCTACCATATGAGCTACTTTGGGGAATATAACCAAATGAAAACACTAACTCACAAAGATATCTGCAGCATTATTTACAATAGCCAAGACACGGAAAAAACTTAAGTGTCCAGTGATGGATAAAAGGATAAAGAAAGTGTGTGTAGTATATATGTATATGTGTGTATGTATGTGTGAGTGATATCACTAAAATATTATTTATTTAATTAATGGATGATTTAATTGATGGAATATTATTCAGCCATTAAAAAAAGAAGGAAATTCTGCCATTGTAATGACATGGGGTTGACCTTGAGGGCATTATACTAAGTGAAATAAGTCAGAGAAAGATAAATACTATATGATTTCATTTATAGGAGAAATCTTTTAAAAAATCATAGAAAAAGAAATCAGATTTGCAGTTACCAGAGGCAGGAGGTAAGGGGAGGAGAAATTGGAAGAAGTTGGTCAAAAGGTACAAACTTTCATTTATAGGATAAATAAGCACGAAGATTATAACATACAATGTGATGACTACAGTTACCACTGCTGTACAATAGATAAAAAAGCTGTTAAGAGAATAAATCCTAAAAGTTCTCATCACAAGGAAGAAAAATTGTTTTTCTTCTTTTTGCTTTTTCTCTTTATTATATCTTTATGACATGATAGATATTAATTAAACTTCTTATAATAATTCCAAAGTACATATAAATCAAATTATCATGCTATATATACCTTAAATTCATGCAGTGATGTGTATCAATTATATCTTATCAAAACTGTGAAAATATGTAAATAATTGAATTAGTGGATAGGGACAGGAGACATTTTAATGTTAAAAGAGGAAAAGATCCCTGGATTGTGAGTCAAGAGGCCAAGGTCAACTTGGCCACCAATAGCTGTGTGAGCTTGAGTAATTTCCTTCACCTCTCTGGTCCTCAGTCTCCTCACAACTAGAGTAACAGGGTTAGGACTGAATACCAATGAAGCTCCCTTTCAGTTATAGCATCCTAGGATTGTGACATCCAGGCAAGTCAACAAGGGAAGAGACTGGAGGAGACAAGCCTGTCTTTGTCCCTCACTCAATTCAAAGGTATGACTCCACCAGTCTAACTTTACAAATAGTCACCAAGAACAGCAGGCAGGAATGCTAACTGGGAAAGGGCGAGGCAGAAGACCATACCGAACCCCATGGCACCAAGTTCCATGCGGGAGAGGGGACAGCCAGGCGGTACACAGAGTCAGCTGCCTTCTGGAGGCCACTGGCCATTAGTGTGAAAAGAATGAGACCAGCCACTCCGTCTGCACCAAAGCCACTGAAACGCCTGAAACTCAGGAAGGGATTACTCGACTTGAACAAAACCTGTGATGTTCTTTTCATTGCTTTTTCCCCCTACTATCATTACCCAGTCAAGCATTCTTGGCAATGTAAACAGATGATTAACAGGCAGGTTTTGGAAGAAATGGGAGCAGCAGTTGGATCCCAGGAGCTGGGGCATAAGCGTGTGCATTCTCTGCTTCCTCCCACCCCCTTCCTGAGAGCTGCCGCAGGGGCAGCATATCCACACCGCCATCTCATCCACAATGGCGGCCCATCCCATTGGATGAAGATTTCTCCTGGAGGTGCGGGAAGGAGTATCAGGACGGTGGGAACCTCGTTTATGCAGCAACAACAAGATGAACCTGGCATGAGAAATCAGACTCAGAACTGAAGCTGGCAAAACATCTGACGGGGGCTGGCAGCCAGAGACAACACGGGTTGCGTGGAGTTGCAAATGGCTCAGAACGCCAATCAGCAAAAGGGCTTCCTCGTGTTGTCTGGCCTTTACTCTACAACCAGCTCATTTCACCCAGTCATAACACAGGTTTTAAAAGATGCTCAGAGCTGGGAAATGGGGCTTTTTGTGTCTTATCCTCCAGGTTATAGGAATTTTTATAGAAAGGTGCCTTCCTTTCTGGGCAGTATTTTATGGAGTGTCTTTGATGTGAGTGGCCCAAAAAAGCAAGGGAGGAGGAAATTATCTTTAAAAAAAAAAAAAAAAGAAAGAAAGAAAAGAAAAAAGGATGAGGATTCTAAGAATAGAATAAAGAAGGGCCAGACCAGAGGGGAAAGCTTTGCTGTCATCACAGCACATCAAGAAAACTTTCCTAATGAGAAGTCAATTCCACCAAGAGATTCAATGTAAAGGTTGGGCTCTAATTTACAGATGTTTATTGTCTGGCTTCAGCAAGGACAGTACACTGTTGGGATATCTTATTTTCTCTAGAGTAAAAAAGTCTTGGAGATGGAAGCGCCTAGGGGCTCAAACCCCTATCTAATATATAAATTCCTCCTCCAGTTTATCTCTAGCAAGGGCCAACCCAGTCTCTGCCTCCTCACTTCTGGGAGAGGAAACTTACTATTTGTACTTTCCACTTTGGAACTCATCATTGGAGGTTCTTTTCAGAAACTGGGCGGAAATTTGCTTTCCAGAAATGTCTATGCATTCTCATCATTCCATATAACATAAACCTAATTCTTATCCTACTACTAATCTTCAAAATTTTTGAGAACTGTTTCTGTGGTTTTTTTCTTTTTGCATTTAGCAATCATCAGAATCACCCACCAAAAGACCTCCCCGTCCTGATTATTTTCCTCTGGACACATGCCAACTGATTTTTACCCTTAAATTCTTTACCAAAATGATCATTCCTTCTATGGTCTGAACATGATAGACAAGGACAGGCCTATCATGTCTCTTTCCACATAGTCTCTTTCCACATACTCTATGTCCACCATTACCATTTCTCAATAAGGCCATATCACACTGTGTGGGCTAGTAAAGTTTGCAACCCAGATCTGACCCTTTTTACATATATTATTGCTAGGCCAACCATTCTTCCATCCTGCTCTTGTACAATTGGTTGTTTGAACCAAAGTACAGAATTTAACATTTTTCCCTATTAAATATCCTCTGGTTGGAATCATTCAAGCTGTCTGAGACATCTGGCTTCAGATTAAGTCATCCAGATTCACAAACCTTCCAAACATTTTGTCTTCTACTAATCTGATCAGCATGTATGTCATCTTTGTCTAATCAAGTCATTGATATAAAAGTTGAACAGAACAGGCTAGAGACCAGGACTCTGAAAGGGTGCAAGAGCCTTCTTTCCAGATTAGTATTTATGACACTAACAGTAGTCTACGGTGCTGTTTCATTGTCTTCTGGGCTTTATCAGCCAAACTGCTCAGTGTTATCTGGCCTTTGCAAAGTTGCTCATTCTCCCTGTCACACAGCAAAATTTGCCTTTCCCCAAGCATATCCTGCTATCCCTTGCCTCTGTGTGTTCACTTCACCTCCTCTGCCTAGGGTGCCCTTTGCATGCATATTCACCTGGTAAGTGCCTATTTATTTTTCAAGCCTCAGCTCCAGCTCTCCTGCAGCCATTCTCTGCTCTGGAAGCAGAAGCAGGTCTTCCCAGAGCACCCTCTTCAGTCCTCTACTACCGTGCCTAGCTCAGGTGCACCTGCCTGTCTCTCTCCCAGAAGACTAGGGATAGCAAATCGGTGGTACACCTGCCATGATCCTTTCTCCCACCCTCATGAAAATTGTGCTAATCAATCACTAAGTCCAGATGAAGCCTCAGAATTCTTCCCAACACAACCCACCAGGCAGCCACTACCAATTAATTGATTGGATCTGACACTCAAATTGAAACCCTATATTGTTTTTGAATTTCCTTAAGGGTAGAGACCATACCTCATTCACGTTTGTATTGGTAGGCCTAGCAAAGTATCTGACATAAAATTAACTCAGTAACTGTTGAATAGAATGACTTTGTTTAGCAGAAGCCTAGCATTCAGAAAATGAATTCTCCCATGTACATATGAGATCCCCATGAACAAAATAATTTTGGGAATGGCAAGAGCTGGCCACTTGCACTAACTATGATTCACATTAGAGAACAGTAACTGACTGGTGCTTACAAATATTCTCCACCAGATTCTGAACTGATCTCCCTGAGACAGCTGGCTTGGTTGGTCTTGGTATTGATAGCCTGCACTTGATACACATACATGGCGGTCCTTAGAGGCCTGCAACCAATCTGACTGCCTTTCCAGCTTTATGTATCCTAAATATCCATTCGTTGATAGTGATTTTAGGAGGCTTGAATGCCAGGGTTGAAAATGGGTCTGCCAAATTTTTATCTACAAGAAATATGTATTATGAAGATTGCTCCCCCATGGGACTTGTAAGAACCAGCCACTTGAACCAAAGAGAAGAATTACTAAAGAGACTCATTTATTACCACATGTCAGTGTTGTTAAAGATAGCCCCTGGGATGAGTCAAGGGGCAGCTGTACTTATGCAAAGGTCAAAATAGGTCCATCAGCACCACTGACCCAATCATTTAGTAATCAGCCCTTCTTTGTATATCTCTGTCTATGGAAAGGATAGTCCAAATCTTAATCTAATCTCAATATTACTTTGACAGAACCACAATGTATACAAAACAGAATTGTCAATGAGGAGGGTAAGAAAGTTAAGATAGAGCAAAGTCCCCCCTGCTTTTCATAAATAACTTTCAGAGGCCTCTTTAGAATTCCTACTACTATATTCAAACCTCATCTGGGGCTTTGTTAATTAGAAGTGGTTAGCAGCATTTGGCTAGAGCTAGGCAGTCAGAAACTGTTTATTGGATGGGTGAATGGACAGATGGACGAATGGGTGGGTAGATGAGTGAATGGGTGGGTGGATGGTTGGAAGATAGGAAGGATGGGTGGCCTGCAACTCTGTCACTGGAATAACTGGAAAACCAGACATCCTACCTCTTAATTCCACTTCCTAGAAACCAAAAAGACCCTGGTATAATTAAGAAGAGAGCCAACACCTCAAACAAAGCTCAAAGAAATTCATAAGTAAACTTATTAGGCTCGACTTCTTTCATAGGGAGAGTATCACTTAAAGAAACAATTTAAAAGATTATCAAGGAATACTGGGATTCAGCCACCAAAGTTAGTTATGATTAACAGTTTGGACAGACACACATATGGCATGACTTCCACAGTGGTACTGTAGGACCACACAGTGCGGTCCTCTCTGCTTATTGTGGAACCCAGGGTTTTTCCAGCTGGGAAACCATTACCCCCAAAGCTTCTCAAAATATTATCACTTGCTTCAAGCTAGAAAAGACTCCATGAATAGAATAACTTGGCTATTGGAAGTTTCTACATTTTGTTCTGAGTAAGAGGTTCTAATCTTTTTGTGCTTGTTAATTCCTTGGCATAACTTAATCAGCAATATTACTACTAATAGACAATATTTACTAAGCTCTTACTTTGAACCAGGTACTGTTCTCAGCATCCTATTTAGCTTCTAGAAGAAGCGTCTCATGATTTCTATCACCACCCACATTTCACAGATGAAGAAACAGACCTCAGGATGTAGGTAATTTCCTGTGTTGCCCAACTGAGACATGGGAGACCCTGAATTCATAGCCAGCAACCTGTCTTCCTCAGGACTAGATTGTGCTATGAAATAAATGTGATCCACACCATCTTCATCAAGGGAAGATCCGTGATGATTTTTTTTTAAATCAATTTTTGAAAGAATTCTATTTCACCATTTTTCTCAACAAAGGAGATCATTCTATGTTGATCCAATGTGCTACTTCTTCTTCCTCCCATCAACTTCTCACATTTCCCCAGGTCTGCTCTGCAGGAAGCTCTGGAATAATGCTTTCCATGGTCAAGTAAGTTTGAAAAATGGTGACCACTAACCACTTCTTTGCTGTAAAACTTCTCAAGGTCTTTATTTGTGTGTGTACACAATACATCTTCAGCACAAGGCCAGGATATCTTTCAGAGTGTTCTGTAAATGTATCTGACTAGAGAACCCTTATTTCCCATAGAATACAGTGATGTCCCACAGAATACACACAAGAAACACTGCCTCATGGGGAGGTGGTCCTCAAGTCCTTTGTGACCTTGGCCCCTCATATCAGACTATAGATTATCTTCCTAGCTGTCTGCAATTCTCCCTAAACTATACACACGCTTAACTTTCCATCTCATCTGGCCTTTCCCCTTCCCATAAACCATGGCCCTTGGGCAAAACCACAATAGAAGACATCATCCATGATGGGAGCAGGAGTTGGGTTTTTACTTTGTTTTCCTTTAATGATACATTATCTAACTTTCAGGGCACATTTGTTGCCAGGAAATAGTTATCCTCCAAATGAGCTTCCTTTCACCAGATAGTAAGAACTCAGTTAACTGTATGTGTTTCCTTCCCTACTATCAAGAGGAAATTGAAAAAAATAAAAATTGTGTGATAGGAAGGAAGGAAGGAAAAAGAGTAGGAGGGAGGAAGTGAGGAGGAAGGAAGGAACAAAGGGAAGAAGAGAAGAAGGAGGGAGAGAGGGAAGGAGGAAGAAAGGAAGCAAGCAAGCAAGCTAGCTAGCTTTGCTCAAAGCTTATGCTCCTGCTCAACCTTAAGACTCATTCCAAATTCCTATGACTTCTATTTCTCCCTCTGATATTTTAGGTTATCAATCCCTTTAGAGAAGGAATGAATGAATGAAGAAATGAATCTATTCAACAAGGCACATTGAGGAGGTGTACGGCAGTGAAGAAACAGACTATGATCTCCATCCACAAGGAGTTTACAGTCTTGTGGGAGAGACTGACAGATAAACACATGATGATATAATAGTAACCAACGTTTGGTGGTGCTCATAAAGACAGGGAGAGATTGGGGTGACTGAGAATACTCACCATGGGATGGGGGGTGGAGGAAACCCTATCTGAAGATGAGGTGTTCTGGCAAGGGGAAGGGTGAAACAGGCTAGTTCTGACAGCAAAGGAGGCAAAAGCCAGACCCACAGGGTCCTGTAAGCCAAGTCTCAGTAAGGGTTTCAGTCCTTAGCCTAAGGGCAAGTGACACCCATTAAAGAGTTCTAAACAGGGAAGGCTCGTGATCAGATTTCTGTTTTTGAAAAAAAATCATTCCAGCTACAGTGTGGCAAACAGTTTAGAAGGAGCAGAGAAAATGTACAGAGACTGTCGTGAGGCTTCTACAAGTTTCATGGCCTGAAACTGTTAGGTAAATAACAACTAGGTTTATTTTCAATCAGTTCCTCATTGCCAAGGAATGCTAACAGTGTTTTCAAAGCCAAAAGGAAATGCGGGAACATAAGAAGCTTGAGATGCTATGGTATGTATGGAAATCAAGCATTCCCAAGCATGCCACAGGAATCCTATAAAGATAAAATCCTATAAAGATCCATTCCTCTCCCTGGTTCCCCACAGGTGAACCCTGTTACATTTTCCATGTTGGCAGGGAAAGGCTGTGAGGGCATTCACACCATCAGCCCACCCTCTTCCTGGCTGTGTACCAATGCACAGTAAGGAAGCAGAGGCAAAGGAGAAAAAAGATGGCATGGAATCTAGCGAAATACCAGAGAGGTCCTCGGAGGCAAAGGGCTAGGGAAACACTCTATACCTCAGGAGGGAAGTCTTTGTGGTGAGAACCAAGACTCACAAGTAAGAAAGGCTTTACACTCACCCAAAAGCCACACCCCAACACAGCCATTCCGTGTCTCAACAAGAAAAGTCTTTGCCATACGTGACAGGTTCTTACTAAATTCATCATGAAGTCCTCAAACGGTGACCGCACATATCAAAGGCTCCCAGTCTCATCTTTTCATGCTTCCTGGCCCCATAAAATGTCTAATAAATTGTTTTTGCAGAATATAGCAGCTAAACTTCCCATTTATGCTGGAAGACTAAATCTTACTTAAAAATCAATATCCCACCCATTTTCTCTAGCAATAGTAAAGAAAAATATAGAAGTCTCCTCTGGCCTGCAGTAAGAAGAAATGCTATTATTGCTCAGTCTCTGACCACGCAATATCAGGAATTTCTGAGGTCTTCGCACGCTACCAACCCACCTTTCCACAAATGGCTCCTCACCCGACTCCCACCAAGGCCAGTCCTCTTGGAGTAACTTCACAAATTTACAATTCACCCTATCTTTAACTCTTTCCACATGCTCAATTCTACTCTCTTACCTTAAACCGTCACTTAATCATGACAATAAATCAGGCAGTGTGCATTATTAGCCCCATTCTAGAGATGAGAAAACTGAGACTTTGATTAAGCCATCTGCCCAGCTTGTGGCAGAACCAGATTTGAATCCAGATCGATCTGGTTCCAGAGGCCAAATTTTTAACCACTATGGCCTTCCACAGAGAAGAATGTAACTTCCCTCCCAGAGGAATTTTTCTTTCAACATTGGGCAAACCTATGAACTCTTTGGGTTTTGGTGGCTGAATTAGAACAGAACTGGAAGCCAGTGCTCTTTTCCACTACATCAAGCACCCAATGGAAAACGATCTCACCTCACTAGAAAATTGAAAGTGGACATTTGAACTAGAGAAGTTAGCACTAATCCCTGCATGCTCTCATTTCCTAAGAAAATTTTTTCAGAAAGAAAAAAAAATGTTATTTTCATTGCCAAAGAGTCATTGCTTTCTTAGCCAAAGCTAGCTATTTACTTTTTTCTGGCAAGCTCATTGACAAGAGTGCAATACATGAGACTCTCATTGGATGAGCTATGCCGTCTTCCACATGGTATACTTTGGTTTAGATGGTGAGGTTCCGCAGCACGACCTCACTTCTGTACAACCAACCTAAAATATAGCCTTGAGATTGCAAAAAGGAGGCGGAGGAAAAGAGAGAAAGAGCTGACATAAACACATGTGGTCCCCACCCCCACCCCCCACCCCCGCTTCCTTTCATGGAAACAGTTTCCAATTTGTTTCATAATTGCACTAAGTCATCTGGGCTAACACTCAGACCACTTCTCAAATTCACCATGCCCCTTACATGCAGGAAAATAAGGCATTTAAGGAAATTTCCCTCCTCCCCACATAATCTCTTTCTTTTTGGTTAGTTGGATGGAGGTGGCCCGAGAGAAGAAGGGGCAGAAATCTTGGAAATCACAGTTGATGAATTGCAAACGTGTGCAAGTGATGCACAGGGTAGGAGGGAGTGAAAAATGAAATTCCTCTGTGAAAATAATGCACATGTCCCAGGGAAATGAGCCACACATTTTTTATGAATCAAGAGACCAGTGCTTTCTTTACATGTGCGCCAAACAGCATTCCTGGGTAACAGTTCCATATCTCATGAGGTGTAAGCCACTTCACTCCATCTTATTAGAAACATTCAAAAACAAGGCAAGTATTTTGAAAGCCATAAAATTTATGGAACTCTAAGCACACCAAAGACAGAATGGACGGGGGACTCCTCTGTTTAACTGGTTTTAATTTATATTCACTTTAGCAGTTTAACCCACCTTTAAAATCCAACCAAGATTTGAAAACATTAATAACTACAAACCATTTTTAAATGGTCTCCCACTTTCTCCAAAACCTTAAAACGCACTTGCTTAAGGCTTCAAGGACATAAGAAAAATGAATCCCAGGGTCCCTAGAAAATTGGCTATAACCTTTGTCACTCACTGGATTACTTAACCCACCTCACAAGGCATTGCAAAGGGGGGAGAGGACTCCAGCTGGTGATCGGTGAGAGTTACCAGCCTCAATATTCCCTAGAAACTCTAGACAGCAAATAATGAGGAGAGAAGTGATCAAGAGAGTCTATTTATCCTGAAGCCCAAGTAAATTAGCCAGTGCACGGTAGCAAACAGAATACATTCTTCAGAACAACCAGGCCAACAGCACCATAAACTTGTGAGCACACAGTTATAAGTAGCTGAGAAGAATTTCATTTTTCTAATTACCAGACGTAAGACCCAAAGGGAAAACTCAGTTTAAATATTTACTCTTAATTTAGCAGTTCTTAGACACGTGGCACACCAGATAGGAAAAAAAAAAAAAAAAAAAAAAAAGCAAAGAAGCAAACCGTGGGCATTGCCATCAAGGATCTTGATTAGGGCCCCCAAGTTCAAATGATACCACTAGCCAAACTTTCTAGGGCACTTACGATATATCAAATACCATGCATATTACCTCTTTTTCTCTTCCCAACCGGCCTCTAGGGAAGATAGTTTTATTCTTCCTGCCCGATATGCAGATGAGGAATCAGAAGCACACTTGGAAAGGTGAAGTAATCTGCCCAAAGCACACAGAGAGTCATAGGGCTAGAATTTAAGCACAGCCTAATTCTAGAGCCTCCTGAGATCGTAAGATCTGGAGTTTTTCTACTCTAAGTTCAATTAAAGCCAACACAGAGAACATGGTTTGTTCTGGGCACTGTTGTGGGCACTAGGCATAAAATAACTCATTTGCTCTTTATCATAGACTTATATGATAAGTACTATGATGATCCCCAACCTTATAGATGAGGAAACTTAGGCACAGGGAGATTAAGCAACTTGCCAGTGTCCCACAGTCCATAACTGATGGGGTCTGGATTCAAACCCAGGCAGCTGGTACCAGCCCATTCTCTTTGCCAGTCTGCTGGCCATCTGTCTAAGCATGGTGGCCCCAAGAGGTCTGATAAATTCTGGTTCCATTAAAAGGATAATAACAGAGTCCAGAACTACAAGAGAAATGTTCCACTGTACCCTGTGCTTGTCTGACTATACCTGGGGCATTTCATTCAGGTATTTTTACAACATTTTGAGAAAAACACTAACAAATTAAAACTTGTCCAGCAGAGAGCAAGAAAGAGAGGAAACAGGGAAAAGATGTCCTAAAAGTATGGAGTAATTGGGGCCGTTTGGCCTGGAAAGGAAATTTTGAGAGCATACATACACCATCTGACTAAAATGCCAAGAGGGCCCTAAGTACCCTGAGAAGATGTGGGAAGCAGCCCTTGGACCTGACTAGTTTACCATTTATTTGCTCATCAATTTTACTGAGTAGCCAGGATGTGTCAAACGGAGGGAAATTTCTCTAGCTTAACAACTCCTGCATTTCAGAAGCGAAAGTTCTGCTCACTCATCAGGGAGATTCAGCAGATCAGACAGCACGGAGGCTCCCCACAGGGTGGAACAGTGGGCACGTGACCTCTGAGACTCTGCTAATGAGCCACCTAACCATCCCGCACTACCACTAACAAAAAGCCTGTAAAAGTCCTTGCAAAACACAACCCCCGAAAGTAGCAGTGCCCCCCAAAATGAAGAAACATGTTTTCAGTGGCGTTTGGCACTGAGCATTTGACAAGTCTGAACAAGGGAAAAACATACCACACTCAAAATAAGCCAAAGGACTACTTGTGTTCTAAAACAAGAGTATAATTGAGAAGGAAAAATGCAATTTCCTTCCTCCACTTCCTCCTCCTCAAATTCCTCATTAGCATACCTCATTATCATCTTGTTCCTAGGTGTGTCTCAGTCAGTTTTTTCATGTTTTTATACTGAGCAAGAAACTGTGGCATCAGTGTTCTGGGTCTCCCTGGACCACAGAACCAGCTCCTAATGTGGCAGCCCTGGGCCCTGTTTAGAGCAGGGGCAGGCCCTCGCCATTGGCCCTTCCAACAAAATGTTTTCCAATTTCTGAGTCAGGAGAAGCATCTGAGGTCAAGATCTATAAACACATTCCAGAATATGAGTACTTCCAAGAGAAAAAAACAATCAAAACCACTGCGATGGTTTTAAAATTTAAGTCAGACAATATTCCCCAGGAACTGTTGCCTTCTTTGTTAAAATGAAGATGCGTACATACTTGCAGTCATACTGTTAGGATGATTTTTTAAATTTTTTTCTCATTTCCTTTTCTTTTAAACAATGTAATCTTTAGTAAAAGAAAAAAAAATTGTAAATCTTACGCTATCTCAAGGCATTCTTCTAGATAGGATAATGAATTTTCCCACAGGGAAAGAATATTTTTTTTCTGAACCAATTCTGATAGTTTTTAGTGATGCTTTTTCTTTTTTTGTTTCCATTCATGAGACTTAGAGAGATTTGCGTGAATCAGTCCAAAACAACTGAAATTAGCCAATCAAAAGGATGGTCACAGAATTCTGCTGTATTATCAGGAAAAAGCTTTGACCTAGCCTGCTTATTTCCAGATGTTTTCTCAATGCAAGTTTTTGTTTGCTTTGTTTTGCTTTTCAAAGAATGGTTTGGAGGAGTGAGTGTGGGGGAGGGACTAAGAAGAGAAACAAGATCTCCCAACCAAAAAATATCTTACTCTTTAGTTTATGATACTATTGAAACAGAAACACCATTCAGCTGTAGCTGGAATCACTCCAACAGAGGCATCCAGACTCGCCCCTGAATCTAGAAGCAAACAGGTCAGTAGAGGGCAAAAAAGTCTCCATACAGTACTGATGGCCTCAGACCTGAGGGCAAACAGAAATCACAGCAGGATTTGTTGAAAGCAGTTCAGAGTGTGTCTCTCCCATCACTTACCGTATCTCCAACTCCAACTGAGAGAGACGGAGAGGGAATACTTCTCTATAGGAATACTGTCTCCATAAAGATAAAATCATCAACCCACCCCGATACTCTTGTATGCAAAATGACCTCTCAGCTCATCTTCTACTCTCTCCCCGGCTTTCTATGGGGTCGGAAAGCCGAGAGAGGACACTAAGACACAACATATTTTCACTGTTGTGGGACGTGAAGAGACCAAGAGATTATGCCTAACAAAGTAAAATAATTATGTCTCCATGAGCACCACTAACAAAGGGAAGAAGTGAATATCAGACAACCCAAAAACCATTTGTATTTGATCCTGCAACAAGGGAGAGGAGTTCTCTTACGGTAGGCTTGCCTTCCTCATTATTTTCCTTCCTCCGAACCAATGATATAATTGGACTGCCTTCAAGAACACACACTAACTGATAACAGGGGAGAAGGCCAAGAGAGGCTGGGTGGCCTTGGACAAATCCAGGAGCAATTCAACTGAATGATGTGTGTACTTTTCAATGGACCTTTTTTTTTTTAAAGATTTTATTTATTTATTTGACAGACAGAGATCACAAATAGGCAGAGAGGCAGGCAGAGAGAGAGGGGGGGGGAAGCAGGCTCCCTGCTGAGCAGAGTCCCATGTGGGGTTCAATCCCAGGACTCTGGGATCATGACCTGAGCTGAAGGCAGAGGCTTTAACCCACTGAGCCACCCAGACGCCCCTCAATGGAACTTTAAGTGAGCACTTAACTGCTTGTGAAGCACTACATGATCGACTTGTAGTACCTCTAAAACTTTCAACCATGTTCCCCTATGAATATCACCATCCCCATGCTGCCGATGAGAAAAATCAAAGCAAAAGGAGGTTAAGAAAGTTAACCGGGATAAGCAAACGGAGTAGAAGAAATCTGGGACACAGGCCTAGATGTGTGTGGCTCCAACATTTATGTTCTTTCCACTAAGCCTTACTGCTTCTTATTTTTTAAGGAACAATTCTTGTAGTGGGTAATCCACAGACAAGATCTTCGAAAGCCGATGTATACAGCATTTCACACAAGACATAAGAGTACAGTGACCCAGGAAGGGTAATATTTAGCTGTTTACTGATGTGACCCACTATAGGCCACCCTGGTATAATATAAAACATATTCAACGTGAACTTCTTCCCAGATACGATGTTGACAGTTTCTGTTGAAACCAGGCAGTTTGTTTGTTTCTATTTCTCCAACAAGTTTAACCCAGAGGATTTTGCAAAGCCACATCTCACATTAGATCTTACACTTTGGCGAACACAGTATAAGACTGGTATTTTATCTTGACAGTGACTCATTAGTGTAAATTAATGACTTAATATTAAAACTAGAAAACAAGTGGTTAAGAGACCCCAGCTAAGACAAGTTTCATTAAAACAATAATGACTTAATACACACTGTGCCTGGTTTCAGAAAGCTTCAAGCTCCCTAATCATTTTCTGGATGGTTTCCATTCCAACCAGTTTCCATGTTGGTGTAAATCCATCATTCTCCAGTGAGGATGTACATGGGAAAATGAACATAATGTTAAGTCTCCAGAGACCCTGTTGCAATGTCAAAATCAAGTGATGTCAGTTTAAATTACAGCTTTAAAAAAAAGAGAGAGAAAGGCACCATAAAGACAATGTCTCCTGGAGCCTGTCTGGTTGCCTAGAGCAAATGCTCTACCAAGTCGGGTAGAGAAACCGGTTTCCATTTGCCTAGCAGTTTTCCCACTGCTTCCAGCTTCCAAAGAGGCCCTTGGCAGTGAAAGCACACGCAACAAGCTGGTTCGCACAGCTGAGTACTGGGGCCTCCACGTTTTATCAATGGCTAGTGTCCTGAAGGGAACGATCCCTTGTACCAATCAATCACATTGTTTGCACTTATCATCCTTTATTTACTCCCATTCCTACTTGGAAACCCCCAAGCTTCCATTAAAGAACTTGCTAACTTCCTGAGCTAGAAGACCCAACTTTTCCAGCTTCAAGGATCCCTTCTGGTAGTCTTCCTCTGAGGGTGTCCTGTTTCAAAGACTCTACCATGTGCTCATTACAATGACCAGAGCCATCTACATCTCTTAGACTTTGCAAGAAGACCCAACAAGGTTTACAGATCCCATAGACTACCTTCGTCCAGGGATACCAGTTTGGAAAGCTGTAAGATTGTATTATAAAACAGGAAATAACAAAAATAGTAATAACACTTGACGATTACTGAATGCTTACTATTTATGCCAGGCATTGTGCTAAGAGCATTATTTACATTATCCAATTTAATCTCACCACAACCTTGTGAGGTAGGCACTATAATTATCTTTCTCATAGAAATATTCAGAAATGTTAAGTGATTTGCCCAAGGCCACCAAACCAGTGCCAGAGCAAAAATCTGAACCGTGCTATCTGACTTCAAAGCCACTGCTCGTCTCCACTCCACTGGTCCCCCTGCCTCTCCCTCCTAGCTGCATTCCCAGATCCTTCTCGCTCCCTTTGGAAAGCATCATGTGCAGTATGCCCACCTTGGGAACTTTCAGAAAGATTCAAGTTATCATCTTATTCTCTGCCACCACCTTCCTCAGTCTGTGGAGGTTTGCATTCTTACAGATAAGAGAGGGAAGGAGAGGGGAAGGGTAGAGAGAGAGAGAGAAAGAGAGAGAGAAATGCCTAGAGCATCAGAAGAATTCAAACCCAAAGTGCAAAAGCATTCCAGAATAAACCAAGGGGCTGGTTCCTTCAGTCACCATTTACCTGCACCTGACTTCCTCCACTCAAAGTAATAATGTAGGTCTATCTCTTGGATGTCTCAGGACACCTTCAGATATTTCCTTCTAAATAGCCTCAAATATTTCTTTCTAAATATTCTCAAATATCCCTTCTGAATTCTCTTCTTTGAATGCGAAAAGCAAAGAGGTTTTACTTGGATCGTGCTTCTAGGTTTCTGATGATAGTACCGAGGACAGCCTTGGACAATGAACCCTGGACAGTTCCCTCTTGCTACCATCCTTAGTTCTCCCTCTTACCGTGAACAGAAAGGGAAGTACCTGGGTGGGATAGGGTGGGAGCTTCCTCTAGATGCTCAAAGTTTAGAACACAGGTTCTATAAAAACAGCGAAATGTTTGCACGCAGATATAAGTAGTTCTGAGAGCATATGAGTAATATAATGATGTGTGTGGAGTGGGTAGCTGGAAAGAGAATACCAAACGATGCCTACAGTACGGTGTCAACCACACGGTCATAGACACATGGACAGGGACTCTTAATGAACTAAAAACACAGAAAAGGTTTGATTTGTACAAATAATGAGCCCACACACATTATGCCTTGTGTTTTGAGTTCAGTTTCTGTTATAATATTTGTGTAATAAATAATAATTTCAAAAGCATATTATACACAGAGTGTATAATTATGTGACACAAGTATAAACAAATTAGCTTTATAACATGTCAGCCAAGCATTAACCATTTAGAAAATTCCAAGTTAGGACACCTCTCTGGTGTTACTTACCTCTGTCTCCCTCAGAAGGAACAAGGTGTCATTGCGAGACTCCTTTGATCATATGCTCTGAGTGTCCAGGTCCAAATCTTATGGACAGCACATTACCTGCTCCTGGAGCTTAACAAGTATTCTAAAATGAGGTCTTCTCCAAGGGTTGACCTCCTACTAGAAGAAAGACCAGCAAAACTACAACTAGAGTGAATACAGGTTGGGTTCCTAACAACCCGACACCACAAAGCTAAGTTCTGTTCTGGGGGGCAAAAATGTAAGGAAGAGAAAGATTCAGCTCGGAAAGTGCAAAAAGGGAGCACACTGTGAGTCTGACTGATGCTAAGGGCCTCCTAGTTATGCCTGTCCAGCAGCACAGAGCCCCTTTATAGCAGGCCTGACAAGAGATTTAAGATGTGCATTATCTCAAGTACTTGGCAGGCTAGCACAGAGACCAGGGACAGACAGATACACAGACAGGGACACACCACACACACACACACACACACACCTACAAGCTAGGCACAAGGGCCAAAGTTACCTCAAGCCAAATGAGCCACAGGCCAGTGCAGAAGAACACTAGGCTAATGCCAGCATTTTCAGACTCACCAAGGAGTGAGGGGTCTTTGGCAAATAAAGTTCTAAGTTATTAGAAGTTCCATATAATCAATAATAATCACAACTATCATTAGCATAGTCGAGGGCTTGCCAAGCACAGGCCACAGACCATGATCCTGCTCACATGTCCCCAGGCTCTCGCTATTCTGAGAAGCAACTAGAACTTGGGATCTGGGCAACTTTTAAAGGTGTTTAGAAAACATCACTGATCACAGTGGATTCAGAGGAACATCACCACTCAAGGCAGGACATTTCAACACAGCTAAGACATGAGACCCCGCAATCATTCAATAGATGCTGTTTACAGAGGGTTGTGATGCAACAGGAGAAAAACAGAAGAAATATAGGATTCTTGGCATTGGGGTCCATGCTAAAGTTTAAGTGACACGATGATCTGATTCACATATTGCAAATAAAAAATGATGCAAAATTGGTGCCTATTTGCTAAAGACAAGCCAAAAAAAAAGTACAAAAATACACAATAAGTCTTGAAGACAGTTTCTTTTCTGCTGCCCTCCCCACATTCCCAAATCGTATCATCTCCCCAAGCTCAGCTCAGATGCATGTCCCCCCATCAACCCCCTGGTCCTTTCATTGATCCTGTCCCTTCACCACCCTCAGGCTCACACAGGAGCTTATCTGACCCTGGGCGGTTACAGTAAGATGATAAGAGCAGCTGTGTCTAACTAGTGCCTACTCTGTACCAAGGCCATTGTCCCAGCTTTTTTCAAGCCTAACTCAACTCTTCCAGGAAGGGCATGCATTATGCATGATTGAAAGACTTAGAAACCAACCTTGAACATGATTGAGTCAACAGGCTGAAGTCAAAAGACCTAATGAGTGGTAGCCCTTGAATTTGAACCCAGGTCTACCAGAGCCCAAGCCCTTTAGCTCTGCGTTCTGCCATATTCCATGGACCAGCCCCTCTTGGCCTCATATTCATCTCTCTAACCAGGTGACAGGGTCCTTGAGGGTCAGACCCATGTCTGAGTCAACACACATTCATTTATGAGCTGTCTGAAGTACGACCTGAAGTATGTGGTGAACAGAAGAGGGTACGTCGTTCATAAACACTTGTTGAATGAATGACAAAATGACAGAAAACCCATGGGAACAGGTAGAAAAGACAACTGTCATAATGTTGGCAACAAATGACAGCTCTAACATTTTCCTGGGCTTGTAATTACAAAACATTCTCCTTTTCACTCAGTCCCCCTTGATTCACCCTGACGTGCCTTGGCTACTTTTTTATTACTGGCCTCACCTCAGCCCCTCCTGGGGCCTCCTGTGTGGTACTGAAGCACGAAGCCCCAGGCAGTGAGAGTGACGACAGCTTGTATTTCTAAAGAGATCTAACTACATTACCATTCTCTGTAGGAACCTCCACTCCCCAAGCTCCACTATTCCCCCAAGACAGCTGGAACGAGGAAAAACCAGGCAAACCAAGGATGGGGGAATATTTGGCCCCTCCCCACCATTTACACCATCCAACAGAAACCTATGAATCTTAATCTAGATTTATTTTTTTCTTTTAAAGCATAAAGGACAAGTGGTCAGGAGCAGGCCCATAAATTTGCTCTGACTTTTATTAGACGGGGAATATTTTCGTCCGAGGGGTCAGCATCACTTGGAGGAAAAGACAAAAAAAACTCTCTGAACATGAACCACCACATGACTCCTGACATAAGGCAGGATTCTGTCTGCTGATAGGCAGGCTGCCTGCTATTGCATGTGGTAGAACTCCTTTAATGTCATCCGAATAGGCTAACTTTTCCCATTCAGTGTTATCAGTCCCCTATTTCACATCTCAAGCAGATCCTACGAGGAAGGGAACAGGATTGGGACCATTAAGTCATGCGGCTGGATTCCTTCATGATGAAAGAACATGGGACTCCCTACATACACCATCTCAGAGACGGATCCAAGCACTGACAGAAGCTGAAGAAGAGGCTGAAAACATAAAGAGGAAGAAGTCCAGTAAACCAATGCTGGTGTTTTGTTTTGAGAAACCACCTGATCTAACATTTGGGTTTTGTAAGAGTACCATACGCATTCCTTCATTTTAAAAAAGCATTGATTATCTGCCTACCGTGGTGCCACAAACTAGGGATGCCGTGATGAATAAAGCTTTGTCTCAGTCCTGGGTAAGTGCGCAGTCCAGCAAGAGAGAGGCTGTCTCGGGGTTCTCAGACCGGAGAGCAGGGGCAGGACAGCACGGCGGGCCTACCTTTCAACTGTGTAACCGGCCCTACAGCTCAGGGTAACGACAATTAATTAAAATAATGGTTTGCACTATGCATACCCAATGACTTCACCTATGTTATCTGATTTCTTTATTCAATTACTCCATCATAAGAAAATAGGCTTCTTGGGGGGGGGGGGGGGAAACCCTGAACTACTGAATCTATTCCTTTCAAGTCTATATAAAAGAACACCTGGAATTTCACAGAAAATAAATTTCAGTACAGAAAGGAAACGGTTTATGACAAACTCAGATATTTCATGAGATAAGCCATCACTTCTCCATACAGGTTTCTTAATAAAATAGTTTCCAGCCCCTGGACAGGCCTCGTCTCTCAAACGTAGACTCCACAGCCAGAGCTAATGAAAGATACCTTCTGACTTTGGAAAACTCAAAAAGAAATGATGAGGAAACAAAACAAAAAAACAGAAATGGAGGTCTCTAGAACTTCAAGGAAGGGAGCAAACCACCCCGTCCTTGCTTTGAATGACGGGAGGAAATCCAAGCTGTTCTCCTCCATACTTGACGCAGGGAAAGGAGAGCTCTTATTTTCAAAAGAAACCACTTATTCAAGATGATCAAGTGGAAGTAACATTCTAAGTCATTTGGGGAGATGTCGTAGACACCTTGGTGGGTTCTGCATTGAACAGCCGCATTCTCCTTGCCCATATTTCTTCGTGTTTGATACTTGGATTACCCCAGCAGGAAACGAGCAGTCTTTGAATGGAGGGTTTTGTTCAGAATCCTAATAGCTTCCAGCATTTGCCCCAGACCACAAGAAGTACACCAAATTTACTTAGACATCCAGGCCAGACGTGAAGAATTTCTCTGTCAGATCTAGTAAGCTCCGCCAACGTAACGTTTTGGCTTCTCGTGGGCAAACAGAGAACAGCCAAATAGTGCTGGTGCCAGGGGCCAGCCTGGTGACATGTGGCAGTTCTTGAAAGAAAATTAATGAACACGACAGTAACCTTTCTGCCCCATGCTCCTCACCTCTCCTCCTTTGAGGGAGAGAAGCAAAATTTCTGCCATCAGGGTGACAAGGAAACTGCTGCTCCTTAAAACAGCTTCAGGGTTCTTAGGGTTTGTTTGTTTTCCCCCACCAGACCAGCCACACTTCATTGTTGGCTTTCAAGATTACCTTGCTTCCAAGTTTGTTGACTTAAATGTAGAGCCCTCATTTGTTCCATCCAGCAATTTCATCCTTGTTAATCTAATAAATAAAAAAGCAGCCCTAGTCTGATTTGGTCACAAAAGCTAATGATGGACCATCACATCCAATAAAATATTTGTTTGGTGCCTATTCATGTGCCAGGAACTGTACTAGGCATAATTATACATATTAACTTACTGGTGAGACTGATGATATCATATGTGTGTGTGTGTGTATGTATAATATGTTATTATAATGACAACAATCATCCTCAAAAATAATCCAAAAAAATCAGAAAGCATAAAATCAACAACAATCATTTACCAAATGCTTACTGTGGGAGAAGCTTATGGTAAATGTAGAAACATGCCTGATAACACTCCTCACAACCCTTTGAGCAACATATAATTATTACTTTCCCCTTTTATAGATGAGGAAAAGAGGATTCCAAGAGATTAAATAAACTTGCCCAAAGTCACACGGCTTGTAAACAACAGAGTTGGAATCAGAACCCAAGCCTGTCTCTTTCATATCCTTAAAGATCACACTGAAGTAACATTAAAATTTTGTTGTAGTGAACGAGGATAAGAAGGATGGCACAGTTTTACAGATGATAGCAAAACAGGACAGTTGTATTATTCATCTAAACCAAAAGCGTAACAAAATTACTTTGTAGTAGAATTTTGTCATCTCTAACCTATGCGTCATCCGTTTTCATCCCTAAAAAGATCTCAAGTAACCAACTATAAACAGAGACTAGGAAAAACTAGGTGATACCAAATAACATAGTTATCAAAATGATAACATCCTTACAATGTTTTCCCTAGAAGATACACTCAATTTCGGTGAAGAGAAGCTAAATTGCCTATGAGCATGTGTGTGTGTGTGTGTCTCCTGTTGGATTTCCTAGTTTTACTATCCTGTTCTTACGTTAGTATAGAGTAAGCCATTCTCACGAGGTTTTGAAAGGACTTAACAACAGCAACAACAAAGTCATAAAAGTTAAATGAGAAACTGAATTCATGGGTTGGATAAGTAATGAAGAGCTTAGGAACATCTGATTTCTGAACAAAACCTATAGGGAAGAAGTAAAACAAAACAATACAAAAGGCCTTAAAACCTGAGGTTCCAAACTGTTGAGAGGGAAAAAAAATGACTGAGAATTTTGGAAGGCTTTAAGGAGAGAAAAAGGAATCGTCCAACTGTACCAAAGCAACAAAGGTCTGAGCAGCGGAGGGACACGTGGAAAGTCTGGTTCTTCTGTGTTCCCACAGCCACATGATCATTCAGTTGGTGGTTATGCCCCAACTTCCAGCCTGGAATAGCAACACAGATTTAGGGCTGACGAGGGCCTGCACGGCCAGAATTATCCCAGTTGCGGGAGAGGGGAGCCCACTCTGATCACGGGCAGGATATCGCCAAGCAGCCTCCCCCACTCACACCAACACACACGGACGCGTAAATGCAATTTGCACACAATTTCCAAGGGTTCATGAGTCACCTGAGACATAAAATCCAGACTGAGAACACTTGTACAGAATAAGTAAGAATGCTCCCGCTTACAGATCTGGCCCAGTTTAGAGCTGCAAGTAAGGTGATTCAGCTGCTTGCTTATTTTGAACATGCAAGTCTCCCCGGGCTCTCAGACATGAGCTGCGAGTGAGCTGCTAGGGTTTTAGGGGAGGGTGCAGCCATGAAAAGTGCAGCTGCAGAGGCTTCAGATCCTGCCTCTGTCTCCTAGAGCTGGCTGATCTTAACCAAGTTTTCCTTACTGCTTTGTACCTCTGTTTTCCTTACCCCAGGACAGAGGCAGAGGTAGTTGAAACTGTTGTAAAGATAAATGAGCCTTTATATGGAAAGCACTTAGAACAACACCTTCCTAGCACAGAGGCAACCACGAAATCAGTGTAGCTGCTATTATTACCCTATGGGCCTTTTAAAGGAAAATAGCCTAATATTACAAAGCTTCCTATCAGAAAAGTGCTATAGAAGTGCAGAGAGTAGTAGTTAACGCTGGCATTAGCTTTCGTGCCCCCTCTTAAATCACCACCAAACGCCCCTTTTTGCTATCATTGCAAAGTTGCCTGGTTAACTAAAAACGGGTCACAGCTATGTTTCATTGTGATGGTAGTGCCAGTGACAAGAGAGTGTAGTTAGCCTGTGAACTTGATCACGGATGATGATTAAGAAAAACATGCCATCCGTCTGTGAAGGCCTGGCCAGCACGCAGCTTTGCAGTGTCACAGACCCACGATGGTGACAAATGAAAAGATGCCTCAGTGCTGGTGGCATCCAGGCCCATGCCCTCATGATGCAGCTGGGACACGTAAACCCGGAGATGTGCATCGCTTGCCCAGCTAGACCCTGGGAGTAAAGAGCAGAGATAAGAACTTGGATTCTGAGATAATTTTTGCTCATTAGCCTTCTTCCACCAGACTGGAGCCCTTTGAAGGCCAGAACTTAGTCACCTACGTCTTCCTACCCTCCATCCAGCCCAGCACATGGGGACACAGAAGCCAAGTATAAATGGGAGTTAAGATGAACCCAAGTGGCACCATGTTCTTTCCTTCTTCTAAGGTATTATTTTAATATTTATTTATTTATTTGACAGAGATCACAAGTAGGCAGAGAGGCAGGCAGAGAGAGGAGGAAACAGGCTCCCCGCGAAGCAAAGAGCCCAAAGTGGGGCTCGATCCCAGGATCCTGGGATCATGACCTGAGCTGAAGGCAGAGGCTTTAACCCACTGAGCCACCCAGGAGCCCCTCTAAGGTATTATTTTAAACCCCAAGAGGAGACTGTGCTATCCCACTCACGGAAAACAGGATGCTGATGATAAAGCAGCCATCAAGCCTGAGTGTGCTGCTGGTCCATTAATCAGGAGACCTGAGCCCTTGACCTATGTCTACCTTACCTTACCCAGCTTTCCACCTGGGGGTCAGCATTTAACTTTTCCAAGACAAGATGACAAGACAAAGTGCAACCCTTGAGAGAGCCCAAAGGAGTCAAATTTTATGAGGTCACAAAACAGAATTAACTAATAGAGGCTATAGTCAATTATGCTGCTCTACGCTTATAGTACACTGGATAATTCTTAAAAGGCTTCTTTGTACATTGTCACTTAATCTTCCTGGTAACCTTGAAGTAGGGCAGGAAATAAAGCCCCATTTTATAGATGATGACACCGAGGCACAGAGCAGCCACATATTTAGATCAGAATTAAGTGGCAAATGCTACCTCCACCAAAGGGCAGAATTCACACACAGAAAGAAAAGGAGATTTTCAAAGGCCGAGGAAGGGTCCAAGAGGAGACAGAGTGTAGTTTCAGGCTGGAATAAACAAGAGGCTGTGGAGCCTGGCCATCACTCCCTAAGGGCCAGCTTTCTCTATTCAAAATGCTCCTTTCAAAGATACACCTCTCCTAGGGCCACAGGAAGATCAGACAGCTTATGGAAGACATAAAGTCGAGGCATTTGGCAGAGGGATCAGACACAGAGGGGAAAGAAAGCCTCCTGCCTGTAACAAAGCAAAATGTATTTTTCAGCATTTCACTGATACTTCACAGGAAGAAAGATCCTGAAATGCAGAAAGTGATAATAAATGGAAATTATGTGATACTCATTAGGTATTGCTGAAGCTGAACGAAAATGTCACGAACTTTCGCTTTTTTTATACAATATGCCCTCTTAAAATTTTATTTTAGTACACATCATCAAATACATAAAATCAACCCTACACTTGTCAGAAAGGTCCACCCCACCCCCAAAGGGGCTCCTATGTTGTCACAGAAAGCCCAATACCAACCTCCTGGCTGATCGAAAGGGATATCCAGATTTCCCCAAAACCTACTAAACAACCTTCAAAACATCCTGGTGGTTCTCCACCTGGTTGATAAGGGTCCTCATCTCCAAGCAAAATCTAAAACCACTGTGTTTCCCAGGTTCACTATATGGCAAGGCCATCACAAGCCCTCTCAAAACACACACGCTGGGGGCGCCTGGGTGGCTCAGTGGGTTAAAGCCTCTGCCTTGGGCTCAGGTCATGATCTTAGGGTCCTGGGATCGAGCCCTGCATGGGGCTCTCTGCTCAGCAGAGAGCCTGCTTCGCCCTCTCTCTCTGCCTGCCTCTCTGCCTACTTGTGATCTCTCTCTCTGTGTCAAATAAATAAATAACATCTTTAAAAAAAAAAAAACACACACACATGCTGAAGAAGGAATCGCATGAAGTAGAAACTACTCTCTGGGACACAATCTTCCTGCGAGCCCCACGATAAAGGGGACTCTGGTGGGGCTTGTGGTCTCTTTCTCCTGAGCCGAGTCAGTTCAATGTGCTAGACGCACAGGCAGGGGTAATTTCTCTAGAGCCACCTCATAGTATAACTGGGCACTGCTACCAAATGTTCTTGGCTCTGCAGCATCCAAACCTGGCTTTCCGGCCCTCCTGAAGATTCCAGGCTCATTCAGGGTGGGACAAAGCAATAGCCAAAGGAGAAAGAAAGATACAAAATCCAAAAGAAGACCACTTGACTAGGAGTAAAGTGAACAATGTTCCCCTGAATTTGCATATGCAGCCTTATAATTACTTCTCCCACAAACTCAAGAGAATCATAAAGATAAAAGTTCTGGGGGCATCTGGGTGGCTCAATGGGTTAAGCCTCTGCCTTCAGCTCAGGTAATGGTCTCAGGGTCCTGGGATTGAGCCCCGCATCGGGCTCTCTGCTCAGCAGGGTCCTGCTTCCCTTCTCTCTCTCTCTCTGCCTGCCTCTCCGCCTATTTGAGATCTCTCTCTCTCTCTGTTAAATAAATAAATAAATAAATAAATAAAAAACAAAGATAAAAGTTCTGGGCACAATATCCCAAAGTGTGGCAACACTGGGGAGGTGGCAGAAAGAAAGAAGTTTTTGGTCTCAGTGGTCCCAGATTCCTCCTGGAAAGCTGTACTCTTCCCCAGAGTAAAGCCCCTTTTCGAAGAAAGAAAGGCTTTTATTTTCTGGTACAGCCATTTTCAAGACAACTTAAGCCAACTTACTCAAAACATCATCAGGAAAAACAGAATCCTCTGGTCGTGACCAACTTGGTGTCAGGGAAGGGAAGAAATGGCAGAAGGACAAATTTCTTTTTAAACTTTAAAGCCTCCTCTCTGTCTGTCATCATTAGAAGGCAGGGCCACATAACTATGTTAATTCATCATCTCTGATGCTTTTGCTCAAGAATACTATCTGCTGGCCAGAAAATTTCTAAGTGTCGTCAACCGCCAGACTGTTTCTTCAATTCTTTTTAATTTCTTTCCAACTTTCCAATACAGAATCTCATTAACTGGTTTGCTTCTAACTGGGCTGCTATTACATATTGTCGTAACTTCTGCCACTTTAAGGTAGTATTTTCTTACGCATTTCCCTTGAGACACTCAGAGTTACCCACCTTTCCACACACAAAACCCATAACCAATTAAATCCAATTGAGTTTTATTGAAGAGCTCTTTGCTAGGCAGCATGGTGAGAAAAGTGTAAATTAGAGAAAAATACAAGTAACAATAAAAATCATAGATGTTGGGCGTCTGGGTGGCTCAATGGGTTAAAGCCTCTGCCTTCAATCATGTCATGATCCCAGGGTCCTGGGATTGAGCCCCCGCATCGGGCTCTCTGCTCAACAGGGAGCCTGCTTCCTCCTCTCTCTCTGCCTGCTTCTCTGCCTACTTGTGATCCTTGTCTGCCAAATAAATAAATAAAATCTTTTTCAAAAAAATCATAGATGTCTATTCTGACCTTGTGTGCCAGGGATCTTAACATGACATAGCATGACACAGCATGATACTACATGATGAGGAGGAATGTGGCTTCTGCTCTCTAACGGGCCTGGGCTCAGCTCAAAGCTCTAGCCCTTAGGCCATTTTTTTCACCCTTCTGTGCCCCTGGCTCTTCATCTGTAAAATAAAGTAGGAGTCCATAAAATCACAAGTGTAAAGCACTTAGCCCAGGACCTCATTCATAATGACTTGTGGCAACTACTCTGTCATCCCCATTTTAAGACACGGGGGCTGAAGGTCAGAGCTAACACATGAAGCAGCTGGGATTCAGATCCACATCCACCCAATGTGAAGACTTTTTTCTTTCTTGCTCTCTCATGCTGACCAGGACAGAGGAGGAGGGCACCTTAGAAGCCTAGAGTATGGCAACTGGGAGAGCCCTGAAGACTGTCCTACCACTACCACTGTATCCCTCTCCAGTGAACTAGTAGGGGATCACCCCTGCTGCTTGTACCCAAGCTCAGAGTCCTTTTCTACATATCTGCAAGTCCATTTCTGCATCCCCAGACCTGAAGCAGCCCCTTTAGATGGGACATTTGCCTGGTGAATGAATGAATGAATGAATGAATGAATGAAGTGATCCAAATTAAACAATCACAACGAATAAGTACTCTCCGTACTAAGCATGAACGAAGTGCTGGCTACCATTCTAAGGAATCAATGTGTGCTCACATCTGACTAAATATTTAATATTCAACTTAAAAAATCAAATGGGCTTTGCAGAATGACTCAAGGGGGGTCAAGGGGGAGAAAGTAGCATTACTTCATTAAAGAGTAGGTACTTTGACGTGAGCTTTAAAGAACAGAAGGGATTCTACAGAATTAGTAGAGGCAGTAGAAGGCATCCAGACAAAGGGAGACACACAGGCCATAGCCAGAAGTATGAGTGATGTGCCCACTGTGATCAATGGCCTGAGGAGAAGAGCAAGGCCAAGTCAAGGCTTATCTTTGGAAGAACGAAAAGAAATGTGATTGAATGTCTAGAGTAAGGCCAGTACGAGAGGAACCTCAAACACTCAGATGGGTGACTGGCCTTGACTCCGTGGAAATGGGAGAAGCTAATAAAGCAGCAAGGCACAGACCATTCTCCAAATCTTCAACAAAACAGACAAGTCTCACAGAGAAAATGAATTTTTGAAGTTGGAGAGGCAGACAGAAGCATCACAAAAGAGTCCAAAAGATAGAATGAAGGATTCTCACGCTCATCAGGCTTGCTCTTCAAGGAAACACTGACTAGGATAAGGGCAGCTGCCCTCCTTGAGACCACATGACACCGAAACCCACAGACAGTCTGAAAACAAAAGTCAGAGGATCCTCCTACGGCTGTGCTGGATAGATCCTGCCCAGGGAGCAAGTGAGGACAAAATTCCTTCTAGAAATCCTCTAGCCACAATGAGCACTCTGGCCAGGGACAGCAGACACGCAAAGGAAGGGGCACCTTTCCTAATTTGCACAAAGGCACCGAAAGGCCTTCGACTATCCTAACATAGTCTCATTTCGTATTCAATTATCCCACCTCATATCCCAAGACTGCATACATTTCGACCACTAACCTGGAGACTTTGAAAGCAGTAACTACTTAAATATAGTTGATTTCTTCACTGACACACTCACACATTCATAATCTTTCTGTGTAGAGAGTGCTATACTCATTACAGTGGGAGATAACAGAGCTTACCATCTAATAGACATAATTACAAGCATCGTAAACAGGAGGGCAAAAGAGAATAAATATCTTAATTAGCATTCTTGACAACATCAAGAAACTTGCTGCCTAGGTCACAGTCAGGGCAGCTGGACCAGACCAGCAAAGAAAAAGGTTCAATTCCTTCATTTAAACAAGACAAAAGGAAAAACAACACTATCATCAGATTTAAATACAAAGTACACTTGAAAGTTAAATTCAACTAGTAGTTTTGGAGCCAACACAGTTTACTCTTTAAAGCAAAAGTTCAGATTTTTAGAACTTGCAAGGTCTAATCTTGGTTTAGCCACAGAATCACTGTGCCATTCTAGGAAAATATGCAAAATACACCCAGTCTTCATTTGTGCATCAGGGAGAGGTTTAATCAATAATGGAGAGGTGGAATGAGAAATCGCTTAACTGAGGCAGAGTGCTTCTGTAAATTAAAGCCACCCCCTGCCTTGGCCATGGATTAGAAGGAAGAAGGACAAAGGTAGCTTTAGACAATCTGATCACCAGGCAAAGGGGTAAAAACAAAGAGGAGAAGAAGACTGTACTTTAAGTCAAGAAAATACCATTTCAGGAAAATAAACATCTGGTCTGAAAGTAAAGGAATGCACATTAAACCTTAAAGGAAAAGCTGCTGAGAGATACAGAGAGAATAACTCCATGTGTCTGTATATTGGTAGCCAGTTAATACAGTTCAACATTAGAGGCAGACAGCTCCCTTCTAGATGAGGCTGGGAGGGGAGGGAAAAAGGGGATCCCGCGTGCCTGAAACCACGATGGGCACCATACATTTATTACTTCATTGAATCATCACGGCAACCTGCCAAGTTAAATCTCACTATCCCTACTTAGAAAAAAAATAGAGTCTAGAGGAACACAAGCCTCCATCTACTGCCATCGTGCCAGCTGTGCAACAGGGATGGCAGTGGGGGGACAGAGGACTCCTGTGGCACCTCCGGTAACCAAAAGCTGATGAGGAAATAGAACAAGATAGTCTTAAGAGGCTTACCAAATATGGTTCCTTCTACCAACTCTAAAAGACCCAAATATAGTATGGACTTGCACTTGACCATGGCCCCAGTGGCACATATCCACTGTCAATTGTCTCCAGTTGATAAGAATGCACAGACTCACAGCTATTTGCAGACCAGTTGTGGTCTCCTCAGATAACAGATATCCAAGTACATCCAACATGGAAAAGCCACTTGAGATAAGAGCACCACCTCACCAAATTTCAGACTTGGGGTACACCTCACCTGAGGCTCAACCATAACATGGATTACCTAAAAGTCAGTCTTCATTTTGATTATCTATAATATAGTTATTCTATTCTTCGTTATTTACTTTCATGTTTTATTTAAGCACTAACTAGATGGACTAAGAGGCTACCAAAAAACAGACAGATAAAAACCTTGTCTAAGCCATCAAAAACAATAGATTATCTAAAAATTTAGAAGAGACTTCAGCTGCACATATAAAAATACAGTCCATCTTCTGTTAAAAGAAAGCTTCTGGGCCCCTGGGTGGCTCAGTGGGTAAGCCTCTGCCTTCGGCTCAGGTCATGATCTCAGGGTCCTGGGATCAAGTCCCACATCAGGCTCTCTGCTCGGCAGAGAGCCTGCTTCCTCCTCTCTCTCTCTCTCTCTCTGACTGCCTCTCTGCCTACTTGTGATCTTTCTCTGTGTCAAATAAATAAATAAATAATCTTTAAAAAGAAAAAAAGAAAGCAAGCAAGCAAGCTCCTGAATGTTGTTCATAAACCGATACTCGGAAAATTGAATCCTATTTGTTCATTCATTCGTTGAACAAATGCTTATTGAACAACTGTTAAATGCCTGGGACTACTACCTGAGGTGTGGGAAAACCAGATAAAAGACACTCTCTCCCCTCAAGGAAATAATATTTAATGGAGAAAGAGAGAGCAAAAACCAGAATAATAGCACAGGGAGGTGATTGCTGTGCTGGCAAGCACAGGTCTGGTGGAGACACAGAGGAAGCAGCACTCCTCTCCCAGGGTCATGGAGTCAGGGAAGATGAGGTTTGGAAACTAATAGAGGATAAGTCAAGGCAAAAGAATTAAATGGATCACTTCCGCTTCTGGCCAAGATGGGAGTTACAGGGACAGTTGTCAAGAACTGGATAACAAGCAGCAAAGGGTTGGAGGAACAAACGAAGTGAGTCCTCTGAGCCCCCATTTACTACCAGAGAGGGCTTCCAGGTGGAGGTTTGTGGGGGAAGGGAGAAGTCAAGTGGACATCCTGGGTTGAGTAAAGGGAGCTAACAGTCCAGGGAGACCGAGGCAACTGGAAATCTGTCTTACAGACACAGTCAAATATTTTAAGAGACTGTGTAGATTTAAGAGACTTGGGTTTTTGCATTTCATCAATGAATAAAAGCGTTAAATGATAAAAAGAAAAAGGCAGAGTACCAGAGAAGGGAGAGCTATCCAGAGACCCAAAGGAAGTTCTTAATCCTCAGTGGAATACTGTTCAGGGCATGTATGTAAGGCCACTACCCAAGGCTGCAGGGAAAAAACATCCATAAGTATGGTTCCAGCTGGAAAACTCCATGATTCCCCAAACACTGGGAGGAGTACACAGAAGAGCCTTGTGTCTGTCATGAGGAATGATTAGTCCTCAACTGAGTATTGTACCAGTCCTGCCTAATGACTCTTAAAATCAAGACCCAAATGAATCAAACTGCTTCTAAGCAATTTCACTGCATCCCAGAACAAATATTACAGAAATACAAAAATATCTAGCATCCAACAAGGTGAAAATCACACCTAATATCCAATCAAAAATTGGATATAAAAAAGCAGGAATATACAACTTCTGACAGGGAGAAAAAAAAATCAATCAACCAAAAGTGACCTAGAACTGACAACAGATGTGAGAATTAGCAGACAAGGACATTAAAACAGTTCTTATAACCATATCCCACATGCTGAAAAATAAGTAGAGACTTTGAAAAAAGTATGAAAAAGACTCAAATCAAATTTCTAGAGGAAATCTACAATGTATGAGATAATAAATACTCTGGATTAGATTAACATCATATTAGATTTACAGAAAAGAGAGATTAGTGAATCTGTAAACACAAAAATCAAAACTATCCAGAATGAAACACAGAAAATATAATTTAAAATATAAACAGGAAAATTGTCCTATTTAATTACTATTAATAAATATTAATATTAATGAATTTTAATACTTAATAAAAATGCAGTGTCTATCTCTGGCATCTAATAATTTACAACCTTTGTGAGGAAACAAATTATAATAAAAAAATAAAGTCATAAAATAATTGAAAACCAGAAAACATTATAAAATAGGAAAAAATGTCATGAGGCACTACATCATTAATTACCAAACAAATAGCACACCTAACTGTTCAGAGGAGAGGAAAAGACTATTTCAGGCAGGGGATCAGGTAAAGAATGGTCAAAGAGGAAACATCTGAATCGTCAGTTTCATAAGTGAGTTTTTCATGGACCTTAAAGCATTGTTCACTAGTACATATTTAGAAATGCAATCTTTGGGTGCCTGGGTGGCTCAGTGGGTTAAAGCCTCTGCCTTCAGCTCAGGTCATGATCCCAGGGTCCTGGGATCGAGCCCCAGGGAGCCTGCTTCCTTCTCTCTCTCTGCCTGCCTCTCTGCCTACTCGTGATCTCTGTCTGCCAAATAAATAAATAAAATCTTAAAAAAAAAAAAAAAGAAACGCAATCTTTTTCCTTCTTTCTTCATTCATTCACCATTTGTTGAGCAGTATCTACATGCCAGATACTAACTAAGCACAGGCATGTTCTGTCTATACCCCTGATGGTTTTATAATCCAGAGAAGGCAAAAGAGAAATGGCTACTAACTACCCTTCAAGATAAACTCTAATGGATGTGTGCTCAAGTGCTGGGAGAAGAGGGCACTTAACTGGGCTGGAGAAGGAAGCAAACAGAGAAGAAATTCATGAGACAGACAACTATCACCCGTTTCTAAAATCTCCATCCTGTCCCGCTTTCAGATGTGACTGCCAAATAGTGCTTCAGGAAAATAAGTGGCAAAGTCCACCAAGGAAAAAAGCAAGAAGCCAAGCAGTGCTTCGGGGGATTCCAATTCACTAATCCACCTGAGGAAGAAGTCGGGATCTCCTCCTTCCAGGCAATCAGCCACACCTAAACAGTACTAAGATTTAGATAAGCCCTGACAAATTGTTGGAGAAATGACTTAAAAGAGATGGGCAGCAGACAGAGGTAGGTCCTTAGCTTCCGTGAATAAAAAAATTTAAAGCAAGAAGAGAGCCTTGGCGGCTCCATCGGTTAAGCAAACGTCTGCTTCCGGCTCAGGTCATGTTCTCTGGGGTCCTGGGATTGAGCCCCACAACAGGCTTCCTGCTCAGCAGGGAATCTGCTTTTCTCTCTCTCTCTTTCTCCACCTCTACCCCTCCCCACTGCTCATTCTCTTTCTCGCTCTCTCAAATAAATCAATAAAATCTTTAAAAAAAATTTAAAGCAAGAAATTGGCAGAGATTGGGTATCTGTTTTTTTTCTCATTAAAGAACAAAGACACTTTATTTTTCCTGAAGCTAGCAAACCTTATACATTACGCATTATGCAAATCTAGAAGGAATTTTTGTAATCAGACTCCAACACTCACATTTTACAGATGGGAACACTGAGACCCAGACTGAGTAAGAGGCAAGGGACAGGGCTAGCTAAAATTCATGTCATCCTACCCCTGAGAAACTGGTGAGATTTACAGTAAATTGTGTTGCCTTTATCCCTTAGGGTGAACCACTTAGTGCTGTGATTTTAATAGAGAATTATGCTAATATAGAAGAGGTATATTTGGATGTGGAAACAGATACTTTATAATAAGCCTCAGTTTAACAGTTTTCTAAGAATGAGGCTCTGACTAAGAAAATCTCACACTGGGAAAATGTTCACTCATGTTCCATTTACAATGAAAGACCTCTTAATGTGTCCCCAGTGCACTGTTTAATGTTCAATGTATAGCCTGTTTTGCCGAGAAAGAAACAAGGTATAGGAGCGAAGCGTGAGCTAAGACTCTCGCTCTGCTACACGGAAGGTACATGATCTCAGGCAGGATACTATCACCCGTTTCTAAAATCTCCATCCTGTCCCGCTTTCAGATGTGACTGCCAAATAGTGCTTCAGGAAAATAAGTGGCAAAGTCCACCAAGGAAAAAAGCAAGAAGCCAAGCAGTGCTTCGGGGGATTCCAA